>NC_044189.1:23969633-24569633 GCF_900880675.1 Sparus aurata | reverse complement strand
CCCCTCGTTATCTCACCTGTTGGTCCACCTCACCTGTTCCTTGTCATGTTGTTAGTGTCTGTGTATTTAGTCAGTGGTTGTGTCCAAATTCAGGGTCAGCATCCTTTGGAGTGTGTATTTGAAGTGCAATTACATCACTAAGCCGCGTGAAGCCTGTCCAAATTCAAAGTGTGCTCCAAATGCTCCCCACAAATGCCTCCTTCTTTTGCCTGTTCCCGGACACACCGCTACTATCCTTCGCGGCTACAAATTGCCCAAGATTCATTGCGCGCCCAAAGAGAATAAATAAATAAATAAATAAATAAATAAATAATGGCGACCTCAAATGGCACAGATCTCGCATTTAAAGGGATATTCCGGTGTAAATTTAATCCATGGTCTAACACACCGTGAAACTTTGTTAGACTCCCCCCCTCGAGAGATAAAGTTTGCAGACCGCTAGCTATTGTAGTTTTAGCATCCTCAGAAACGACCGAACGACAACAATACACTGCAGTAAATGGATCCAAATATAAAACCGCCATCAAAAAGCCGCCAAACTTCAGCAACATTAGAAATAGGGATAGTAGAAATAGTAATAGTCGAATACCGAGTGCAGTAGAGTTCCACAGCTCAATGATGATCATTACTGTGGGACTACTGCACTCGGTAATCGACTCACAGGGCTTCCCCACAACAAGGAAGGCTTCTCGGGTGGTGAGTTTCGTTTATCTATTCCGACAAATCCGGCAATGATATCAAATGTTTGATGCCTCGAAATATGTGCTGGGACCCTGTTTCTAATGTTGCTGAAGTTTGGAGCTGTTCTGAGCATTATTTGTGGCTTTTTGATGGCGGTTAAACTGTTAGCTAGCTAATAATGATAATATTGATAACATAACTGTGGGTTCAATAACAGGTTTACCTCTGCATGGTCCTCTCTGCCAGAGATAAACCAGAGCCGCTTCTCCTCTTCCTCCACAAGCAGGAGGATTAAAGAGGAAATCATGAATTCCTGAAGCTCAAACATATTTGACAGTCAAACTTTACTCTTCTTGTCACTTTCGCGGACCTGGGCTGCAAAAGTAGTGACGTACGGGTAGGGGCGGGAACATCTGGTGACGCAACCAGGAAATGCTCCAAAGGGTAGGCTGTCCCATTTAACAACAGGCTGACGCTGCCTGCAGGTCTCTCTGAAGGACCCTGCCTTTGCTGGCGGCCAAAGATGGGTCCTTGAAGGATGCTGCCCCTGAATTTGGACACAGCCACTGTCTTCCCTGCTCTCCTTGTCTGGTCATTGTATCTGCCTGCCTCTGTCTGCGCCCATGCTCCTGTTCATGCGCCTGCTCCTGTCTGTTCCCAGTTCCCCATGGTATGTGTTTTTGGACTTGAGTTTTTGCATTTTGCCTTCTGATTTGAACTTTGTACTTTTGGTTTGCACTTTGTTTAGCCATCTTTGCTTTTGTTCCTGTTGTCTAGTTTTTGGTCTAGCTCCCTTTTTGTTATTCGTTCGTTTTGGGTGCACCTCCTCCCCTTTAACCCCAGCATGACAGTTTGCACCCCTGAGCCAGAGCCTGATGCAGGTTTACTAGCCGGTGTATCTGCAATTGGTGAACCACCTTCACAGCCACATTTGGAGGTACTTCCCCACACTGTCAAGAATGGAAAGTCATCAATGTGGTCTGGACAATTTCCTTGGTTTGTATACAGTGTAAATAAGGAAGCATCTTTCTATAAAATGTGCAGACATTCCCCCAGTGGAGCTGACAGCCCATTTGCGAGATAGGAGTTTGTGAACTGGAAGCATGTTTCAAAGCTACAGGGCCAACCAAACCGCAGGCCGGGGAAATGTGTTTAATCAAATGAACCATGATGCCATGGACTATTCATTTATCGAGAGGAATCAGGACCATCTAAAAGTCATTTTGAATATTGTACTGTTTTGTGCCAAGCAGGACATCTCCCTACGTGGACACAGGGGAAATGTTCCCAATCAAGGAACATTTCTCGAACAGTTCAAGTTCATGTGTAAATATGATCCAAGGATCCCAAATCGTCTGGAGCAGCTGCCCAGAAACGTAACTTTGATGAGCCCAGATGTTCAAAATGAGCTACTGGAGTCAGCAGCCTCTTTGCTGTTGTGCAAGATCAAAGCCCTCGAACCAGGCACCTATCATGCCTTTATGGCAGACGAATATATAAGGATGAGTCAAAGCGTGAACTTGTGGCTGTAAGCGTGTGAGGGTTCATGAATACAGGTGTTTCAGAGAAGATATTACAGGTGATTGAACCACTGCAACTTGACCCATCTCTGTGCGTTGGCCTTAGTTTTGACAGCTCTTCTGTTATGTCAGGAAACAAGGGGGTTGTAAATGTGATTCTAAAACAGTCTTTTCCTCGAGCTGTGAATGTCCACTCTAACTCTCACAGACTGAATCTGGGACTATGTGCAGCATCAACAGTGTCTCGGGACATTAGCACATTATTTGATACAGTGAACAATGTACACAGTACACATGAGAGGCAGCAGCAGACATGCAGGGTTTGTGGAAGTGCAAAAATCCTGGAAATATAAAGGTTGAGGCGCAGTCCCTTCTCCAACAAATACAAACAAAAAAGTTTAGACTTTTTCTCTTCAGCATAAGGGGAATTCTTTCAGACGAACAATTTTGACACACAGAGTTTACAAAGCCCAACGTTATCAGTTTCTGAGTGCAAAGACCTAATTGAGGGACTAAAAGAGAGCCATGCTCGGTTTAAAGAGAATTCAGATTGTGATTTTGAAGTTATGAAGCTAACAGAAGAGCTGATGACGATATGAGGATCCAAGGACAGAGGAGGTCGTTCACTGTACATATTGTAAAGTCCATTGAGGTAAGGTGATTTTGATTTGGGGTTATATAAATAATATTCATTTTGATTTATTTCATTAATGAATCTTTCATCCCACTATTAATGCTGGTGTAGATTATGACTGACCGCAACTACTGCCCCCACCCCACCCATGGGCCTTTGGTGGTTGGGCCCAGGTGGCGGGTGCACTATTTTCTGCTTGGAAAGTGCCAATCCTATTTGTAGGCCATGAAAACAACAAAGCTTGGCCTGTTGTTTCACAAATTTTTTGATGCTTCGTATTTGCTCCTGAAGGGATTTCACCTGGAGTAATGTGTATTAGCCACACAGCCCTACTGTTATTAGGCTGCATTGTTTATTTGAAATTAGTTGCTCATTACATTTCAACTAGATTTCATTGTACAGTATGTGGTTGCTTTAACAGTAATAAAGGAGCGTGTTGTTCCTTCTTAATTCAAACATTGCTCTGCTAGCTGTTTTCATTCTTTGATTTCATTTCACTTCCCATTTGTCTAAACAGCTGAGCTGATCAATACTGAAGCTACAATGTAATGAATACCTGTGTGACTTCTGTCTGATGTATGCAGTCATGCAGAAACCTTTTTCTACTGTTTGGGTTTGTCTTCATCACTTTGGCCAATAAAGTGGTTAATGAACCACTGTCGGTACAAATATGTTACAGACAGAAAACAGACAGGTTTTTGTTGTGTACAGCCTTTATAGGTCATTTGGTTGTATCATCTTGTACAGGCAATGTCTTGTCATTATGCAGAATCTTGCAAAGTTATATTGTCGCAGTTTAAATTGCGGTTAGCGGTAAGTCTTTTTTTGTCCTGGGAAAGGATGGCCCACATAATTTTGCATTGGCACAGCCAAAATACAGTTTCTGCTTCTGCACTGAAAGTGAAACTAAACTTGGAGCAAAAGAGTCGAGTGAACTGTGAAGTTTAAATAGTTTAAAGGTTTAAAATGTGATCTTACCTGGTGATGAAACGTGACAGAAGAGAAGCAACAACAATAACGTTCTCATCTTGATTTGATGGAGGCGAGTGAGTGGAGGCTGGATCAGCTTTTTCTGTCCTGAGAATGAAAATAGACCAGACTGCCAACAAGTGATCCAGACCTCAAGAACATCAAGGTGATAATAATACAGTAAATTCGACAAAGTCCTAACCTTAAAACAGACCCGACACAGAGCCCGATGGTCAGCCTTTCCAGTAAACTCCCTCACTTCCTTCCTTTTTCTGATGATTAAAAAAAAAAAAAAAAAAAAAACCCCAGCTCAAAACAGTTTCGATTCAGAGATTTGGTTTGACTGAAAGAGTTTGTTTTGTCTGAGCCTGTCTTTGAGTTCAAGTGAAAGACACTTTATGGCAAGACTTGCATTCATGCTGGTGAATCAGTTATAAATCACCCTCATGAATGAACCATACATCAATAATTGTCTAATTTTACTCATTAACCATGATGATAAAGATACAAAAAAAATAAAAAATAAAAAATAGAAATTCATGGTAAAAAAAAAAAAGCATACTGTTTTGTATTTTAGAGACTTCTCAATTTTGCACAAAACATATTTAAGGGACGCTAATGTCAAGTCAAGCTCCTCCACAGTCACACTCTGGGCTTTTCTGTGTGAAGGTAGAATCGGCTGAATCGCTTTTCGGTAAATGATTCTAAAGGCCGAACTTATAATCTATGCATGAGATCTAATTATATTTTTGTTAATTCCCATGGGTCTCTTTAATATTTAATCTAAAAATCTGAGATTCTGACACTTTTTACAAAGAACGAAGAAGGCAGCAGTGATTTAAAATTTGCCATAACCATTTCACAAAGTTGATTAAGTCTCCTCATGATGCAAGAACTCTTAAAATAACACGATATCTAGGAGTCTAGGACATTGCTGTTACCAGTGACCTCACTTTATTACTTGGTCTATATCCATGACTGTTTCTGAGCGAGGATGAAGGTGCTGGCTAAGTGGTGTAAAAATAGTATCCACATTTTAATATAATATGTGACCTTCAGTAGAGATAAAGCACACACATTTCTAAAAGCCATGTTGAGACACCTTAAGTGGTTTATAAAAATGTTGTTCTCACTCTTCCATTCTTCCTCCGTCATTAAGTTATATTGCATGTTACATTTCTACACTATATACTGCAGCTGTATCAGCCAAACATCATTGAGGACAGATCCTTTGGTAAAAGTATACAAACCATGCACATGCCACAAATAAACACAGGAAACAAAAAGTAGACTGTCCCTCTTTCTCCCACTTCCCACATAATAAAAGTAATTTGAATTGTGCCAGAGTTGTTTCCTCTTAAAGACAGCTGAGGTGTTTGAACCGACAGACTCTCATAGCTGCTGTCCAGTGTGCTGATCCTGGAGTATGTGTTCCAGATCAGATGACGACCTCAGTCAGTCCCACATCAGCTGTTTATATTAGTGTTTAACTGCTTGGCCTAATTCGACTGGGCACCAGTGTTACACCCTGTTCAGCAACATCAGTACATTCCAGATTCATTCAATTATCCCGGTATCAACAGGCCAGAAGGACACTTTCTGCAATTATCGATACTTTTCTCATCTCATCATTATATCCAGATTACTGGTGACTGCTGATCAGATAATTCATTGTATTTATTTGTATTTTAGTTTATTTTCCTTAAATACTCTTGCAACATTGATATCAAGGTATTTCGTGAATTTCACTGTGATAGTTCATTTTGGTATCCACTCCTAGCATTAATATGCTTTTGAGGACATTTTTTATTATATCAAGATATATATTTTGTGTAGTGAAACAGCCTACAAATATCGCGGCATTATTTTAAGGTCATATCGCCCAGCCCTCCCATCCTTGAGAGACACGCAGAGGTCACAAACCAGTGTCATGCTGGCCCTGTCAGTTTACATGGAGTTTGACTTTCTAGATAATTCTAGAAAGATTTGATGATGTAATTTATTTTTATCCCGCTGAAAGAGCGAGGAAGTTGGAGGGGGAACGAGAGAGGGCAGCGGGGAGAAAGTGAAAGTAAAAGAAAGAGAGTGCACTGGAAATAAACAGACCACGTGTGTATTCTCTTCATGTTTGTGACACATTCTACATAGACAGATATTAAAACTGTGGTAAAATGGTGGTATGATGCCTGAAGTCCTCTGTCACTTATGTTTCCCTTATACTTACAACATACAGCCTCCAGTAACACAGCACAGTAATATAGGCTTTAGGACTACAGTATGTTCCTGACAATAGACTTGGACCTGTGCTTGTTCCAAAGTCACACACAAGTCAAAGTTATTTAGGAACATCTTTATTAATTTTCATATTATCAGAACCCTGCGCTGGGCAGACTCGTTGATCTGAAATATAAAGACAGGCAGCCTCCATCTTCAGGTCACTAGTTTACTGGTGAACTGTTTTGTGTTTCGTAAGCTGCTTTCAGAAAGTAATTTAAAGAGAGTTATCTTACCTGACAATGCAAAGTGGCACGAGAGAAGCAAGAGAATGAAGATCTGTTCTTATTAGAAGTAAGTTTCATGCACTTAAAAGGCTGAGTTGAGTCAGTGGAGTTGAGTCTTCTTGGAGTGATGAAGGGAAGAAATGTTTTCTCTTTAGATAACACGCCCCCTTCCTTCCCTCACGGTGCCTACTGCTCCCCTCAGTGGGGATGAGAGGTTTAGATAGGGGTAACAATTCTTCAAAAGGTTTCCCTGTGGTCTTCGGTCTTTGCTAAACTCAAAATAAATAGAACTTCTTGTACTCAAATAATGAAGTTTAAGATATGAGCTAGTGATAGACTGTAATTATGTTGATGTTTGAATGCTCTGCTATGTTCACCAGCTGATCTCTAGCTGTGTCTGTCTGCTGTGCAGATCAGGCAGTGTACACTTTTTTATTCTTCTCTTTTTTTATTCACTGAAGAAAGCTGTTATTTCTCTGTGAGCTTGTCTCTACAATGGACACATTTCACATGATTTAATCCATCATTACATCATTACAAGTATTGTGTAGTTTAGTTTCACATACTAAAGCTGAAACTAATACTGAGGAAACACTTAATACTAGTTGCATTACTTAGCTTAATAAAAGTCATGGCACATGTTACGGGTCCCAGGATTGGTACCGAAGTAACAAAAGAGATGTCTGTAAAATACAGATAAAGATCAGCAGCAATGAAGACACATGTTAATCGTTCGTCATCCAGGTTGCATCTGGGGCTTTATTTATCAGTAACATAGTCAAACATATTTTCCTTAGTGCTAGCTTCTGTTTCATTCCATGTTCTCAAGTGTGTATCTCAAGTGCATTTAAAGTCCATCAAACATTATCATTCAAGTCAAATCCAAAATACTTCACAATATGTAAACCTTTCCCACATTTTAGTGAGCATGTTACAATTTCAAGCATGTCAGGTAGCATGCAAATATTGTCTCACACATTTTAATGTGAATCAAGGCTACTATATTAATATAGTGCAAATTACAGTTGTCCTTAACTGTCTTTAAAGAAAACACTTATTTGAGTGAAACTCTGGACCTAGGCACTTACTTTACACATAACCATCACTCATGAGAAAATATAAATCATTTCAACTGCAAACCAACTAAACATCACATAGGGTTTCACATTTATAACTGCATACTGTAAATCATCATTTTAACCTTTTCCACAAATTAATACATTTCTATTACTCTTAACTGTTCGTTGAAATTATTACGTGTGCAGGAGCCCAAATAAAGTATTTGCATTGTAAACATCAAAACTAACAACCTGCCTGCGAGACCTTGCACAGGTGATAAAAACCCACAACACCGTGTGCAGCAGCGGTGTCTGCTTGCCGCAAAACAAAGGCAGAAACTCCAGTTCGTTAAGTTAGACAGAAGTATCCGAAACGATCTCAAAATATCGTCACAACACTTGCTTACATAACGTTAAGCTTATAGAAGTTGACATTTATGTTATTTTATCAATTACTAACCTGTAAAATACAGATAAAGATCAGCAGCAATGAAGACACATGTTAATCGTTCGTCATCCAGGTTGCATCTGAGGTACGTGCGGGAGGTCCCCCCCGAAACAACCTGGGGCACAATAGTTCCTGTCTCACATGTTCCACCTGTTTGCTGCTAACATTTCCCACACATATTTGTCACACATGAAAAATGAAATAATTAGAGGGTTCACCATATTATTTGGCAGAATATTACACCCAAGAAATTAAAGGATATTACTTTTCATCTTACCATCATCTTTCAACTTAGAGAAACACCACAAGTGGTCACTATATTTTTGGGGTGTACCACACACAGTTTCCCCAAATGCATTGGAATTGTTTTGACCAAATGAAGAAACCGGAGTGTCATTTTCCTAGTTTTGTGTTGACATCTTAAAAAGAAATGTCTCCCTTCAGACTGAGGGATGTTTTATATAACCAGAGTAGATAATCTCACCGGATGGGAGGAATTGTGCTGTAATGGGGCATTCAGAAGATATGGGGGCTTTTACAAGCAATTGGAATTGGATCTGCTCTGAATTAACTGCATATTTTTTTAAATTTGGGAAAAAACGGCGCACCCGGAAAAAAACCCACGCTGACACGGGGAGAATTAACAACTTCGCACAGACAGAAAGAGAGACGAAAAAAACCAATAACCTTCTGCTGTGAAGCCACAGTGTTAACCCCTGAGCCACCGTGCTGAGATGATGTGATCTTTCATAGCACAACTCCTCAGAAAATCATGCTAAAAAACACCTTACACAGAACTCCTCTTCACACATCCCTAATCCTCATTAGCACAGGTTACACTGCAACTTTTATCTGCTTACATGTCAAGTTCAGCACATCACTTCTAGACGTTTACCCTTCAAAATAAGAGTCCTGGATGTACCAGTGTAAACTGTGTAAAAACATCTAATAGGAACTTAAATGTCAAAAGCTCTGCCCTGCCTGTCACTGATGCAGACTCAACTAAATTAATGAAAACCATCCAGCATTACTAATATTTTCTTTTGACCCTCCTTTGAAAAACAAAAAACAAAACAAGACTGCAACACAGTAATTGCACCCTAGGTTTAAATTTAACATTTTACTGCGGTTCTTTGTTGTGTTCTGGTGCAGAATAAAAGAGCGGCTGCAGGCTAGAAGTTCACTCAGTTACCACTACTAAAAAACCCAATGACATAAATATCAGTGGTAGGAAATAAACAAATGAATGACAATTTAGTCTTCATACAGTAATACAGTATTTAAAACACGATAACAAGTAATGTCATATATGTGAAGAAGCAACATTTTAAAATCAGACAGCAGGTGAACAATGTCTCCACACAGCAATATATTACTATTAAGTACTGAACTTTCCTTTTAGCTCTACAGTTTTAGGGATTACATTTACCCTCATGTACAAGCAACATGTGTCCCTTCTTTATTGCGCCACAGTTTGGAGCCTTATGTCTAATATCTACACCAGCGGTCCTCAATAGGCGGCCCCCGGGCCGCATCCGGCCCGCCGGCCTCCTGTTTGTGGCCCCCGAACTGTTATTCCTTCACCATTTGTTTTGGTTGGGTCAGCACGTGTACACCGGGACTTGGCTCCATGCCAACGATACACAGACAGCTGGGTCACTGACTGCTGCGAGTGCAACTTTTAAGTTTCACTTTCGTTTTCGGAGCAGTTCGCGTATTCACATTTTGCCGGTGGTAGTGTTGTGTCGGTCGCGAACGTGTCGTTCAAAAGAACGAATCTTTTCAGTGAATGAAGTGAACGAAATCACTTCCTGAACTGATTCGTTCCTTTCTCAGTTCAGTTGAGCTCAGCAGCGAGCATGCTGGCGGGGAGTGGAACTGCCGCGACTCACACACAGAACTGTGAGGACGTAATTCATGTTTGCGCTGATTCATTCATGATTCGTGAACCTACTGCACACAGAGAACTGTCGCTGATGAGGTGAATCTCGTTCACGTACTGAAAGTGGCGCTGTGTCACTCACCTACTCACTCAGGGCAGAGGAGTTGATTCACGTCCAGTAACCTACTGCTACAATTAGCGTTGTGTTGCTAACATCTGTGTAGCTTCACGTTAAGTGGTTTTACTGCACAGTAAAAGTCACTAACGTTCGCGAACGTGATTCTCAGCAGGTAACGTAATTCAGGTCCTCAGCCGGTCGTTCGCGAACGACGTACTGGCGTCCCTCCCTCGTTCGCGAACGACCAGCTGAGGAGGTGATTCAGTCACTGAATCAGCGTGAACATGAATCACCTCCTCAGCAGGTCGTTCGCGAACGAGGGAGGGACGCCAGTACGTGAATCTCGTTCAGGTACTGTGCTGAAAGTGGCGCTGTGTCACTCACTCAGGGCAGAGGAGCTGATTCACGTTCAGTAACCGTACTGCTAAAATTAGCGCTGTGTTGCTAACATCCGTCTAGCACCATGTTAAGTGATTTTACTGCACAGTAAAAGTCACTAACGTTCGCGAACATGATTCTCAGCAGGTAACGTAATTCACGTTCTCAGCAGAATCAGCGTGAACATGAATCACCTCTTCAGCAGGTCGTTCGCGAACGAGGGAGGGACTCCAGTACGTGAATCACGTTCACGTACTGTGCTGAAAGTGGCGCTGTGTTGCTAACATCTGTGTAGCATCATGTTAAGTGATTTTACTGTGCACAGAGGACACTTTCACCGTGTAATAATTTTAGTGCATGTATACCACTCAAAGCAGCGCTGCGTCTCCAGCAAATGATTGTGTACTATAGTCCGTGAACGCACCGTCCCTCAGTACCGTAATTGAACGGGAACCTCAGGGCTGATTAATTAACTGAATGACGGATCGTTTGGCTGCTTATCAGTTCAGGGAGTTGGAGAGCACTGAACGATTCGGTGAACGAATTTTTTGAACGAATCATTTTAATGAACGGATTCTAGAGATTCAGTACAGTAAAAGGAACTGCCGTTCCCATCACTAGCCGGTGGTAAGAGATTGAAAATGGCGTGTTCCAAGTAAACTGCTACAACAAAGCGGACAGTAAAAAACGGCAACTCTGAGAAATTGGAACTTAAAATTTGCTTTCATTCTCCCTCCAACCAGGACAAGACCCATGGATCTGACAGTGCAGCGGTATACTAATACTTGGCCTTACATAGTTTAACATTTAAGCTAGTCTCATCATGTAATTTCACAAAGAGTGTAATGGACGGGGAATTTCTCCCGGCAAACACCCTTTCACTCACGGTGCCAAACTTTTTATCTTCCTTGTTAAAACTCAACACCATTTAATCACAGAACAAATGACGTGAATTAACCCACAACCATCTTACATATTATCTTATTCACAAACACATTCATGAACCATAATTACATTAACACCAACAGAATACCCAAGAGTCATTGCGCCACAGTCCACAAGGTGCATTACAATATGCCAGGAAAAGCTGTGATGAAGATTCCCAATTTGAAACGGCATTATGAGACGAAGCATAGGAATTTTGAAGAGACATTTCCTCAAAATTCAGAGATAAGCACAACACATAAAAATGCACTGAAATCGTCATATCAAGCTGCAAGCAGGATTTTTGTCACATCTATGTCACAATGAAATAAAATAATACATGACTGAAGTGATGGACACAATGTTTGAAGGCAAACAAAAAGAGGAAATATTCAACTATGTATTTTAATTTATGTTAAAATGGAAATTACATTTTATTTTAGTTTGTATTTTGTTGTTTAGAATGAAAAGGACATTTTGTTTTGAATATTACAGTATTATTGCATGTGGCCTGACCGACCTCAATACATGGACCTTTAAGTCATTGAAAAAAATCTTTGTGGCCCTTTAAGATTTGTATTTGAGTACCCCTGATCTACACTGTAACTGCTCAGTCTAAACTACATTGCCTGGCCCAACTAGTTTAATTGCCAAATTCATTTGAGTCAAACGGCCTGCAGAGCTGTCCACCCACCACTGGTTCGACCAGTCCAACCATAGTTAACAAACCTGGTGGTATGAGGAACCTTTAAAGGATTATGTCCAAGTTAAAGGTGCAATGTGTAAGAACTGTTGCTGGAAACATTTTCAAGAAGACACATCAAAAAACAAAAAAAAAACCAACAGGATGTAAAGAAATACCAGATTTGACGACATGATGTCTATCATTTGAATTGTTTTGAAGGGAAATCTACTGAAGTTAGCATGCTAACCAGCTAGCCCAAAATACACACCAACAACCCCCAGGTGGTCTGAGTTCACAATCTGGACCATCAACTGCACTGCTAACTGAGCTAACTAGCTAATGGCAGCTACAGTTGGCAGCAGTTAGCGGTTAGTCTGCTCACGCTGTCCCCTGATTGGTCTCTGGACTCAACTGCTCAGAGAGCTCTGTGCTGTTGTCAGGAGCTGCAGGTCAGAAACACACATCCCATATGAACTTTTATAAACAATAAATACAGTGTTGAAAAGGTTCATCTGTAAAATAATGTGAAATTTAATCTAAAACATGAAGTGTGAGTCAGATCAGCTGAAATACGACCAACGTAAGTTTTACTTACAAGATTGAGGGCTAATGGCTGAAATCCAAACAAAAGACAAATGATTTCAGTCACAGTTGTAAATAGAAGATTTCCTCTAATCACTTTATTCCTCTCCTCTACTTTCTCAAACTGAGTTTTTGTTTGTACTCAGTCTGTTTAGTGCTGACTTTCTTTCCTTTCTCTGATGCTTGTTTGAATTTTCCCAAAAAATCAAAGTTTTCATTTTCCTCTCTCACCTTTCTTCTTTTTGTAAACGATGAGTCCAGCAGCACCAATGAGAGCGAGAGTGAGAACAACCACTGCAGCAGTGATGGGGACGATGGAAATGTGCTTCTCTGTTGAATACAATAATAGTTTATTATTACTGTTCAACATGAATTCCCATGCACTCCCCTTCAGCACCATCTGATCTCACTCTTACCCCAGTTGGTCCTGATTCGATCTTTCTCCAGTTTGGTGATGATTTCCTCCTTCACACCAGAGAGCTGAAACACACAGTCGTACCTCGTCCAGTCTTCAGGTGTGACTGATGAAAGGTTCAGGTCAACACTCACCTGGAAGCTTCCGTCGTGGTTGGGGAGGATCTCTCCGTGGTCCACCTCCTCATGAAGCTCCTCTCCATCTTTCCTCCAGACGAGTGAGGCTCTGCGAGGGTAGAAACCTGTAGCGAGGCAGCTGACTGGAGAGGAGGGAGTCTTCTGGAGGAGAGACACTGAGGGAAGCTCTGGAGAGAAAAGAGAGGATATTAAAGAGGAGAGAGAGGAAAAGAAACAAGGTAAAAGAAAGATGAAGAAATTAAATTGGGAATCAATAACAGAAGCAAATGTTGAACAAATGTATTGGATGCATTTTGTTCCTCAAGAAACATCTGCAAACCTTTTTTATTTACTAGCAGGTTTCGTCTGCATTTCCTATTATGTTACAATACTATGTTTCTTGGCACATCACTGCTGCAAACTGTTGATCAGGGGAATAGTGTGATACAGGCAGCATGATGTGAATCCTGTCGCCCATGTGCTTGTGACAGTTTGTAATAGCGTCGGCTGACTAAATTGACTTTTTTAAAAGCAGTACAGTGGCGACGGTGGCCAAGTAATGTAATCCATGTATCCAGACCACAGTGTAATAATGACAGGGTACATAACAACACATCTGCTACACAGCATGATCTACATACACATGATCTGTACACAGACAGAGGACACATCAAAGACACTCACTACAGTCAGAGAAGAAAAATGTCTCTTTTTATGATTCACAGTAAAGTCGTCAATAACAGTGTCAATTTTCAGTGGAACTATTTCTATTTTGAAACACTGAAACTGTAAAATCACTTTCCTTAAACTAACTGTGGCGTCACAGTCTGAGCTTTGCTGGTGAGTAATGTCATCCAGAGATGTCTGTGAGTGGTCAGGACTAACACAAATGTAACCTCTGCCAAAAAAAGTGATGTCAGACAGGTTGGATTAATAACACAATGACAGTTCAGTCTGAGCAGCCTATATGAAGATCACTGTGTCTAATAAACTACATCAGGTCAGGTGATTCTACCTGTTCTCAGCAGAACGCTCTTCCCATGCTCCACATACTTCTTCAGCCACTTTGGATAATTCAGAGTAACAGCACTCTTATAGTAGTCTCTTAAATCTTTATCCGCGTCCCATCTCAGTGTGATGTTGACAGCTTCAGGTCTTAGAGCGACCCATATAAATGTATTTGGATCCAATGCCAGGAGGTCGTCTCCATCATAACCAAACTGACTGAAACCTTTGACCTGTCCAGTCTCATCATCCCACTCACAGCCATCCACCTTTTGTAAAACATGGACACCTGAGACAGAGACAGAGACTGAACTTAACAATGATTCACAGATGAAACATTCAGTGGAAAGATGATCTTTAAAATGTTGCACATTGTGTGATGCACTGCATTTTTTAGCTGTGTGCTCATGAATCATTAGATTGTTATCAGTAGTTTGTGTTCAACAGCTTCAGCAACAAGTTTAACAATCAGCTGATTTATGTTGACGTGATGAATGACAGGTAGTGGCTGGACCACTGAAGACAAACTGATATGATGGTTTGCTTTACATGAATCTCTATTTCAGGTTATGTGTAAAATGATGTCAGAGTTTGAACTGATTGGTATCTTGAGTCCCTGGGTCAATTTACAACTTAGATGCAGAACAGTAAAACAGGTTATAACATATTACATACTGTACCTGCACTTTGGTTGAAGAGACGCATCAAACTGCTAGTCAAGGCTTTGAAGGTGTAAGGCAAAACTTGGAAACATCTTTGTCTGTACCACTCCAACCGCTCAGGATACTTTATGAGGAATAATTTAGCAATGTCATTTAGATGCATCCTGTTGTTGCTGTCACAGGACCCCACCAGAAGTTCATCAACTTCTAGTGTTGTCACAACCTCTGCGAGGTTTGGGATTCCAGTAGATGCAGTTGTGAAATACTTCAAGGAGTGTAGCACTGCAGGACAAACAAAGGTGCTTATAATTAAGACTAATCGTGAATATGAAGCGAAGTGGAAATATGAATATGATATGAAGTGTGTGTCTATGCCACGAAGGAGCAAAAAGCAAAAGTCTTAAATATAATGTGCAGAACAAACAGCCTCCATTCAGTATGAATACACACTCATCATCACCACATTCAGAAATATGATGAAATCAGTATGACTCAGTTAAAACATTCTGATCAAGTTGAGGCAAATCGTGAAACTAAACTTAGAACAATAGAGTCGAGTGGACTGTGAAGTTTGAAGAGTTTAACGATTTAAATTGTGATCTTACCTGATGATGAAACGTGACAAAATAGAAGCAACAACAATAACGTTCTCATCTTGATTTGATGAAGACGAGTGAGTGAAGGACCGAGCTGGATCAGCTGTTTACTGTTGTTTATCCTGGCAGAGGGAGGAGAGAGTGTTTCTGTCCTGACTGGAAATGGGCGGGTGATTAGTTTTCTCTCACCTGTGAAGATCTCTGATCCAGTACATCATGCAGACCCGGTGTTATGGGTGTACAGGACCACCCATCCAGGAATTTGATCCTCCTAGGAGCATTATTATTACAAAACTTATTTTTTCCCCCAAAATTTTTTTTGTTATTTATTATTATCATTATTGTTGTTAGTGGACGTACTTTATCAAAAAAATTATTTTGTATTACACTATCTTACAATGTTAGTGTATGGATTATCATTTCCTTGTGGGATGAAAGTCTGAAAGAATTGGCTCTTTTTTTTATGATAATATGGACGAAGTACAACCTCTGCTGTTGATCTGTGAGATTAAAAAAATCAGGAAATGTTTCCACCAGAAGTAACTTAACATAACTCAAGAAACAACATGTAGATCCATTTTATTTTTACTCGATAGTCTCTGATCAGATCACATTGTAGATTAGAAAGCTATTCAGTGGGAGCCAGCTGTGAAATTCAAGACTTTTTCCGGCTGGTCGTTCTGTCTTTCCCAGATCAAAATGTTTTTGTTAATGTTTGGGTTATAGTGTTAGAGTCCCACTGCAGTTTTGACTATTTCCAAGCTTTAACACGTCAGTGCACTCTCTATATAACACGCTGCACATTTTGATAAACCCACATAATATTACATTGGTGGCAAAAACAATTGTAGCAGAAATATTTTCATGATTAATTCACTTTTACTCAACTATCATCGTTTTGCTCAGCTATTCAACAACAGCTGTGTTGTACACATTGTATTGCCCCTAAAAGACGAAATTGTCATTAATTGAATGAGCCATAGAAAAATAAACTCCTTCAGTGTGAGGTCTGTTTTAAGGTAAGGGCTTCATCAGTCCCGTGGTAATAGGCCGATTCATTTGACACATGCACAATGTGCTGAGTCAGAGCTCTTCACAGGTGAGAGAAAAACTTTTCACCCGCCCATCTCCAGTCAGGACGGAAACATTCTCTCCTGCCCCTGCCAGGATAAACAACAGTAAACAGCTGATCTAACCTGGTTCCTCATTCATCAAATCAAGATGAGAACGTTATTGTTGTTGCTTCTCTTCTGTCACGTTTCATCACCAGGTAAGATCACATTTCAAACCTTTAAACTCTTCAAACTTCATTGTACACTTTAGTTTCACTTTTGCTGTGTGTGTGTGTGTGTGTGTGTGTGTGTGTCTGTAAAAAGTGAAATAATATAAATGTGTGAATGATATGAAAGACAAGACAAGGTTTGGTGAAAAGCTGAAATGGTGGCTTTAACCCATCTGAACATTATAAAGAGTCATAAATAAACGGCCTACGCGCTTATTCGCATGGTTGGCAAGAGTTCATTACTATGAATGTGATTAAAAAGTTTAATACATCTAATTTTATATCAGAAACTGGGCTACATTAATATTTAAATAGAGTTTCTGGCTTTAAAACGTTCACAGTTTTTATATGTGTAGAGAAGTAGAGGAACTTGAAAGTGGATCAACTGGATTTAATGAAGCACAGAGGAACAGAGAGACAAGGCGGAGTTTATTAAAGGGAACAGATGAGCATTAACTGTAAACTGGCTGGAATTAGAAGTACACATATTATAGTGGTGGTAGTAGTAACAGTAGTAGTAATATAAATAGTATTAGTGGTAGAGGTACTGAAAGTGTCGGTAGTCTTGTAATAAGTTTTAGTATTATTAGTCAGAGTACCAGAAGGAATACTAATAAAGCACAAATCTGTGTCACTGAGCTAACTTTAATAGAAAATAATGCTGTTGCGTAGATTTACATCATGAGTGACAGGGGAAGGAGCTGAACACACTCATGTAGATTTTGTTTTTGTAGAGTGAAAAATTTGTGAATTACAGCAATTTAGAAAACTGGTGCTGTCTTCCAGATGTTTAAGCTCAAAATTAACATTGGGGCTAATGAGGTAGTTGGCTGGAGTGCTTGTTGCTTGAGGGCCTACAGAGCAATAAGTGCAAGTCTTATTGCTGGAGTATGTCCATCAGCTGAAAGAAGAGAATATTTCCTACACTGTGTAGGATTTTTTTAGGATGTAGGATGTACGGATCAAAAGGTAAAAAAAAAAAAACTTATGAAACTTAACTTATTACATAACATGACACATAGTTCCTAATTGAGCTGAATATTTTGATGTTTGAATGGAGTTGATATGTTGAAAAATGTGGAAGGCGTTAGCAGATGAAAAAACACGACAGAGAACAACACATGTTCGTGAATGCATGCTAACCTGCAACACAAGGCAAACACACACACTTCATATCATATTTATATTTACACTTAGCTTCATATTTCTGATTAATGTTATTCAAAAGCTCCTTTGTTTGTCCTACAGTGCTACACTCCCTGAAACAGTTCACAACTGCATCTACTGGAATCCCAAACCTCCCAGAGTTTGTGGCAACACTAGAAGTGGATGAACTTCTCATGGGGTCCTGTGACAGCTACAAAAGGGTCGATGTAAAACAGGACGTTGTTAAATCATTCTACAGAGAGTATCCTGAGCTGTTGGATTGGTACAATAAAAAGTGTTTCCATTGGTTGCAAGGTGCCTACAAATCCTGCACTAACAGTTTGATGCGCCTCTTCAACCAAAGTGGAGGTACAGTGTGTAACATGTTATAGCTGGTTTAACTTTTTACTGTTCTGCATCTTAGTTCTGGGTCATCTTAGTGACCCAGGGCCTCAAGATACCAATCAGTTCAAACTCTGACATCATTTTACACATAACCTGAAATAGAGAATCATGTAAAGCAAACCATCATATCAGTTTGCCTTCAGCGGCGCAGCCACTACCTGTCATTCATCACTTCAACATAAATCAGCTGGTAATCAGAGCCCAAGCACAAACCGTGTGAGGACCCTCTTGAAATGCAAGGAATTATTTCTGTCTTTCCTTCTTTAGCTCAAGTAAATAGCTTTTTTCGAAGGGTAAATGTTCACAAAAACTCATGAAGCTTTGCACACGCGTCATACGTGGTGAAAATGTACAGGGTTTTGCCAAAGGGTGGGACAAAAGGCCTGCTAGCACCCCCAGAGAGCAGCCGTGGTGGCAAGTTTCACATGCATCAATGACATTTGGTACACGTGTGCAGTGTTGGGGAGTAACGAATTACATGTAACGACGTTACGTAATTTAATTACAAAATGTACGTAATTGTAATCCGTTACATTACTGGGAGAAAATATGTAATTAAATTACAGTTGCTTTTGGAAATTTCAATGATTACAACTTAAGTTACATTTGAAAAATCGCCGCAAAAGCTCGGATTTATCAAATAGTTTTTCGCCCCCCTGATTCATGTTTTTTTTTTTTTTTTTCATATCAACATCCTCCTTCCAAAACTGACGCTTGTGATTGGCTCTCTCTGGTCATGTGCCATTCGACTCAACCGACAAACCGTACGGCGGCAGTCAGACTCAGCAGCAACAGTGTCGGCGGCACACAAGATGCTCCTGGGCTGGAAATACAAAAACACTTCCTACAGACAAAAGCCAGGCTTCCCTGTATTACAAGCTCTCTTTTAACCCGGCTAGATCACCATGGTAACTTATACTTGGCTCATAACCTGGTCCCGACCAGGTTCTGTTCAGAGTTTAATCATAAAATCGGCTATAAAAGCGCCGCTGTTTCACTATTCAACTCATTTACAGCTGGCGTCACCTTTACTTTGAAAGTCCAGTGGAGCTGGATCAGAACATTTGTACGGAGGGAGAGATCGCGCTGATCCGCTGCTGTGTACTTTCTCTCTGAGCGTCTCCGCCTACAGATGTTCAGCTGAGGGGATACGCTGCTCAGCTGTTGATCCAACTGGCGTCAGGAGGTCATTTATTAGGCTATAGCCTATTTACTTTTATATACAGTCAGTCACCACTGAAAGAAGTTGTGCGCTCGCAGCAGGACAGATACTTTAACTTAATGTGGCCATGAATACATTAATTGTTTCGCCTGTTATGTGTTGCCCAAACGCAAATCTTGAGTAGGTCTACTGTGTTTTCTCACATTTAAGAAGGTCTTTGTACAGAGACAACATGAGATTTACTTGTAGCTACAGCACCTAAAAAACCCACTGTAACCTATTTTCATACGCACACCCAGCCTCGCTTTCAATAAAACACACACTGGCATTTTATAATTGCGATCAGTGAAATATATGAAAACAATATAAAACACAGTTTAAAACAACAGTTGTTGTTGCTCTAAAGCTTCATATTTAAAAGCAGCTCAATGTAGAGCTGTCAGAAATGAAAATCAGCCTCCTCTTGTCATATTTGCAGGAACACTGTTGCTTCAGGCTGTGATCAGGCTTTTTTGTATCGCTCATACTCTCTCCATTAAAACAACCTGCTCCTCTTGGCTGACATCAGCCCGTTGTCGCTCTATTTAGTGAGGAAGTGAGCCTCTTCGCAGTACAGGCCTGAGGTCAGACTCATAATATATGGTTAAACCTTTGAACTGAAAGGTTTATCACACTATAGGTCTTAAAATGTGAAAATGGTTAGCAGTTGAGAGATTTCATTCAAAATGAAGAAAAGTAATCATAATGTAATCAAATGTAATTAGTTACATTACTTTGAGAAAGTAATTGAAATAGTTACACTACTATTACATTTTCAACAGGGTAACTTGTAATTGTAACCAACTACATTTTCAAAGTAATCTTCCCAACACTGCACGTGTGTATGGCATGCTGACCTACAAAAAAGTCAGTTGCAATGACCGAAACCCAACAGAAAGTCGGCCATTTTAAATGTAGTGCTCATTGCACATGTTTTACTTTTTATTATAATTACAAAATTACATTTTTTTAAAATGACATCATCCTCCGAGCCAGATGAGTGCTGCCACCTCAAACATGCTGAGAAAACACTGAACTCCATCACAGTATTGTGAAGATTGTGAGTTTTTAAAGAAGGGCATCGGTCAAATCCGTCCCAACATGTATACGTTGGATAAGAGTCCCGGCCTGAACACATTAACATGCCGAATTTATCTTACAATCATAGTGCCAACTAGTGTCAACAGTTGATCAGAGTCCCACCCAAAACATGCAAAGTAGGAGGTACAGTCATTGCACCACCCATTGTGCCACATAGTAAAGTAAATATTGATGATGTTTAAGATAATTACCAATAACCAAACACAAACTGATTTGAATCCTAAGGTAATAGCAGCCATTGTAACTTTCGATCTATAAAATAAAAATTAAGTTTTTATTGTTTAGCCTATACAGAGACGTGCACTGATAATAATAAACAGTGCATCACACAATGTGCAGTGTTTCTAAGATCATCTTTCCACTGAATGTTTCATCTGTAAATCATTGTTGATTGTAGGTGTCCATGTTTTACAAAGAGTGGATGGCCTTGAGTGGGATGATGAGACTGGACAGCTCAAAGGTATCTCTCGGTTTGGTTATGACGGAGAAGACTTCATGGCATTGGATCCGAAGACATTTACATGGATCCCTCTAAGACCCGAGGCTGTCACCACCACACTAAACTGGAATGCTGATGAAGATTTAAGAGAAAACTTTGTGATTACTTTTACTCAGATTTTTCCATGGTTGCTCAAGAAGTATGTGGACTACGGGAGAAGCTTTCTGCTGAGAACAGGTAGAATCACACAATACTCAAAATTAGTTTGGGATATGGGTGCAAATACGTGTGAATAATTTGATGTAGTTTATTTGTCACAAAAATCTTCATACAAACCACTGTTTATTTTCTGTAGCTGTAAGATTCGATGCTGTCCTGACCAATCAGTAGACACTGACATTGTTTGCTGTTCTGAAATTTCTTTCCATCGATGCTCAGACTGTGATAGCCAGTGTGCACTTAGCATGAGTTAAGTAAGTCTGCACTGTCTCAGTGTTTGAAAATAGAAATAGTTTCACTGAACTCTCTCCAGAGCTTCCCTCAGTGTCTCTCCTCCAGAAGACTCCCTCCTCTCCAGTCAGCTGCCTCGCTACAGGTTTCTACCCTCGCAGAGCCTCACTCGTCTGGAGGAAAGATGGAGAGGAGCTTCATGAGGAGGTGGACCACGGAGAGATCCTCCCCAACCACGATGGAACCTTCCAGATGAGTGTTGACCTGAACCTTTCATCAGTCACACCTGAAGACTGGACGAGGTACGACTGTGTGTTTCAGCTCTCTGGTGTGAAGGACGACATCGTCACCAAACTGGAGAAAGATCAGATCAGGACTAACTTGGGTAAGAGTGAGATCAGAAGGTGCTGAAGGAGAGTGTATGTTGAAAAAAAAAACAGTAATGATAAACTAAATAAATATTTTAATGTGTTTTAACCTGCTTCATCTGCAGCAGTCTTAATTTATTGTATCTAACAGTGAAGCCCAGTGACATGACCGTCCTCGTCACTGCTGCAGTGGTTGTTCTCGCTCTCACTCTAATCGGTGCTGCTGGATTCATCTTTTACAAAAAGAACAAAGGTGAGAGAGAACAAGGAATGACTTTGGTCTTTGAGTTGATTTTTTTTAATTCAGGTTGCAAAATTAAAACTTATAAGAGAAAGGAAATACAGTCAGCACTAAACAGACTGGGTACTCAGTTTGAGTGAGTAGAAGAGAGGAATAAAGTGAATAAAGGTAATCTGGCATTTACAACTCTGACTGTTTCACATTATTGTGCAGATTGACCTTTTCAACACTGTTTCCTATATCAATACAGATTGTTGTGTCCAATAAACTACATCAAATTATACACACGTTGTTTATAAAAGTTCAATACGGGATGTTTGTTTCTGTCCTGCAGCTCCTGACACCATCACAGAGCTCTCTGAGCAGCTGAATCCAGAGACCTGAATGATAAACACACTCAGTGACAAATAGTTTTTAAGGAGTTGTCAATAACTAGTTTATGCAAAAAAGGGATTCCCATCCAACCGTTTTCTTCGACCTGTATCAAATGATCAGAAAGGCTACATCATGCCTCTTCAAAGCCTGACCCATGTTTTCCACCCATTGTTAAAACTATTTGGAATGGGTAGAACCCACTGTTGGCACATTATTGATTGTTGATGAATTTTTGTTAATCTGATTTACCCAGGTGAGGAAAGAGATTCAGGAGGCGTGATAGCTTATGTTTAAGTATTTAATGAAGCTCAATAGAGGAGCACAGGTGCAACAGTACATGTGGTAACAGTGTTGTTCTGTGCCAATTTTGCCAAAAAAACCCAAACACTGTCTGTGATTATGTTACCTGCCACAGAATACTCTGTGGAAATGTGCTTACCTAAGTCATGTTGTTATTGACATGAGAATATGGAGTTTGATGTATCACAGAGCCAGTGCGTCTCTCTTATGAGATGTAGTGAAGGTTGGATGTTGGAGGAACAGAATGTGATCTGTTTGGGAGACAGCAGCTTATCTGCCCGGCTGCTTAACACAACCGTTTCTTCCACTACCAACAAGATCTGCTGTAGGAAGAGGAAAAGGAACCTCTGCACACACAGAAGCCTTTGACCCTGAGCATGACCTCAGGGTAACTGTACCTCCTCGGTGAGCAGAGTGGTGGATGTATATCTAAATATACCTAATTCATTTACATTGATGAACATAATTGAGTGTTAAAACTCAAATGTATTGTTCTTTCTTTTTGTGCTGTTGTTTGTCTTTTCAATAAAATCCTCAAAGTTTGGCTCTTTTTCTACGTCCACATGCTAATTTGTGACTGTAGTTGCAATAAATATATTATCTGAACATTCAGTATTCTCACAGAGGATTGGAATGAGAAGATTGATATCAATATCACTCTGAGCAGAGTTAGCCCCCTGACAAGGTTAGCTTAGATTAGCATGAACACTGATGTTTGAAATTAGACAGTGAGCTAGTAACTCTGTTAAAGGAGACTTCTGACAATTTAAGCAACACTACCCTTTTTACCCTTAAAGGAACAGCTTCAAAATCATTGTGATGGTACAGTGTCTTGTAACAGAGACTGAGATGAAGAAAAAAGGAATAAAGATGAAGAATGATGAACAAGACACATTACACATTATAAAATTTGTGTTGTGCATCGTATTCGACACCGGCTGCCATAAAGGGTCAAGCCTAACCCATAAAAGACGGCATCATCAAAGATAGGTTACATTACTGTGCTGCTGTTTAGGTTGTTGGCTGCGGTAGGTTGCAAATGTCAACAGGTTGTAGTTGTTTCTTAAAGGCATGTCAGCGCTGGATAAATGGACTTTACAGTGTGATTTTAATTACAGCTCCAACAACAGCTCTGAGCTCTCTGACAAACTGAATGAATTCAGATTCATTCAGATTCAGAATACTTTATTAATCCCCGGAGGGTAATTGTTTTTTGTTCCAATGCTCCGTGCAAAGTAGAAATAGAAATACAGCATGAATGGAAACAAGCGATAAAGATGAAAATGTAAATCAAAAAATAAAATATTAAAGGAGACATTAAAATAAAAAAATATCAAAGTAGACAATAAAATACAAATAAATAATGAAATAGTAAAGTATGCAATCCGAAATAATCCGAAAAATACAATATACAATTAAATGGTTTAAGCGTTATAAATGAAATGAGAATGAATGATTATATTGTTTGTTTTGTTTTATGAATAGCCAAATGAGTCCGATAATCAGAGGGAGGAGTTCTACAGTTTGATGGCCACAGGTAAGAATGACTTCCTGTGGCGCTCAGTGGTGCATTTAGGAGCAATCAGTCTCTGGCTGAAGGTGCTCCTCTGTTCAACCAGAGCGTTGTGGAGAGGGTGAGAGCTGTACTGCAGTATCGCCTGCACCTTCGAAACTTGAATTACTAATTACTTTATTATGATTTTATTATTATCATTATCAAAGAAACTTGATTTACACACACAGTCTGGATGACTTCAAATGAGACAGCAAAACTATAGATTCTGTGACATGACCTAGTCACATTTCCAGGTAAACAACACTGACATAAGCTAGAGGGCTCAACTGTTTCTAAAATCATTCCAGAATTTTGAAGAAAATCTTGGCCAAAGTTACTTTCCACAAACAAAGTGAAGTAGTTTTGTGTTAGAGCCCTGATAAATCTCAAGTGTTTGTCTATAACAATCACTAGACATTGAAAAAAGTCTCATGATATTATTGTGAGGAATTTAAGTCTTTAACGCATCATCAGGATTGCGTGGATGTGGTATTAGATGAGAGATAAGATAGATAAGATAATCCTTTAATGATCGCCAGAGTACAAATTCAGGTATATTGGCAGCGCAAACGCAACGTAGAAAAAGTCAGCACAAACAAAAATTGCAACAGGAAAGATGAAGATAAATACACAGAAAAATATCTGACGTCACATGTTTTTTTTCCCCATTAGAGCTCTGCCCACTTAAAAAATGCAGTACGTGATTCTGGAGAGACAAAGTTGATTGTTGAGTCTCATTCCCAGTTCATCAAATACCAGAGCTTTAAACTCTAAGCCTCTATTTCATACATGTCTTTTGCTGCCATCTAACGGGTGCAAAGTGATATTATATACAGTATTACAAACAGGGCCATGACTGTTGACGATATAGTGGGTCAGACATAACTTGTATTGCAGGCAAAGAAAAGATTTTAAAAAAAGTGATGACTATCAGCTAACGTAGAGGTATGTAAGGTATACAGCAGATCCATTATATTAATGTTACCTTGCAGCAAATTAACTGTGCTTTGTCTGTTTTCTCGGCAAAGCACAGACTGCCACTAATTTAAGCGTTATTTTAGATTTGCATATTTTAGTCTGAGTGATTCTATTGTATTTATATTGCAAAGCGCAGAATTGATGTTGGTGCAGTTCAGAGTTTTAATCCTCTGTCTCCTTGTGTTTTCAGTGCTGTGGTCTCCATTCACAGACGTGGTCGAGGTGGTGGGAAATCAATCAGTTTGATTGTGATATTGTTTTTGGTTGCCCCACATTGTTATTAGTGTGGTGTTTTATTTGAAATGTCTTGGTTTATATTTTTTCACAGGTAAATTACTCCAGGCACTCCATCAGTTATCTCTCCAGCCATGGTACAATGTCCGTCTGTCTTCCTACCCTAGAATTTTAGTGTGTGTTTAGAAGATTATTATTGACGAAACGTCTTTGGACACAACTGATGTTGTTACTGATATTGAAATGATGACTTTGATTTGGCTTGCATAGCAGATTTTAACTGAATGTGGTTATACTGCCATCTAGTAGTATGTCTTTGACACTGTAGGAAAACTACAAGATAAAATCCCCTGACAGAACTTATTTTAAGTGTCAATCAAAAGAAGTGTGAACAGTTTAATGTGATTAAAATTCACGTGTGTAGAGGGTGGGAAAATGGCTTTTGTTTTTCTTTTTTTCATATGTCTATCTACTTAATGAATTTGTACCTCTCAGATAAACTTACATTTTGGGTAAATGTTGCTATATTTTTCCAACAGTAGATGTCGCTGTAGGAAAAGCTTCAGTTTAAATAGTTATCAGCCCAGGTACCTCAAGGTTCAAAGCTGGCAACATGTATATGAAAGCTTGGTGTTTTATTGTCACATTGCAATAGTGAAGATAGTTTTGCGCACACTGTAGTTTCAATACAGTTGTTTCGGTTGCAGAGTATATATGAAGTAAGAAAAGATTGTTTTCTCCATTCCTGTATCTGAAAGACTGATCAAATACATTTTAAAGGCAGCTGCATCTGAAGGATGAAGCAGAGCTCAACATGAACATCATATGTATTTCCATTTTCTTTTGTAACTTTCCTTTTTGACGTCCGGGAAGCTGTATTAAAGTGATTTATTCTACTGATTCGAAAATGATGGATATGTTATAATGTCTTTATGCTGCAACATAGATATATACTGTCAAAGTCAACGTCAACCAGACAAGGAGTGGTTTGACTCACAGGGGAGGGTTGTCTTTTCTTTTGTCCGTCTCATTTACAGTCATTATTCAGAGTGGTGACTAACAGTTAAGTTGTTTCCTTTGCTGATATGTTATGATTAAATTCGTCATTGCATCAGGCTGCTGCACCAACGACTACGATGTGAGTAGAGATATTGACTGAACCACAGGTGGTTTACTTCAGCATTCTACTTTTAAAAACAATTGTTATTATTATTTTAGGGAAAGACCTGCCAGACTTATTGAAGATGAGGCATTCAGACTCAATGCTTTCAAGATTATTATGGAAATGATGGAACTGAGTCTAGAGCATCATACGATACTAGTGGATGAGGTACGTCTGATGGGAACTGCACTACTGTGTAAAAATGTATATGTACACATTGTGACTCTGTGTTGTGTGATGTGTTCTGACAACAGATTCTGCACAGCATCTTCTTTTTGGGACAGATCAGCACTCCACGTCATTCCCCAGAAGACATTATGAATCATGATCAAAGCCTGTTGGATGCACTGAGGCACTACTACCCCGGTCCTTTTAGTTGCTATTCCACTCAACTACCTAAGAGGAGTCCATTTTCATGTGTGCTGGATATGGTAAGATTATAGTTTATCAAAACATCATACAGTAATTACATGTTAAGATGTATAAAGTAACACAAAGAAATTATTTTTATTATAATTTACTATTATTGTTATTTATTAAGCTTAATTAGCTTCTTGTTGATTATACATAATAGTCAGTATTTTCATTTCTTAAAAAATGTATGCTATTTTTATCAATTTAAATCAGTATGAACTGACTCACTGACTGTCGACAGTCACCCAGAAGTGACGCTTCATACCTGGTCTTTCTTTGATGAAAGCGGACTGCAGCGGTGTCAATTTGCACAGCGCAGAACGAACCAGACAGGAGGTCAGACAGTGGACTGGAATAGTGCATCCGGTCAATTTTCAAAATAAAATGCCCTGTGCCAATTCGAGATCTGTACTAAAAGGTCATTTGTCACCTTTCTCATTTGAAAAACAAATGTAGAACTGATAACAGCACAAAGAGAGGACATTGACACCACAGCACAGCCCGGAGGCTGGCATCTCTAGCCCGCCTCAGTGGCCCGGCACAGTCAGGGACGGGGCAGCAAGTGAGAGTTACTTTTCAATGTAGACGAGTTAGATGTGGTACCAGTGAAGTCGGTGCATTTTAGGAATAGGCCTTCTGTGACAATACTGACTGCAGAGGTCACGGTAATGTCACATATTATCATTATAATAATAATAATAATAATAAAAAACCAGACCTAGGGTAAATAATGTCCGCCACGCTTTTTCGCGAACATTGCCGTCACGTTTGCTTTGTGTCTGGTGCAGGAAGAAACGGTAAAAATGGGCTTTTGTCACGGAAGTGTCCAAGCAGCAAGTTTGGTTGTTGAGGAACAGGAAGTTGTGGAAGGGACCTAGGCGGATGATTGACATGCAACGACGGTCGGTGTGTGTGAGAGTTGAGAGATTTGTGACATTTAGCGTGTTTGGAGTGTGTAGTTAGTGTGTTATGTAGTGTTTGGTGTAGTGTGTTTAGTGTGTAGTGGAGTCGGTTTTTTGTGTAATGAGTCAGAACAATGAGAAGATGCTGAATGTGGAGCAGGCAGTGCAGCTCTTCATTCAGCTGGAAGGAGCTCAGGGAGACCTGAGCATTGCCTGCATTTAAATGTAAATAGTTACATATAACTTTGTAATTTTTTTAAATGTATGCACAAATTTAGATAAACAACAATTTATATTTGCATTATAAGTAAAAAAAAAAAAAAATGGTTTGTTAAACATATTTGTGGTTTTCACAGTAAAAAAATCTAACTTTTTCTACTCAGATTTCATGTTTTTTTTTTTGTGATTTTAGGTCCATTGTGTTAATACAGTATGTCAAGATAAAAAAAATAACTGTACAGTCACACATGTGAGGTTGTGCTGAAAATAATGACACCAAGTAAATAGCTTTTAAGATGAAATATAATGGCAAAATCAAAATTATAGCTGCTGCGCAGCGATGGGTCAGGTCTGGGCTATTTTTTGGCAAAATTAGGCAATTCTGAGCAACAAACAAGAGAATAGGAAGACAAGACAGTTGACAACAATGCTCACTTTAGACAACTTGAGGCTTGAACTCACAACTTCTGGAACCAAAGACTGTCATCTATCGCTCTGAGCTAATTGGCAAGTGGCGTTATAACAGTGGCTTGACAAATTGATTAAGCCATTCACTGTTGTGCAGGCAGATTTGAAACCACTGTAAAAAATTCAGTTATCAAGACAAAAATCTGAAAATACACATATTGCAGCATGGAGATGTTGGTAATTTGTTTTTAAAAATGATTAATTTGCTCCATAAGTGAATAACTAATGTTTAAAAATGCTGCTTGCATTGACTGCAATTATTCACATGAGAGCAGAATTCAAAATGTTCTCAAAAATTCAGTTTTTTAGGTAAAATTCTGATATTTGTCAAACATCATCTACCATGACTCTAAAAAAATTTCAATTTTTTCATGAACATTGAAGATTTATTTATCTATCTATTTATTTGCAGGTAGGCTATATGTTTACAGTAGTGTTCACAGTCAAACATTTTCATGCACTGTAGGCAAAAATTGTGGGAGGTCTTCATACGTTTTACAGTTTAAAAAAAAAACAGAGTGATGGACTTCATAATTTTTAATAGGTTTAAATGTACAAAAGTTTCTTTAGTACTGGGGCTACAGTTTGATGAAAGTGTATAGTTCTAGCAGGTTGATTTGTTATGAATTTTCAAAGTTTTAACTTTAGACGCTTGCTGTAGCGCCACCATCAGGACTATTGGCTTGGGTTTACAGCTGAAGTAATCTGGCATGAGACTGGACCTTTATGCAAAACTCGGTTAGCTTTCACCCATGGTCCAGTCCAAGCTATTTGTTTTTATTTAATTTAGAGGCTTGCTGTGATGGCACCATCAGGACAATTGTCTTGTGTTTCATATTGAGGACATCTGACATTTTGATCTGTCATCATCCTCATCATCATCACCCTTGCTGGATCTCGAACACACAACCTTTGACACCAAGAAACAGCTCCTAACTCGCTGAGCTAATTGGCTGGAAGTGAGACCTGCTGTGTAGCTGCATTTGTCGACTCAGGGACTCACTGTCCAGGCAGCTGTTGTCAGGAAGATTTCAAAAATGGTCAAAATGTCAGAAATTCTGTTACCTAAACAAAAATCTGATAATACATAAATTGCATCTTGACAGCATGGAAATGTTGGTGATTTGTTTTTAACTCTAAGTGTTTTGCTTCATAAGAGAAAATCTGATGTTTAAAAATGCCAGTCTTACATTGACTCCAGTTGTCCCCATGAGAGCAGAATTCAAAATGTTCTCAAAAATTCAGTTTTTGAGATAAAATTCTGATATTTGCCAAACTTCATCAACCATGACTCCAAAATATTCTCAATTTTTTTCAGGAAGATTGAAAATGTATTTAGCAAGAATTTGATAGTATATGTTTACAGTACTGTTTAAGATCAAACATTTTGATGCACTGTAGGCTTAATTTTTGATAAATCAAAAATCCAAGAAACAAGTTTTGTGGAGGACGGTCTGAAGATGCTCTCTAGCAAGTTTGGTGACAATTGAGCAAAAATTGTGGGTGAAGATAGGTTTTATAAGTTTTACAGGTTTTGAAAAAAACTGAGTGATTGACTTCATAATTTGTAATGAGTTTAAGTGGACTAAAGTTTCAGCAGTATTGGGGCTACAGTTTGGTGAAAGTTTCAAAACTGTAGCATGTACTGTTGATTTTGTAGGTATTTTTAAATTTTTTAAATTTAAACACTTATTGTGCCCCCCCCCCCAGGAGGAATATTGACATGTCCTTGGAATTAAGTCAATCTGGCATGGGGCCGGACATTTCTGTAAAGTTTGGTGAGTTTTCGCCCTTGGGAAGTATGACTTCCTCGGAAGAAAGAAAGAAAGAAAGAAAGAAAGAAAGAAAGAATTCCTAGGAATACAATAGTGTCTTAGCAGCTTAGCTGCCCGGACCCTAAATAGTCAAAAACATACAATTATACCCTGGAATATCGGATTTCACAACAAACCTAAATATCCCTGACGTCCCACCTTCAAACACAGCCTCATTTGGCCATCCATGAAAAAGCTCCTTAACCTCCCACTTTTTTATAGGAATACATTTTTCTTACGGGCACTGCACTAGTTAATAATAATAATCCTGTCAGTTCAACAGTCATGGTTGATGATGAATGTCTCTGTACTCATTGCACAGTAAAATGTTTCCTGTCTGTGTTTTATCATAACTAGTGCATTGCCTGTTGGAAGGATGCGTTCCTATAGAAAAGTGGGAGGTTAAGTAGCTTTTTCATGGATGGCCGAATGAGACTGTGTTTGAAGGTCGGGATATTTAGGTTTGTTGTGAAATTCGATATTCCAGGGTATAATTGGCCGTTTTTGACTTTTTTTGATTTTACCATTATTTTTCACCTTAAAAACAGTTTATCGTGCCTTGTTTGGTGTCATTATTTTCAGCACAACCTCACATGTGTGACTGTACCTATGGAGCTAGAACAGTCTCAATATTATTCACAAATAAGAGAGGGATTTGAGAGGGATTTGTATCCCCAAAGCTGGATCCGTATCTGTGCCAGAGTAATTTGTATCCGTAAAGCTGGATCCGTATCTTTGCCTCTAACTTGCAACTTGTATATCATCATTTGTTCATTTTGTATCATCAACTTAGTATTTTTCAGTGGAAATATATTTGTGAATTTCCACCTTTTTGTGTGGATACTTTTGAGACTCTTCTACCGTGCTGTTTTCACACAAAATCCACAAATGCAGGGCGCAGGTGACTCGTAAAATGTCACTTGACTCGTGTCTCGTAAAACACAATTCACAAATAAACGCAGAGTGAGATATCTGTAAATCTAATCAGTATCTGAGACAAACGGATTTGTATCTGTAAATCTGAATCTGTATCTGTGCCATCAAACTTGTATAACATCATTTGCATATCAATGTAGTATTTTTCAGTGGAAATATATTTGTGAATCTCCATCTTTTGCTGTAGATCTTTTTGGGACTGTTTTTTTTCTCGTGTGTGTCTTCCAGTAGATGGCGCTAATGCAACATTGATAGACGCTGTTATACTAAACTGAAGAAGAAGAAGAAGACCAAACTAAATGCTGCCACTGGTTGCCTGCTTGATGAAGGGGCAGCAGCAGCATGGTTAGCTAACTAGCTTCTTCCATGCTGCTATATTCACACTTTATTAATTATGAAAGTTACTCAGAAACAGACCTGCGGTCAAGCCAGCCATAGTTCGTCTTAGCTTGGTCATATCAGCCGCACGTTGTTTTCTGGTGCGCGAATCTACTAACATTTACGGTAATGAAACCACTGTGAAGAGCTGCTGGTAGTAGCCCTTTTTACACAGCTACTCCGCATCATCTCCGGAGCGGTGATTCACACAGAGCGAAGCATCTCCGCCTTCACGTGTGTAATTCACACAGAAAGCCGGCGCTCCGGCTCCTAAAGAGGCGTGACGGTACACGTCATGTTGATGACGTCGGTGTTCCCCTTGTCTTCCTTTTCTTTCTCGTATTCGTAGATCCGTCTCTGTCCCGCCGAAATAATAAATGCGCAAAAATTAAAGAGCTCTGGACTGTTTAGTCGCGCCTCTGTGAAGTTCTGCTGGCGTTGCCCCTGACAACTGATAGCGTCTCCTACCGTCATGGCCGACCGACTCAGACCCCGCCCAAATAAACCCAAATCGACACGTGACTCCTCAATCTCAATCTAAACCCGCGGACAGTTTATAATCATATGGATGCTGTTATAATGTGTAGTGATTGAGATCCTGACCCACCAAACATCCTGGAAAGTGACGGAGTTAAGTTTTTCGCGCTAAATTACATAATTATACATAATCACCATCAGTAAACTGGACGCTGTCTGACTCTGTCACTCGCGGGGACGGAGCGGAGGCTGTTTTCTAGGGGAAAGTTCCCTGAAGTCTCGGTCCGGAGGCCTGACGGTCGCCGTGATTTATTTTCATCATAAACACTCGGTGAGTTAAAGTTTTTTGCCGGTGACAGACGCTGTTTTTTGAGCAGAAATGTGAGGAAGAGTCAGTAGGACAGGCGGAGGACAGACAGGAGGACAGACGCTTCTCCATGTAGCCTACAGCTGTGGTATCTTTTTTCCTCATATAAGTTTCCAAAGACAGTTATAGTTACTACATTACTGTTGTCCGGTCCTGTAACGTTGCCTTGTGGGACATTTCTCTGTATTTAGTTGAGTGAAGGACCTGTGTAGTTATCAGACTGCACGACCGACACGCCCTAGCTCCGCGCAGGCTCCAGATTATCCGTTCACACTGGGACGGCTCACCAATAATGCAGCCCTAATTCTAGCCTCTTTCTCACTGCCGTTTGCATGCGGGGATCCTGCGCCAATTCTCCGCACCCTTCTCTGTGTGAAAGTTTCGGATGCGGAGAGGGGGGAAATTCGCTCCGGTGCTGATCCGCCTCTGGAGGTAGTATCAGGTCCTTCACTCAACTAAATACAGAGAAATGCCCCACAAAGCAACGTTACAGGACCGAACAAAAGTAACTGTAACTGTCTTTGGCAACTTCTATGAGGAAAACAAATACCACAGCTGTACGTGGAGAAGCGTCCGTCCTCCCGCCTGTCCTACCGACTCTTCCTCACATTTCTGCTCAAAAAACAGCGTCTGTCACCGGCAAAAAACTTTAACTCACTTTAATTATTCCCGGTAATAAACTGAAGGTATCACAAAGGTATGCGTCCGGATTTCAAGGTAAAGGACGACGTGAGAAAAAAAAAAAAAGTTTCCATAAGTAGTTCAAGATTCATATACTGCTGGACTTAGTACTTCCTAGACTACCTGCATGCATAATATGAAGTAGCCTATATTAACAGTGTACTGGTTGAGTAATCCTGTGTCAAAATCCTTAACAGAGGACAAGATTAAGGATATTTCACCCAACTTTGATGTTTAATAAAAAGCTTATTTTCCATAAGTAGTCCAAAATTTGTACACAACTGAACTAAGTACCTTCTAGACTACTCGTATAACTAGTATGAAGTACTTTCAGTGCCGGCCCTGAGTAATTTGGTGCTCTAGGCAAAATCTTAGGAGGCACCTCCTTGTATCGTAGTCAATTTCACAATCAATTTTCATACACTCACACAGAAGCTGCATGTATATATTCAAGATTGTATTTCTTTTAAGTAAAAAATATCCCACCAAATAAAAACTGAAGAAAGAAACAAGTGATAAAAATACAATATAAATAAGGTATATTATTACATATTATCTCTCAGCCTCAGAGTTCCAGCTCTCCCTTATCTATTGTCAGCCGCTTTGCAAAATGACCTCCAACTCCTTCCATGTTGTCATGTTGGTATTGTGCTCCCGTCTATCCTCATGAACCTTCAGCAAGTGGCTTGCATTGTTCCAGTCCTTTAGTCCTTCCTTATTAAGTCTGTATTCTTTTGGAGGAAACATTTAGCAGCAGAAGCAGTGCAAGCTATCATTCCTGTTTGAGTTCTTCGGCCAGCTTCTTTTGATTTTTTTCAGCATTGACTAAGACTCTGTCACAAAAGTCATGTTGACACTCTCCCATCTTTGTTTTTGGGAAATGTGTAACTGCTTTTTATTTGAAATGGTCCTCTGTGAACTAACTCTCATCTCACTTAGTCAGTTAGAAGAGATGGCCAGTCAGCCTTTAGTCCTGATGCTGTGTCACTCTGCTGTGCTGGGGTAGAGGGACAAGAGCACCTGATGCTGTGTCACTGAGCTGGTGGTGGTGAACACAGGAGGCTCGTCCATAGAGGCAGAGGAGGTTGGTCCTCCTCTATTTTTGAGAGGCAAGAGGAAGATCCATTTTTTTTTTAAGAAAGAGTAACTGGTTGAAATAAATCATTATAAAATCTCAGTATCATTTATAAAATATTATATATATATTATATAATTAAAAAAGTTTCTTTGGAAGAAAATCCACTTAAAACGGTTGAACAGCGACAGCTGCAGACGGAGGAGACAGAGCAGTCTGTGAGAGGAGCAGGGAGCAGGAAGGTGGGGGCTAGAGGAGGACGGAGGGCTTCTGTCCTCTGTGGGAGGGATCTCCTTCCATTCACTCAACGTATTCAGGATTTTTTCATGCTGATCTATGATTGGCTAAGACACGTAAAATGACGCGCTAAGGGAGGACGTCCTCCCTTACCAATCAGCAACCAGAATACAAAATTGACAGCAGGTTGGTCCAATAACAGTTCCCAAATTCCATTCTCACGTTTATACAGCCGTAAACAAAAAATACTTCTATGTACCGTATTGACCCGAATATAGTACGAGTTTTTTTTTTTTTTTGGATTAAAATTATGTGAAAAAGTGGGGTCGTCTTATAATCGGGGTCTAACCGTTAACACATGCCGATAGTTGTCTGGGTCGTGTTGTGACCAGAAGTGTCACCCCGAATCCTCAGGACCTCGACCCTGTAAATACTGGAGGGAGAGAAGACTGAATGATCACACAAAGTCAGAATTAATTTCCACCTTTTTGCAAAAAGGGAGAACTCCACAGCTCAATACAGATCACGTGACCTGCTCCTGCAGCTGTTCCCCGAGAGTTCTCAATTCTCCGCTTTTTGCAGGCTCATTTTATTGAAATCATAGGGGCGTTTACATTTCATAAAGCATAGCCATAAATGGATATAATTACACTTTGCTTCACATCTTGTTACTTGGTTGGGGGTGTTTTCCTCCCCACTGTCGTAACATCCCTTGTGCTCAAGGACACATATTTGTGTCTACTCCTCTGGTTCACTTCTGCTTTTATATCTCTCCGCTTTCTACTAGACAGGGTTCATTCTCTGGTGACAGGGATCACTCTCGGGTGACAGGGTTTGAGCCTTCTGTCTGTACCGTAAACTGTCTGTCATCTGAATATCATAAAGCATAGTGAATATATAATAAAAAATCCACAATTCCCCCTTTTGAACTCATATAGAGTTCAACACTAATAAAATGCAAAACCAATACACACTTGATATTAAAACAGCATATCCCAAGGAGTATGGATACAGTAAGAATCAGCGAGTAAGCATAATAGCATAGTAAGCTAAAAGCGGTCGGACTAAAGGTTACAAAACATACACTCAATCACACTCAGATAAAAATAAGAGAATAAACATAAAAGCCCTGTTCTTCTTGGTGGTAGTTTGGCACACTACATGTAGGAGAGGAGCGCTGTTTCACCTCCTCCCATCCGGGGTTTCTTCGTTCTTCGGACTCCAGGGGTAGACTACCCTGGAGTCTTTGGTCACTGCAGGGGATTATTCTGCCCCTTTCTTGGCAGGACCTTCTACTGAGTCAGCCGACTCAGCGTTCTGCTCCTGGAGGTTTCTATGTATGTCGGCCACAGTACGTTGTGGCTCCTCTGCTGCTGCGCACTGGCTCCAGTGGAACCAGGTGTCCCCCTTTCCTTTAAGGCGGACGGCGTGTGTTGTTCTCTCGGTGATCTGGAACGGACCTGTCCACCTGGGCTCCGTCCACTTTCTTTTGATTACTCTCAGTAACACCCACCCCACCTCTGGGGATGTGTGTCCACTCTCCTCTGGGTGCTGGCTCTGGACCTGTTTGGAGAAATGAGACACCAAACTGTGCAGTTCGTTATAATACGCTCTTTTAGTCATTGTTTGTCCCTCCTCTTCTGTTAGAGGAAGTTTAGAGCTTGGTCCTGGGAAAGCTCTCCTTGTTTGTAGCTCGTGGGGAGTAAACCCTGTCGAGGTATTTACCGAGCTACGTATTGACATTAGGGCTAGTGGTAGGGCATCTACCCAATTGAGTTTGGTCTGTGCACAGATTTTTGCCAATTTGGTTTTGACTGATTGATTCATCCTTTCCACTTTTCCCTGGGACTGTGGATGATACACTGTCCCAAACCCATGTTTTAAGCCCAACATTGCCTCCACCTGCTGGAGGTCTTTATTTTTGAAATGCGTTCCATTGTCGGACCTGATTTTCTCAGGGAACCCGTGTCTAGGGATGTAATGGTTAATGAGACTTTTAACCACAGTCTGGCTGTCTTCCCTCCTTGCTGGCCATGACTCTGGCCACCCTGTGTATGCATCCACGCACATCAGTATGTATCGATACCCTCGGACGGTCTGGATCATGTCAGTATAGTCTATTATGATTTCTTTTCCTGGGTTAGTCTGTAAAGGGTATCGTCCTGGTTCTGGTTTTATTGTTGTTTTGACATTAAACTGCGTGCACTGTTCACACGTTTTAGTCAGGTATCGAGCCATGTCTTTCATGTATGGATGCCACCAGTGGTTCAGGTTCCTCATCATCTGAGCGACCCCTACGTGGCCTATCCCATGTGCTTCTTCCATAGCCGTCTGTCTAAGTCCGGGAGGTAAAATTGGTCTGCCGTCTGGACCACGCCATAGTCCATCTACTTCAGTCGCCCCTCGTGCTTTCCACAGAGTTTTCTCCTGTGGAGAGGCTTTGGCCTGTAAGTCAACTAGTCTTTTTAGGTCGATCGGGGGTCCGGTCTCTGTCTCGGAGCATACTAGTATGGCTCTTTCTACGTATCCTGCTGCTTGTTTCGCTGCCTGATCAGCGGCATTGTTTCCTCTCGATACTTTGTCTTTCCCTGTGCTGTGCCCTTTGCACTTAATGACTGCTACCTTCTTTGGTAACAATAATGCTTCTGCTAGTTCTTTCATTTCGGTCTCATGTTTGATTGGTTTGTCGCCAGTTGTTATGAATCCTGCTCTGAGCCACTGCCCTAATTCCACATGGACTGCTCCAGTGGCATAGGCTGAGTCTGTGTAGATGTTCACTTCCTTTTTTTGGGCTAATTTTAGAGCCTCAATTACAGCCACTACTTCTGCTCTTTGGGCGGATTGTGTTCCTTCCAGTCTCTCTGCTTTTAAGACAACTGTTTCTTTGCCCTGATCTTCTACTACTGCGTATGCAGCGCGGAGTCCATCTTGTTCATGTCGGAAACAACATCCGTCTGTGAAAAGATCTCTAGCTCCTTCTATCGGGCTGGCCTGTAGGTCTGTTCTAACCTTTTCATCTTTTGCTGCTCTTTCTACACATAGGTGTGGTTCTCCTGCACCTATCTGGTCTGCCATGTTTATCCCCTCGTGTGTGAAGGTGATGTTTGGTGCTTCTAAGATTTTACTTAGTCGTCTCTGTCTCAGTGTGGTCAGCGTAAAAGTTTCTGAGTTAACATACGCTACTACACTGTGTGTTGTCAGGATCTTAAGCTGGTGCCCCATGACGATGTGCGCAGTTTTTTTGATGATTTTTGCTATCCCTGCCGCATGTTGTGTGCAAGGAGGATGCCTTCTTTCCATGTTATCTAGCATTATGCTCACAAACATGAGAATCACTCTCTCTCCCCCTTTTCTCTGGAACAGGATGCCATTCATGCATCCATCTGTTCCAGAGATATCAAGAAAAAACGGTTGTTTGTAGTCGGGTGTTGCAAGTTCGGCGGCGGTAGCGAGGGATTGTTTTAGTTCGATAAAGGCTTTTTCCGCCAGTTGTGTCCATTCTACTTTAGCCGAAAGATTTCGCATGCCCTGATCCCTGACCAGCTGCCGGAGTGGTTGAGTCAATCCCGTGTAGTTCGCCACGAAGTTTCTACTGTAGCCTGTCAAGCCAAGAAACGATAATACATCTTCTACCTTCTCAGGTTTGGGGTGGTGAAGGATCGTTGACCGATGCGCTGAAGACAATCCCACCCCCTTTTGTGATACCATTCTTCCCAGGAATGAGACCTGTTTACGAGCAATTTGTAATTTTGATTTGCTGACTTTGAACCCTGTCTTGGCCAAGTGTTCGAGGATAGCTTTGGTGGCAGCTAGACAAAGGGCGGCGGAGGGCGCGGCAATCAGTAAGTCATCTACGTATTGGACCAGAGTGGTGTTCTCTGGTAGCGCGCAATCCTTTAACACTTGCTTTAGTACCTGATTAAAGATACCTGGAGAAAGGGCGAAACCCTGTGGGAGTCGGGTGTAGCGCAACTGCTGTCCTTGATATGTAAAAGAAAAAATGTCGCGGCATTCTTCAGCGAGTGGCAGACAGAAAAAACGCGTTGGCTAAGTCAATGCATGTAAACCATGTTTGTGATGGATCGAGGTTAGCCAGAGCCACATAGGGGTTAGGCACTGGCACCGTGGGCGTAAGGAGGATGTCATTAATGCATCTTAAGTCATGTGCCATTCGATATTTCCCTGTGCCTTTCTTCTCTACTGGTAAGATAGGGGTGTTCCAAGAGGAGTCTGATTGTTCTAATACACCGGCTTGTAACAGTCCTTCGATTGTGTCTGCAATGCCTGCCTCTGCCTGAGGTTTATGCGGATATTGTCTTATCCATAGCGGCGAATCAGTTTTCACTTTAAATGTTACTGGGGTGCAATTAGTGAGTCCCACGTCCGTGGGACCCTCAGCCCACAAATGGTCAGGCAGTGAGGAAAGAATTTCCTGTGCCAGGTAGTGATCTGTTTTTTCTCTACCGTGCGAGCGAGTGATTTGGTCGTGTTGTAACATAGCGATATCTGTACAATTTGTCAAGATTTTGTAGGTGCGGGTAGAGTCAGAGAATAAAACTTGCGGAATTTCAGTATGTCTCCAATCCGAGACACTTAATGCCCTTTTGACCATCCCACCTAATTCTTTAGCCTGATGCTGAGGATGTACAGCCAGCGAAACATGAGGGGCTGCCTCGTCCTCCATCATGTACCACTGCAACTGTTCAGGAGTCAGATCAACACCCGCAGCCACCCCTTCTGGTGCAACGTAAATGTTTTGACTATGTACATCCCAACACACCCCTTCAAGTTGATCCCTGAATTTCTCCTGATACCAATCAGTTTGTTGTCTATCATAAAACAGAGTCACATGCGGAGGGTCGGGGGGAGAGACAAACGGTTCGATTTGGGCTATCAAGGGCTTCCACTGCAGGTACGCAGAGAGAATGCCAGATGTTTCTGGGGTTTCTGGCTGTATCAAGCCCCAGTATATGTCCGCACATGCTTCTTCGACGGGAGCCATCAAATATTGACCTCCGGAGGTAGTGCCTGAGCAGTGTAAGGTGGTATGGTCTGGCAGTGTCACTGCGAGCCCGTCCGGGCTGCACAAAATAGAGGCTCCCAGTTTGATGAGGAGGTCCCTCCCCAACAAATTTGCAGGGACTGTGGGGGAGTGTACAGAACTGTGCATCAGTGTTTGCCCCCCAATTTGAGTCGTTAGTGGAATCGTAATTGGCAGAGTTTGTTTTTCCCCAGAGAAGCCCATGACCGTAATGCGCTGTTTTGAGAGTTTGTCAGGTGGTGCCTGAATAAGTGTGGAACAGGTAGCTCCCGTATCCACCAGGAAAGGTAGCACGTCGGTGCCGACCTTTATCGACAGCATCGGGTCTGCCGGGTTGCTGCTGTCGGAGCCTCTCCGTGGGGTGTGCTATTGTTGTTGGTACGCCTCTCCGTCCCATTGTTCCCATCCGAACACGGGAAGCTGGCGCGCAGCTGGAGCACTCTGTCCGTGAGGCTGTGGCGGTTTCTGCCCATCTAGTGGACCGCAGTGTGGACAATCTCTAACCCAGTGTCCTGTCTCCTCACAATAGTAGCAGCGGCCTCTCCCTTGTCGTCCCCTAGGTGGACCGCCCCTTCCACGCCCGCCTCCCCATGAGCCTCTGCCCCTACCATACCCCCGCGTGGGCCTCTGCTGTTGGTTTTGATAGGGAGGTGGCTGGACCCAGGGTGGTGTTGGGTAAAGATCTGGGGTTCCTACGGCGCCCTGTGTAGCTACCAGCACCTTTTTATCAGGCTTTTTCTTATCGTTGGCTTTTTGCCTGGCCTCTGCCAGCTGTATTTTCAGTAGTTGAGCCTGCAGGTCTTTTACTGTCTGACTCTCATCCTCTACTTTATCCTGAGCTTGCAACAAATGATGTATGAGGTGGCGGTCCCACACTGTGGAATCGCAACCTGCCATGTCGGGGTTATTTTCCATGGCTTTTCTCACCTCCTCTGGAACACCCTTTAAGACGGCCGCCCTGTACCACTCTCTCTGTATGCCTTCTTTTCTGGGGTAGCACCCGGTTTGTTTGATCCACATGTCCTTACTATGGTCTAAATACTCACGCGGGTTTTGTTTTGGGTCCCATTTTAGCTTCGGTACTGCGGCGGCACTAGGGAGAGGATATTTGACCCTCATGGCCTGGCCCACTTTTGTGCTAACAGTAGTAAAAGGGATATCATCTCTGTCTTTATTTGTGCCTGCATCCTCCTCGAGGTCCCGCACATCGGACCCTGTGAGGCATCTACTTATTACTGCCCTGAAATCTCCTAACGCGAGCTTTTGGCCAGCTGTCAATTTGTCTAGTTGACTCAACCATAAGGACCCTCCTTCTGCCACGGGGGGTAGTTTATCCACTAAGGCTTGGACATCCCCTATGGGGAATGGGCGGTACTGCGTAGCATTGCTTGAACCTGCCTGTATCAGTGGGAGTTGTATTCGGGTAGGTGGTCCAGGTAGATGCCCTGTCTGAGACCTAGTTTGCATGCGGGCCTTTTCGGTCAGTTCCTTCAAAACCCGGTGTGACTCTTCGAGCTCCCGTTCTAGCTGTTCTAACGCTTTTCCGTCGTTATCTTCGTCCCACATTCCCTGCGCGTGCATTCTTACTGAGGCTTCTCTGTCCTTATAGGGCCCTGATGACCAGGCCCCGACTACATCCATTTCGACCTCCCCTACTCTGAGTTGGCTTCTGTATTCTAGTTCACCCATGAGGCGATCTCTTTTTCTTCAGCCACCCGCAGCTGTATTTCTGTCATTTTGTCTACCAATCTGCCTTCTTCCTCCTGTACTTCAAAAACTCAGCCTTTAAGTTACCTCTATCTTGCATGCTTCTCTTTTTCTCATTCATCAATTTTGTTACTGCTACTTTTAGCTTAGATTTTTCTTCTGCCGCTGATCGGGGTTCGTGTATTCGATCTATCACCTTATTGAGAGCCAAAACCTGTTCCTCGACAGTCCTAAGTCCCGTAATCGGTCCCCACCCGTCATCATCTATTTCTCTGTCAAACTCGCCGTCCATTGTTTTTCCCAGTTATTTCAGTTAGTGGTGTACTACAAGTTTTGTTTCTCTCCGTACTACAAGGTGTTATTTCCTCAATTCAGAGTTTGGGTGACTTACTTCAACAGGCCACTGCGTATGTTAACACCGTTAGGTTTCAACAGTGCTGCTGCTTCAGTTCACTTTTGCTCTGACATTCACACTTATACACATGCATTCATTACCCTCTAATTATGGACTGCTCACAGTAGCGACCTGGTCTTGCTAGTCCCTGGCCGCTCACAGTTATTTCACTGGTCTTGCTTAGCCTGTTAGCTCACATTTATTTCACTGGTCTTGCTAACTTTTGTTCTGAGTAGCTCACAGTTATTTCGCTGGTCTTGCTACTCTGTGTGTGTTTTTCTAGTGTTCTGGAAAGGAATGCTTTGACTCACAGGACTTATCTTCTCTGTTCTTGCTGTTTCAGAGCATTTAGAGACAACTCACGTGGGATGTCGCTCGATCTCGCGGTCTCCAAAATGTTAAAACAGCTCACAGTTATTTTCTCTGGTCTTGTTATCTCAGGGGCTTGAGATAACTCACAGTCATTTGCTACAAAAGTGTTCGTGTTCTTATCTCAAGTTTTGGCCGACTGGAAGCTATGGCACGCTGTGTCCCTGGTATCCAGTCCTTGCTGTGAATCTAATCTTCACAACTGACACCAAAACTTTATATATCTGTAATTTGAGATCCCGTCCACTTACTGCAGCGACCGCCTAAATAGTGCAGTCGTGTTTCAGTTTTCAGTCACTCAACATTCACACCATGTGTTTTGCCTGGTCTTGCCTTTTTTTTTTTTTTTTTTTTTTCTTCTAGCTTTCCTTGATTTAGCATTCGGGGATCCTCAGCCCCCGGGACTCAAACCCAGCTTAACAGCCTCGCTGCTTTAACAGCCCCTCGTCAGAGTACTGTGGGAGTCGCCACTCTCAGGATTTACACACACTTCCTTATTCTTCAGTCTATTCTCTCACTCTATATATCTTAGTGTAATCATTCACCTCGTCCCCCGCTAAATTTGCAGACTTTAACTACTAGGATTAAGGACACAATAATTTAGTTTTATGCCAATGCAGAATAAAGATCTGCTTACCTTAAGTGTGCCGGCTTGTGTCCCTCGTCCGTTCGTATCGGTCTTTTGTTTCTCGAGTCGCGTGTCGAGGTCCGCTTTTGTCAACTGTTAGTTGATCCCGGACGAGCCCCCAAAATTGTTGTGACCAGAAGTGTCACCCCGAATCCTCAGGACCTTGACCCTGTAAATACCCTGTAAAGACTGAATGATTAATTCATTTTAATTAATTTCCACCTTTTTGCAAAAAGGGAGAACTCCACAGCTCAATACAGATCACGTGACCTGCTCCTGCAGCTGTTCCCCGAGAGGCTCATTTTATTGAAATCATAGGGGCGTTTACATTTCATAAAGCATAGCCATAAATGGATATAATTACACTTTGCTTCACATCTTGTTCCTTGGTTGGGGTAAATGGTCTGCATTTTTATAGCGCTTTTCCAGTCTAACGACAGCTCAAAGCGCTGTACAACACATGCCACATTCACCCATTCACACACACATTCATACACTGATGACAGAGGCTGCCATGCAAGGCGCCAACTGCTCATCAGGAGCAATTTGGGGTTCAGTATCTTGCTCAAGGACACTTCGACATGCAACTAGGGGGAGCCGGGATTCGAACTGGTGACCTACTCATCACTAGACGACCCGCTCTACCCACTGAGCCACAGCCGCCCCAGGTGTTTTCCTCCCCACTGTCGTAACATCCCTTGTGCTCAAGGACACATATTTGTGTCTACTCCTCTGGTTCACTTCTGCTTTCATATCTCTCCGCTTTCTACTAGACAGGGTTCATTCTCTGGTGACAGGGATCACTCTCGGGTGACAGGGTTTGAGCCTTCTGTCTGTACCGTAAACTGTCTGTCATCTGAATATCATAAAGCATAGCGAATATATAATAAAAAATCCACAGTCGCTACGCGACCGCAACGGCAGAGGGCGCCATCTTATAGTAGAGACGTCACTGACACTGTGGCTCGGGTTATCTGTCAATCACAGCGGAGAAGAAGTGACAGGAGATGAAAAATGGAGAGACGCGGTGATTTTACGGAGCAAAGTGGATCAAGTGTGGCAAGTTAACAGACATCTGAGGCGGAGCTATGATGCTAATTTTAAGATAATGAGATCAATGCAGCGGAGGTGCCAAACAACTGTCAGCCAGCCAAGAAATATGGAGTTACGGAGTGTAACGTCCAAAGATGGCGGGTCCAAAAAGATCGTCTGAAAACGCTAACAGTAAGAGAAAAGCTTATCGTGGTCCTATAAGCGGCCGCTTCCAAGAGATTGACAGGAAGGTGTGTGAGTTTGTTACTGAGAAACACATTTTGGATATCAGAGTCTTTTTCTGAAGATTAGTCTTGAAAAGAGGGGTCGTCTTATAATCAGGGTCCTCCTATATTCGGGTCAATATGGTATTTTACAGCTTTCACTGCCCGCCATGCTCGGACAAGAAATATGGAGTTTTCAGCGTTATTGGAATCGGTTTCAAAGGAAATATAAGCACATTTCTGATAGAAAAAAAACTGTTGGGAGAAATCAGTGCGAAGCAGTCAGAAAAATAATTCATAGTTTTCGTTTCGTTCGTCCTGCTGGAGGACATAACGTTAGCGGCACGACCGGGCGATTGTGATGAGTGATGTGTGTGATGTCCTGTGCTGTCCTGAAGTATGTACATTGATTGCTGTGGTAGCACAGTGAGTAGAGCAGGTGACTGGGGATCAAATTCCGGAAGGGGTATACAGTGGTATTTTTTTTGTCTTGTATATTAGCCATTTAATAAAATGTTTTTTAAAGAATTCTTATAAGTCATTGTTTTATTGCTTAGTTTTCATTAAATATAAGAAAGTAGGGATAAGTAGTTGACTTGTATAAAATAACATGACACCGTGGACTGGTTTTCCTCCTGTCCTCCTCAATTTTTTCAGTCACCAGCCGCCACTGGTGGTGAAATATGTTAAAAGTGCATCTGAAGAGAGAAGTATATGCAGAGATGGACAGAGTACTCGACCCCAGTACTTGAGTAAGAGAACAAATACTACTGGTCAAAATGTACTCCGTTACAAGTAAAAGTAGCTCAGTCGACATGTTACTCGAGTAAGAGTAAAAAAGTACTTGCTTTTAAATTTACTTAAGTATCCAAAAGTACATGCTTTTAAATTTACTTTAAGTAAAAGTAAGAGTTAGATTAAATTTCTTATTTTTCACATCAATGAATTACTATATTTTTTTCTAAAGGAATTTAATGACCTTTTAACTCTTGTTTCTGAGAATTAACTCTTTGAAACCACCTGCACTGATGTGCTTGCTTTTAGAACCACAATGTTATATAAAGCCTGCAGAAACAACTATAAAAACAAATCAAATGAATGGGATCACAGGAGGACAGCAGATGTTGCAGATGCAGATGTTTATTAACAATCATTAAAACTGTAACCAAATGAACCTGCACCGTCCAACTAACTCTCTATCATTTAGCTAAGTTGGGAACTGGAACCCCCTCAAAGACCAATGTTGTCCCCAGACCACTGGTTGAGAATCACTGCTTTACAAAAAACTACATCTGATGCAGCCATTGTCCCGGTTTTGTGTTGACAAACACAGTCGAGAGCGTGGCTACTTTGGTGGTATCCTTATGAGGAGGGATGACGTATTTCCGCTTTTACGTAGATCCCAGTGGAGAGCGTGCACTGTGATAGGTTTCCTTCTTTGACAAACACAGCTTGTGTCCAATGGTATTTTAGAAAAAAAAAAAAAAAAAAAGCAGACCTGAAAGTAACGAGTACTTTTCAGCCTTCCTAAAAATTAACTCGAGTAAAAGTAAAAATATTTGTCTTGGAAATGTATTCAAGTAAGAGTAATAAGTACCAAAGAAATCTAATACTCAAGTAAAGTACAAATCCTCCGGATATGTACTTAAGTACAGTACTCAGGTAAATTTACTCCGTTACTGTCCACCACTGAGTATATGCGACCACTGCATGTTACATTTTAATAAAAAAACAAAAAAAAATCAGATTGGTAAGTGCTATACATAGACTATTTCATTCATTCAACTTTATTGTCATTGAAAAGCAATATATTCCAACCAGAGTGCAAGTGCAGTGTATATATATCACATATGAATGATATTGCAAAGCTAAGGTGTTGAGTATTAACAGTAATACACTTTAACGGCACTTTAACACTGATGTAACTTTAACAAACATAAACTGTGACACAATAAACCAAAGGCTTACAACTACCCTATTACAAGGGGATGAAAACTAATAGCATTTTAACATACAAGCAGTAAAGACACCTGTAATAACACCTGAACAGGTCTAACGTTAACTTTCCAAACATCCCTGATTAATTTAAGTGGAGTAATATTAACATGCGTCGACTCAGCTATTTATTGATTATTATACGATGCTGCAATCCAAAGTAAGCTAGCAAGCTAACACTCTGCTCCAACAACGATCATTAAACTATCAATTTCATTCACTTCATCACATTGATGTTACTGCACCTCTATCTTCTTCACGTTTTTCTTCCTCGTCTTTTCTTCGTTTCTTTTACTGGGCGCTGCATACTTTCAATCTTTTGGACCTTGTGGTTCCGCTACAGCATCAGTAAATCTCTCTCTTGGTCTTGTGGTCTCGGTCTGGTCAGATTCATGCAGCTTGCCTCTCGACCCGCCCCCCTCACAGAGGACAGGTACAGTGCAACGAGCCAGACCAGAACCCAGAAAAAAGGCCTTTCCTCTCATTTAATAGTCCTTGCCACGACGATATATTGCTGTGGGCTTATGTAATATTTTGAAATAATAGTAGTAATGGCACCGATAAAAAAAAATGTATATTTTTAAAAATGTTATGATTATAATTGTTTTTCTCCCCCCGTTTTAGGCGCCCCCCGCGGATGACGGCGCCCCTAGCATTTGCCTATGCCCAGGGCCAGCTCTGAGTCAATACATAAAACCTCAAAGAGCAGCCCGACATGTTTTATCCAACTATGGTTTTTAATCTGAAATGGTAGCAAATTCAGCTACAAGAGCAGCCTGGGGCTGATTAACACTTAATATTCAAAGTGATATAGTACCAAGTGGGATACCGAATGTCATCTAGGCCAGTTAAAAGTAACAAAATAAAATAATCGTTTACTGCAAACACAGTCTGCTTTATTATTATTTTTTTAAATAAACTGCAACACCAAATGTACGAAAACAGACAGTATTAGATAAAATACATTTTTAAAAATCAGACAAATACTAGGTACAAGGTAACACAAATGGTTTATAAATAAAATATTAAGATGATTAGGTCTTGAAACTATGTAAAAATGTGCAAAATCTTTCATAAAATGTGTGTGTGTGTGTGTGTGTGTGTGTGTGTGTGTGTGGGGCCGGGGGGGGGGGGGGGGGGGCCTTCGGCCATCGTATCTTTTTGGGAATATGAATTTGTCCTCTATAGGCAGTGGCCCTCTTAATACCTGTTCAGTCCTTTCTGAGTCTGACGGGAAAGAGGGACACTCAGCTGGGTCAACTGGCGGAGCTGCTGATCCCTGCTCCAAACTGGACGCTGATGACGACGAATCAATCTCGATGACCAGATAGGTCCGATATAGGACCTATAGGAAAACTAAAATAATACTTTTTGACAAAATTATTAATCTCAGAATATTCTGCTGTACACTGAGCAATTATAAAGTCTGTTTTGTTGTTAACTTACCAGGTACAGCTGAGGTTGCAGAAGACACAAAAGGGACAGTGGGCACAGAGGATAGAGATGGACCTAAGATGAAAAACAAGCTAGCCATGTTATAGTCATATTACACATGAAAATGATGCAGCTTATTTTCTAAATAAAAAAGTACAGCTATGGCTTGTATTAAGAAAACAAACTGTGGAACAACTGAAAATTGTTTGAGAAGTTTTGAAATAATATGGATTTGTCTAAAATCATGTCCCTTGTCATATGATTATATCTTATATTAAAAAAAATATTCATCTCAGTATGTTCTGCAGTGCACTGAGCAATTAAAGGCTGTTTTGTTGTTAACTTACCAGGTACAGCTGAGGTTGCAGAGCGAGGACAGTGGGCACAGTGGAGCAGAGGATAGAGATGGACCTGAGATGAAAAACACATCCCTTGTCATATGATTATATCTTATATTAGTATATCTTAATGAGATAATTTGACTAGAAATTAAATATATATGGTAACAGTTTTTGATCACCTCATTCATAATATTTTAACAGTGCTCCTGGGGAAGTTTCATATAACGTATGAGCATATTAGGGAGATGATGTAAAAGGAATATGTTTATTTACTCACATAATTTACTGTGCTCTGCAGCAAACAATTGCAAACAACATACCTCAAACTAGTTAGTTAACTAAATTAATTAATGCAAAACCATATTGCAAGCAAAAACCACCGTGTTTGTAATTTCCGTTAGTTATTAAACATTTGCTATCAGACACTGTTATCAAAAATGTTGTTTTGATGCCAAAAAGTGACGCAGAATAATGTATATACACTGAAAATCAACTTATTCAAAGTATTAAACAAACACAAAAACATTAGCTTGAATAGTCAGACGTTTATAACTAATGTTGCCAGCAAATTTGCTATTATAGGCTAACGTATTTGGAACAAAATATCAACAAATGTTACATTACTAAGACATACCTTTATCTTGTCGTTTTTATCTTTCTTCCTTTTTCTTTTTTCTGCCCCTGAAGGGTAAGTCCTTTTTTGTGACATCTTTCACCTGCTCCGAGCTCCTGGATGCTGAGTGCGCACTGCACGGTTGGCTGCACTGCACACGTCACTAGCGGAGCTCTGACATTTCGAGCAGAGAGGCAGTAGGAAACTACACTCTTTGTTGTTGTTTTTTTGCTTGTTTGTTTGTTTTTTGTACAAGTATGTACATTTGATAATATATGAATCATCATTGCTCACACATGGAAAAAAATAATTATTTTTTTCTTTTTTAAGTTAATTGCTCTTGGGGGCCCTCTAGTGGTCTCGGGGCCCTAAGCAGCTGCTTAGTTCGCTTATGCCTTGGGCCGGCCCTGCCAGTAGGTAAGCCTGTCCGTGCCCCGCTCCTTCCCCACAGACTCTGTGTGAGACTCTCAGCAGCAGCAGACGCACATTGATAAAACAGAGGGCGGCCAGCCTGCTCCCCACACGGCGTCATGACATCATTGACTTGACTGTAAATTAGCAATACAAAAACCGGAGGACTTGAATGCAAACAAAAATAATATATATATATAAATATATATAGTAATAATAATATATATATATATTTTTTGCTGGTGCTCATGCCGCCCCTCCACGAAATCCGCCCTGGGCGGCTGCCCAAACTGCCCATATGAAAAACCGCCCTTGTCTACATGCCATGTTCCCCCACTGCTTCTGTTATCATCCCTTGCTCAGTCATTAACATTGTTGGGCAAGTTACTGAAAATTAGTATTTAATTACAGTTACTAGTTACTTCTTTTAAAATTAATTGAATTACTTTACCAATTACTGTATATCAAAAGTAATAAGTTACTAGGCAAAGTAACTTTTAAGTTCATGTCTGCTTTTTAAAAGTAAATATGAACAGTACTGAACAGTCAAACACAATAAACATCATCTTTAGACCTATTTATTGTAATCAACAGGGCAACAGGCCTTTAAATCAAGCAGTACTTATAACAACTGTACCAGTTACTCACAGCTACTCTTTGATGTGGATAGGTTCTTTACACCTGCACATAATTGAGAACTCAGCGCTACATTTCTTTCTTTAATTTTGACAAGTGAAAAGTAATGTCCTTACTTACAGGAGAGAAACCTCATGTCCACACTGTCGGCCATGATGTGGTTTAATGCTGATTGATTGATTCGATTGGTGTATCATTGCGTCACCATAAGGCCCTGTGACGTTAGATCAGAAGCAGCTAAAGGTGCAGTGCGTACATGGCTATGGTGGCTATGGTTGACAAAGCTAGCAGAAATCATTTATGAAATCATTTATTAACAGTATCATTGTAGTCCAAACAAATCAGACGTTGCACACCCTTAAACCACGCAGCAGCCATGTTGAAAATCTCAGGTCAGTCTGATCTTGATCTGCAGAGATATTTGAGGCACAGACACAGACAACCAGACATTTCTTGCTTTTATAGAGAGATACCTGAAGTTTTTGGATTTATATCACTGCTGCATTAAAGTGTATGTTGCATTTTTACTGCAGTAGATGTTTAAGTTTGAGCTCATTTTAACTACTTTACATACTGTTGAGTAGTTTCATCTAGAAATTCATCCTATTCTTTAAAATCATTAGCATTTATGGTTGAGGTGTCACTGTCCTCTGAAAACAATGTATCTCTAAAACATCGGCATTTATTGAACTCAGAAAAACAGCCTGTTTTCAGCTCTGTGTCAATGCATTTTCCTGCTAACCCAAAAGACACTTGGTAGCTGCTGGCCTTCTTTTGCACCAGGGGATTGTTTTTCATCAGCAGTTAACAAACAGGCTAATTTCCAGGCACAGCTCCAGCTCGGGAAACGCCACCAAAAATGGTGTCTGTCTCCCGAAAACGAGGACATTTGGTCACCCTGGCCTGCCTGTGCACAGTGTGTAAGGAGAATGAGAATACTGTTGCTGGAAGATCCTCATCTGTCTGCTGTTATCAGATAGAAATTAGTTTGTTACAACATGAAAAAATAGACATGTGACTTAAGAGCATGCAAAAAGTGTCAGTTGTGTGGGTTCTGCAGTTATTGCATATTGATTGACAGTCCAGCATTATTCCTCTCTTTAAATTGAATGAATTCAATAACATCCTGCTGGCTGTCCGTTGACTGTTACTTACATACATCATCTTATTTCACAAACATAAAGCAAGACTCAGTAAATGATTAATGGAAATAACAGCAGCTTGATAACATTTCTGATTACTACAGGTTGTACTTGTGACCGGACAACAGAATGAAAATGAAATAATAAACAGGCTGCAAGAGTTCATCGATGAGAGGCTGCGTGGAAATCAGCTGGCCTCCTCCACCATCTGTGTCTCTCAGAGGAACACTGCAGAAGAATCAGTCAGGTACTACGGAGTCTCCATGTCCACTTCTGGCCGTAATCCTGGACGAATCATTGTTGCTGCGTCCTGTCTCAGCAACTGGGACAGTTACGTAGCTGATGCAGTGATGACCTACTATCCATCAAGGACAAGGAAGACATACTTTGATGGAACCATCAGACTCCCAAAGCGGGTCAGGTGTCAGGCAATTAGCCTCAGAAGAGGAACACTAGTGGCTCCATGCAGGTCATGTGCAAATTTGTTTGGTTTGACAACAAATGCTGAACAGGTGTGGGCTTATGGCCACTGTGCTGAAGCTGAGAGTGTGAGCAACCTTCTCAAAATTGATGAAGAAGTGAGAGTGCAGGTAGAACAACCGTCTGAGACGTGCACACCTGCAAACAGGCAGAGAGCTAAAGCGAGTGTCCGCACAGAGCTTAGGCGTTGTCTGGGCGAGGTGGGATTTCAGTGGAATAATCATTTCTACAACCCACAAGTCTGATTCTAAGGAGCAGAGCGATTGCGTATTAACAACTTTTGGGGGGAATTTCAGAGCTGTCAATATATCTTATATGTATTCATCACATGTTGTTGATTCATGACATAAATTGGGAGATTGTCAAGTGTTTGAATGAAGCATGCAGAAGATGCAAAAGTAGATGTATTCATTTTTATTTATATCTATATATTCATGTTATTCACATTAAAATGATGATGATGGAAACTCAAGTTCATAATGTGATTTTATCACCTGCAACTAAAGAAGTCATCCACCCATTATATGGTATAAGAGCTGCAACTCTAAATAAAGACTATTGAAGCTGAGATGGAGCAGCTATAGAGAGGGACATCAGAGTAATTACGTGTTTGGGACCAAATGTAAAGTATTCGAAGAGTTGAATACAACCCATCATCTCATCTACAAGACATCAGAACCTGACTGTGTCAATCACACTTAAGGCCTTTGACACATTAGTCAGAATCATATTTAGAAAAGGAGGTGGAAGAAGGCCATTTGTTCTTTAGGCACTGAACTGACTTGTTGACTGAAAACATTGTTGATGTTTGGTTTCACACAGAATATGAGCCACAGTCTCCCTTGTGAAGGTCCTTTGTATGGCCTAACACTCAACACTCACCTCCGCCCCTCTTGAACATTGTCACTTGGTTGCCGTGGACAATACAGGTTACATTATTAGTTTTTGTGAGACAAATCTTTCTTTGGTTTGCTTCTGTACAGCCCCACATCACTGATTTTTCTTATACCAATACTTTTTTTAGTAAATCATTAATCTTGAATGTTGTATGTCCTCTTTTACTTCAAATTGTATGTGTCTACTCTGTCCTTTGTTGTGTCAGCCTTGAGCCTTTTCATGACATCAGGGGTGAGTTTGTTACGACTGCTTTAACTAGGAAGAAACTGCTTTTAGCAATGTACTTGGTGCTATTTGAGGTGTAGCTGAATCACACAGACTTTGTGATTTCCACAAGGGAACAAAAAATCCGTAGTTATGCAGCATTTAAGTTCAGAGGACCTGGGGTGCCTTCATACCTACAGAGGCTGAGTTCTCAGCAGTGGACTGGATTCTCTCTCTCTCTTCCTCATTTCCGGTCAAAACTCTAAGCTGCCCCATCCGAATAAAGGCTAAAAGCAAAAATATGAACTTTACCTGTCTTTCTACTTTTGATATCGGTTCACCTCAAACAGACGTTCAAACGTAAACTCTCCAAGCCTGACCTTTCCAAAGAACTGAAGTAAATCAGTACGACTTTGCTATTTGAGCAAAATCCTGTTAAACACTGAGGTAGATGGAAAGATCTCAGTATATAGTAAAGTGCATATAGCAGAGTAGAAATATACATACATAGAAATAAAAAACATAAAAAAAAATTGATGTATGTGTTACCAAGATGAGTGTTGACTCCTAGCTCTGGGGTTGGATGCCATTGTTCATGGTGGTGTTGGACTACCGCAGTTTAGTTAAGTAATTCAAGCAGAAAATAATGTCTATTGTTTGACACATTTATCAAAAGCAAACATAAAGTTGGGAACAAACGTGTTTCAGTGTTTTGCAGACACTGATCAAACAACAAACCAATTTCTTTACTTAAACAGCCAGTGTGTATGATTTAGTGGCATCTAGCAGTGGGGTTGCAGTTTGCCAGCAGCTGAACATTTAATATCCAAATTGTTCATATCCTGTATGTTACGCCATAAAGAAAGACACATTTTAACATACCTACATTATGCTTAACAGTTTCAAGGAAGGAATCACATTCATACAGTATCCCAAAAGTCAAAATGGAAAGTTCTGAACGAAGACAGAACGAAAATGTCAGAGATGTCAGATGTTTGTCACACAGGTTGTCCTGCTGGTTTCTTCTGATATTGAGCCCTGCTCACAACATCACTCACTGGCAGCTGCTTTAACATTTAATCCTGATGACAGTCTTTTATGGAAGCAAATTTGTACCATAATTCAAATTAAAATGCATTTACAGAAATGCTTTTTCATTTTAAGAATGTAGCTGCATTTTTTGACTCATAAATAAAATTAGTAATAAATCATCCAAATTGCATTTTCATTTTCTTCTTCAAGACTGCTCATTTTGTAACTTTATTCAAATGATAAAGAAAAGGACATTTAAGATTTAATATTCAAAAGATGGCCCAGCAAATAGGTACCAAAATTCAATTTGAAATGTCAAATTTGAAAATTAAAATGCATTAGCAGAAATGCTTTTTCATTTCAAAGTCAGAGCTGCATTTTTTGACTCATAAATAAAATTAGTAATAAATCATCCAAATTGCATTTTCATTTTCTTCTTCAAAACTGCTCATTTTGTTACACAAAGACAAAGAAAACTGCTTTTTCGTTTTGAAGCCCTCCCCCCGCAAAAAAAGGTCCAAAATTCAATTTGAATTCGCAATCCCAAGCGGCGCAGGAGAGTGACGTCAGCGGCCTCTCTTCTTCTTCAGCCCCCAGTCTGACCGACCGTGCTACGCATCTATGTTAGAGGCGGCGGTGTATGGAATTCGATTTGTGCCAAAAGAAACAAACAAAACTTCTTAAATGTCAAACAAAAACAGGAATTTGAGAGAACATAAAACTCATTTCAAAAATAAAACTAAGAACTTGCAATCAAATAATTTGTCAAATAGTGTAAAATATTGGTCTTTTACTCTTCTAATAATGCATTATTTTGTTTACGGTTCCCTCTGCTGGTCTCTCTCCACTCAGACTTTTGCGCTGACTCTCAGCTTTGCGCTCTCTCTGCAGCTCTTTCTCGTTTGCGCTCCCTGACTTTTTGTTTGCAGTTTTGGCACAAACCTCTCAGAAGGGCGGGCCTTTTCAGCAGAGCGTCCACATTGGCTAATTAGTTGTTGACTGACACAGCTCAGTACCTATGTGTAGATAGCTAGCGCGCTAAATGACCCCGGCTTTAAAACGGAGAGAAGAAGAAGATGACGACGACAATGACAATGAAGAACAATATATGTATGTCATAACTACTTACACTTCACTTGTTTTTCTTGTTGTGGGTTGTTACTGTTGGTCTTCATTGTCGTCCTCGTCATCTTCTTCTTCTCTCCGTTTTAAAGCCGGGGTCATTTAGCGCGCTAGCTACCTACCCATAGGTACTGAGCTGTGTCAGTCAACAACTAATTAGCCAATGGGGACGCTCTGCTGAAAAGTCCCGCCCACCCGACCCGAGAGGTTTGTGCCAAAACTGCAAACAAAAAGTCAGGGAGCGCAAACGAGAAAGAGCTGCAGAGAGAGCGCAAAGCTGAGAGTCAGCGCAAAAGTCTGAGTGGAGAGAGACCAGCAGAGGGAACCGTAAACAAAATAATGCATTATTAGAAGAGTAAAAGACCAATATTTTACACTATTTGACAAATTATTTGATTGCAAGTTCTTAGTTTTATTTTTGAAATGAGTTTTATGTTCTCTCAAATTCCTGTTTTTGTTTGACATTTAAGAAGTTTTGTTTGTTTCTTTTGGCACAAATCTAATTCCATAGAGGTGTGCTTATTCGACACTGGAGCAAGAGAAGGGACAAGAGGAGAGTGTGAAGGCTGTGTTGGTAGCATAGACTTGTGGTACATGTGTTCAGAAACAGCGGGGAAATCACCACCATGTCCAGTTCTGTACTGCGGTCAAGCCAGCCATGGTTCGCGTTTGCTTGGTTAAATCAGCCGCACATTTTTTTTCCAGTGCGAAATTCTCTAACATTTACGGTGATCGTAATGAAGCCGCTCTGAAGAGCTGCTGGCAGTGACGGTGGGTCAGACTGCAGACTCACAGTCAGACCCATGAAACACACACGGTACTTTACAGTCAGTATTCCCGGTAATAAACTGAAGGTATCAGCTGGACCGTACGTCGACGTCGCCCCCATATTGGATGTGGCAGCTCAGCCCCGTGAACTAACACAAGTCAATGGAGTGAACTTTATAAAGCTTCTTCTACAAAGTGCTATAAACTAATGTCTCTCTCTCTCCCACACCCATGCACCTGCCGCGGGTCACAAAATAACCGGCCGCGAAAAATCCCGCGAAATGATGTGCGGTCAATATGACCGCTTATGGCTGAAATAGGTAAAACAAATCACATTGTCTTTTCCTTTTGTGTAATTTATATAAAAAACTATTCTCAATTAAAATACAGACACTTTTAGAAAATGGTTAGAAGTCTGTAATGTTTGCATTTTCTTTACATCGCAGATTGATAACCTAATTGTGATAATGTTCAAAGTTATTATTATTATTATTATTATTGTTATTATTTCACATAAACACACACACAGCAAGTATAATGGTACTGTGCTAGGTATTCTTTTCGTGGTTCTTGGTGCTTGGAGCAATATTGTTGTGGCATTCATGCCAATAAAGCGAATTTGAAATGAATTGAATTAATAAACCTTTAGATTCTTGCCTATAGACTGATAAGTGTTGTGTTTACACATGAGCAATACATCCAGATTTCTTGAGATTTGTATTGTCAATGGGAATTTAAATTTAAATGTCAGGCAATGTTTTCTTCATGGAAATTATTTTTCGGGCAAACAATTATAAGAGAGAGAGGGAGCGCAGACGGGGGATCCGTTGTGTGACAGTGGAGCGGAGGATCAGCAGCTGGATTTTGCACGCACGGTCAGTATTATTATTAGGTGTTTGAGGTTTATTACGTTTGCGGACATTATTACATTCAATGTAATAATGTAACAGCCTTTGCGTGCGCACAGTTTGCGTGTGTAGGCCCGTGGTCATGATAATCCGTCTATGGCTATAAGAGATGGATACACAATCAATTTCATGTAATTTTTATTGAATCAAAAATACATAGGTAGCCTATTGTCTTCTCCTCTGCTTTTTTTCTTTTTTTTTTTTCAAAGACAAACTGAGCAGCACTGCTCAATCCACTCAATCCGCTCCAGCTCCACCCGCCCGGCGCTTCTCCGAGTGCCGACAGGACTGCCAGCTCTCCGGCGCCCCGGAGCGTGGCTTACCCGTGCACACCCCCTCCTGATCTGACTTTGTCCGTGTTACAATAAACACTCCATGCATCCAGCTACAGCCTCCTGTCCGCTTCTGGGTCTCACCTTTGCTAAAGACACCTAACATTAACAGATTAAAACAGAGTAAACGGCAGCTATCCGACATCAGATCCACGCTCCTGCCCAGTGGCGGTTCTAGATCAGTTTAAATAGGGGGGCCAGGTTGGGGGCTGGCTTTTTGGTTAGGGGGCACAAACAACCCGGAAATAAGAATAAATCCCTCATTCAGACAAAACAGTGTTTACAATTTCAGCTATTTTGATTGGGTAGTAAACTGCTGAGACACTTTATTTCTGCCTTTCCCTTCAAAACAAAATCATTGCAAGAAATCTGTCATTGTATTATTGATGCAGACTCCCTGTCAGGGGGGCCACAGGGGGGTCCAGACTCAGAGTCAGAGGGGCACGGGCCCCTGTTGGCCCCCCCCTAGAACCGCCCCTGCTCCTGCCTGCCCCAGCCAGCCCCCACACAGCGGCCTGTCGCCTGCGCATCCGCGCGGGAGGGGACAGGAGAGACCCCGGCGCTGTTGCAGAGGAGTCGTGGACTGCGATGACTCTGAGCAGCATGTGAATTACAATATAATCTATTTCTCGCCTTTCCCCCGATGATCTGAATAAGTCGCTAAATTTTTTCGCTAGTCGCTTTTTCGAAAAAACGTCGCTTAGAGGGACTGAAAAGTCGCTAAGTCTAGCGAGACAGTCGCCATGTTGGCAACACTGAAGAAGAGAGGCCGCTGACATCACTCTCCTGCGCCGCTTGGGATTGTGAATTCAAATTGAATTTTGGACCTTTTTTTGCGGGGGGAGGGCTTCAAAACGAAAAAGCAGTTTTCTTTGTCTTTGTGTAACAAAATGAGCAGTTTTAAAGAAGAAAATGAAAATGCAATCTGGATGATTTATTACTAATTTTATTTATGAGTCAAAAATGCAGCTCTGACTTTGAAATGAGAAAGCATTTAGGCTAATGCATTTTAATTTTCAAATTTGACATTTCAAATTGAATTTTGGTACCTATTTGCTGGGTCATCTTTTGAAAATTATATCTTAAATGTCCTTTTCCTTATCATTTGAATTAAGTTACATAATAAGCAGTCTTGAAGAAGAAAATGAAAATGCAATTTGGATGATTTATTACTAATTTTATTTATGAGTCAAAAAATGCAGCTACATTCTTAAAATGAAAAAGCATTTCTGTAAATGCATTTTAATTTGAATTATGGTACAAATTTGCTTCCATAGTCTTTAAGATATAAAAACTGAGAAAATATAAGGTATGCTTACTTCATGTATTCTGCAACTGAAAAAGTCACAATCTAAACTGAAACGTCTGTGTCTTCATTTGCAAAATGTGACAATTAACCCCCAGAAACAGCAAAATGACATGGAAACTGTATCAAACTATTCACACTTCTTCAACATACTGAACAAAATGACCAACACTGAAACTCGTTTTTACATCAGATTTTATCTTGTATTTTTTCTTCCAATTTTATTTTTTATATCTGACACCTTACCTAACAGATCTTGATAAGTCACATTGCCACATGGTCTTGAAATACTGCCATGTTCAGTATCATAGGTGGAAAAAATGTAAATCAGTCATTGCAATAGTTCCATGCAAATTCACACAAATACAAGAGACTTTGGGACTTTGGGAATCAAACGTGTGTGCAATACAAAATGATACATTTTGATGAGAGAGTCACACAAAAGGACAATCGCAAGTGTGCTAATTAGTCTATTATTAGGTTGTTTGTCACAACTTGTCTCCTTATCTTTTCTGTATAGGTCTCGTCACTGATACTCTTTATAAGCTCTCACGCCAGATGTCCTTATCTAATTTGAAAAATAAAGTTACAACTGATAACGGACAAAGAGAGGACACTGATGGTGCACAAAGAGACAGTGTTACAACCCCTCCCTTTACAAATAACGGCTTGGTCTCTTTGTCTCTCTCTCTCCTAGGCTCCACACCTATGCAGGATCTGGGTTCGTTCTGGTGTTTGCTGGCATACATCACACACACACACACACACACACACACACCTACACATACACACACACACACACACCTACACATACACACACACACACATACACACACACTATGGCGTTAGAAACGTTTCAAAAAGCATGTGCACCTATCAACTGAACGTGTCACTCGCGCCTGCTTTGACGCCTGTGCAGCAAGCTGCGCCTGACGTGTAATGTAGTTTCCTCATTGACTTATAATGGCCCCCGTTCACGCGCACGTTCACGCGTGATGACTGCTGCACGCCGGTAATCACACGACGCGTAGTGATTACGCGTAACATTCATGCGTCTTTTTGCGAACGCACGTGTTAACGCTCGCATGAAGATGATTGAACATTTTTGTCACGCGCGTACGCGGAAATGACGTGCGCAAACTGTCTGTCACTGTTTGACAAATGTTGTTAGGCGTTCACATGTACGTGCGCTCGCAGATTCTGATGCTTCGCAGCCGGAAGTTGATCTGCAACGTGCGCACCAGTCCGCGTACATGAACGCCTCGCGTAGTTGTTCTGTGTTCCATTTTCATCCAGTAGATGGTGCAATCGATCCAATGCGAGATACAGACATATAGGCTTTTGCATGACATGATTCATTTTAACCCCGGAGTGAGGGGACAGCCTTCCATTCTGACACACCCTTCCATTGCGAAACAGCCCCACTCCGAAACACCGCTGTTCCGACCCTCCTCTCAAAACACTGCATTTCCGAATTTGATTTTCAAGTTTACATTACTTCCTACATCAAACACTGCCGTCCGCTCACCGGCCGCACTCACACAACTCATTGCTTTTTATTGCTAATAGACCTATGTCACTATCTTCATTTATTATGTAGTATATTTTCGTTTGCAGCAAACACATTTAAACGTTTGTCTAATCTTTTTACACGCGTTATTCGTGGTGCTGGAATCCCCACTTCCAGCCGCACTCTCACAACTCTGAAATAAACTGTGGCCCACGGTTGCGATCTGCTGGGGAATGACCCCTCTGGTCGTCTGTTTTAACATAACTTGTCTTTGTGGAAGGTTAACAAGGTATGAGTGGATTGAGCACTGCTGCTCAGTTTGAAAAAAAAAAGCAGAGGAGAAGACAATTGGCTACCTATGTATTTTTGATTCAATAAACATGAAATTGATTGTGTATCCATCTCTTATAGCCATAGACGGATTATCATGACCACGGGCCTACACACACAAACTGTGCGCACGCAAAGGCGCTGTAAGGCAAGGGCGCAAAGGCTGTTACATAATTACATTGAATGTAATAATGTCCGCAAACGTAATAAACCTCAAACACCTACTAATAATACTGACCATGCGTGCAAAATCCAACTACTGACCCTCCGCTCCGCTGTCACACAACGGATCCCCCGTCCGCGCTCCCTCTCTCTTGCCCGAAAAATGATTTCCATGAAGAAAACATCACCTGACATTTAAATTTAAATTCCCCTTGACAGTACAAATCTCAAGAAGTCTGGATGTATTGCTCATTTGTAAACACAACACTTATCAGTCTATAGGCAAGAATCTAAAGGTTTATTAATTCAATTCATTTCAAATTCGCTTTATTGGCATGAATGCCACAACAACAATATTGCTCCAAGCACCAAGAACCACAAAAAGAATACCTAGCACAGTAAATAATAATAATAATAATAATAATAATAATAATAATAATAATAAGAAGAAGAATAATAATAACTTTGAACATTATCACAAGTTATCAATCTGCGATGTAAAGAAAATGCAAACATTACAGACTTCTAACCATTTTTCTAAAAGTGCCTGTATTTTACTTGAGAATAGTTTTTATATAAATTACACAAAAGGAAAAGAAAATATGATTTGTTTTACCTATTTCGGCCATAAGCGGTCATATTGACCGCACATCATTTCGCGGGATTTCATTCATTGTCTCTCTTGTCTCTGACTTGGCTCTCATCTACGCTGACGTATAATGACGTGTGTTTCGATAACCAAGAAAGTGCTTGGAGACCGTAAAGGGCATTTAAAACAATATTTATTCACAGAAATTATAGAATGGGGTCTGGGGGGAAGGGGTCCGTTATTGTGGTGACTTGGTAACACCGATTCTCCACGACCACCGCTGGTCTTCCGCTTGCACACTGTCCTCTGCCGGGCGCAGACTCGGGAGCTGTGGGGGAACGAGATGGCAGTCACTGCACTTTTAAACCCAATACATGCACACCACTTCATTTACGTCCTAAGATCGTTGCTCACACGATGGGGCAGAGTATCAGCTGTTCACCGTCACCTCAGGTCAACATCACTCTCGTCATTTTTTATTTATTTATTTTTTTTTATTTATTCCGAATATGCAAAATGGAACACGGCTTCCTGATTGCTATTTAACAAATTATTTACACAACATAATATGGAAATGAAGATTTTGAGGAAGCAAAATAATAATGATAAAAAGTAAAACAAATAACATATTCGAAAAGGAGTGAGAAGAAGCATAGCTTGTAAGCTCTCACCCCTTTGTCTAAATGACATTAATATATATATATATATATATATATATATATATATATATATATATATATATATATATATATATATATATATATATATATATATATATATATACATACACACACACACCACCCACATATACATGCTTGTATATATACATATACATACACACAAAAACACACAAACCTACACACACACACACACACATACATACACACACACACACACACACACACACACACACACACACACACACACACTCTGCCTCTCATCACCATGCCACATCAATTAATAAGTGATAATCACCAATAATCATTAATACCATTATCCATTGTACCCGCTAAATAACATGTGTTTGTACATTTTCTTGAACTGGTTGATATTTGGACTTTGCTTGAGTTCCTCACTTAGGTTGTTCCATAGCTTGACACCAGAAATAGATATACAGAAACTTTTCAAGGTTGTTCGTCTGTTTAATCTTTTAAAATCATGTTCCCCTCTTAATTGATAACCTCCCTCCCGATTTCTAAATAAATTTTGTATATTTTCTGGTAATTGTCTGTTTTTTGCCTTGTACATGATAATTGCTGTTTGGTAAGATACAATGTCAGTGAATTTCAGTAGTTTTGATTGTATAAAAAGTGGATTTGTATGTTCCAAGTAGCTGACCTTGTGAATAGTCCTTATTGCTCTTTTCTGCAGGATAGTAAGTGACCGTAATGAAGTTTTGTAAGTGTTTCCCCAAATCTCAGCGCAGTAATGTATATATGGCAAGACCAGTGAACAGTAAAGTGTGCGAAGAGAATTATGATCCAGTAATTGTTTTGCTTTGTGTATGACTGCAATGCTTCTTGAAACTTTGGACTGAACATGTTTGATGTGTGGTTTCCAACTCAGTCTGTCATCTACTGTAACCCCAAGGAATCTGTTTTCATGCACCCTTTCGATTTCAACCCCATCTAATTCTATTCGCACCTTTGTGTTCCATGTGCATTTTCCAAACAACATGAACTTAGTCTTACTTACATTTAATGATAATTTATTCCAGTCAAACCATGTTTTTAGTTTTTTCATTTCCTTGTTTATAACTGTTTCCACTTGTTTAATGTTTTCTCCTGAACCAAAAATATTTGTGTCATCCGCGAAATTGACCAATTTTAACCACCTAGATACTTTACACATATCATTGATATACAGGATGAACAATTTAGGGCCCAATACTGACCCCTGGGGGACCCCGCAAGCAATGTCCAAATATCTCGAGCAGTGATTACCCAACTTTACAAACTGTTGCCGTCCTTTCAAGTAACTCTTTATCCAGTCTAATACCAGTCCCCTTATCCCATATTTTTCCAGTTTATTAAAAAGTATGTTATGATTAACTGTATCAAACGCTTTTTTAAGATCGATGAATACTCCTATTGCATGTTTTTTGTTGTCTATTGCATCTGTGATTTCCTCTATTGATTCCATGATTGCCTGTGATGTTGATCTGTTAACCCTAAACCAATACTGACTCTCTGAAAACAATTTGTGTTTTTCCAGAAATGCATCCATTCTACTATTAAAAAGCTTTTCCAATATTTTTGAGAGTTGTGGCAGTATTGAGACAGGTCTATAGTTTGTAAAGTTGTGTTTGCTCCCAGTTTTATATAGCGGTATGACCTTAGCAATTTTCATCTGGTTTGGAAATGTACCAGTTTGAAAAGACAAATTGCAGATGTGTGTTAATGGCTTTGATACCCCTTCGATGACCTGTTTAATTAATGACATATCAATGCCATTGTAATCTGTAGATGTTTTATTTTTACACGTTTTTACTATGTTGATAATTTCATTTTCCTCTATTGCTTTCAGTAACATTGAGTGGGGATTCCTTATTATTAGTTTATCCATGTAGTCTCCATCCGGCCCTGGATTTGGGATGTTTTTTGCTAGCTCAGGACCAACATCTACAAAGAACTGATTAAAACTATTTGCCACCTCTTCCATATTATAATTTTCGTTATTATTTATAACAAAATATTTAGGTAAATTGTTTTGTTTAGCACCATCTCTAATAATATTGTTTAGCATGTCCCATATCCCTTTCATATTGTTTCTGTTATCTTCTAATTTGTTTTTATAGTATTCTTTTTTACTCAATCTTATAATATTAGTTAACTTATTCTTATATCTTTTATATTTATCTTCTGCTTCTTCTGTTCTCTGTGTTATGAAGTTCCTGTAGAGTAAATTTTTCTTTTTACATGCATTTCTTAAACCTTTAGTTAACCATGGATTGCTCTTGTGTGCTAGTTTTTTATTATATCTCTTAATGGGACAGTGCTTATCATATAATGAAGTGAATGTAGTCAATAATTTGTTGTATGCATTATTTACATCTGTTTCATTATATATTGCATCCCAGTCCTGTGCCATTAATTCGTTTTTTAGAGTAGCTATTGTCTCCTCTGTTCTAATTCGTCTATATTGTTTATGTTCCTCTATTTCAATTCTATAATTATTGTCATATACTGTGAATACTGGAAGGTGGTCAGTGATATCACTAATTAATAATCCACTTAATGCCTTGTTTTCTATTACATTGGTAAATATGTTATCTATCAGTGTTGCACTATGAGACGTTATTCTACTGGGTCTAGTGATAGTAGGGAAGAGACTTAAACTATGCATTGAGTTTAAAAAATCTTCAATACTTTTCTGATTGTTGGGGTTTAGTATATCGATATTATAATCCCCACAAATGAAGATATTTTTGTTACCCATTTTTATTACCATGCTTTCTATCCATTCCTTGAAATTGTCAATACTAGAACCCGGAGCTCTATATATACACAACTAATAATGATATTTTTTTTCTTTTCAATACAAATCTGTATTGTGAGACATTCAAGAAGGCTGTCAATCACCTGTGTCATAGCCTCTACAATCTTGAATTTCAAGTTCAGATCCACATATATTGCAACACCACCACCCCCTTTGCTCTGTCTGTTTTTATATATATAAATTCATAGCCCTCCATCTCAAAATTCATTCCCTTTTCAGTGGTAATCCAGGTTTCAGAAATAGCGATTATGTTAAATGGCTGTTGGAATGTGTGCAGATAATCCCTGATGCTGTTAAAGTTTGTATATAAACTTCGGCTATTGAAGTGGATTATAGATAGTTTATCCTTTGCCATAACATTATCATTATACTGATCATTATTGTAGTAATAGCATGTGTTGTTTATGGTAGAGAAGAAGTTATTGTCTGGATCGATATCCTGTTCGTTGTCCAATGTACTGCTTTCACTGTATTCAAATGTAGTTAGTTCCAGTTGTTCGTGTTCCTGTATCCACTGCATTACGTGTCCATTGTCACTTAATGTAGGTTGAGCTCTGTCACTGAGCATTATGTTTGTGTTTGTGCTGTTACCTCCATTCCGTCTCAAGACCACTCCAGTCTATTTTCACAATGGGGATACTCATTCCAGTTTTTCCAGTTCCTCTATGTTCCTCACCATCAGTACCTTGGCCTCTTCTGGTGATCCGTTAAGCTTGATGAATATTTTGCAGTTTCTCGTCCACGTGCTCTGGATTTTTTTCATTCTTCTCAGATAACGTGCTTTCTTTGCGATGTCAGCGTTGGTCTTCGTCAGATGTTCATTGATGTATACATCTGTGCCTTTGAGCATCTTGCCCTTTTTCAGGAGTGCAACCTTGTGCTTCCTGTTAATGAACCTCAGTATGACAACTGGTTTGTCATTGTTTCTTCTGGGTAGCGGATGGCAAGCTTCAACCTGGTTGAAGTCCAGAGTAATCCCTTTTGACTGCAGAAATGTAGCCACCTGTTGCTCGGTTGAGCTCGCATCCAGCTCACTTCCGGGTTCCCCCTCACTGCTTGCAGTCACCGCTCTCGCATAGGACCGTGGATTTATTTGTTCCAGTAATGACAACATCATTCATCCTGGTGTACTGTTCGAGGTCCGCGACCCGATTTTCCAGGTAGGCAAGCTGCTTGTCCTTCTCTGCATTTTGCAAACGGAGCACCTTCACCTCGTCCACCAGTTTCAAGATGTTTTTCTGCTGCGTCCTCACAGCAGAAACTTCCTCCGATAGGAAGTTGAGTGACTTTTTTATGTCATCGACTTCTTCCGTGGTCAGGGTCAGGTTTTTTTTCGGCCCCATTATGCTCCGTTTGATCGGTGCCAGCTGACGGCTTGATCAGCTGTTCACCAGCAGATCCGCTCCGTGCTGAATCTGTACGGAATCTGTATGTTAAAATCACAGTTCTGGAGAAAGTGTGAGGTTACGTCCTGTTTCTGCTGCTCACACGTCCTGCTGCTTCTCCTCTTCTCCTGTGGCTGCACTTTCAAAATAAAACATATTACTCACAAACAATACGCATAAATTACCTGCAGTTAAGTTTATTGACCACAATGATTCAGTATTTGGCGTTCAGTATTTATTAGCACCACTGCTGTCACACCGTCCTTGGGTGCCGGCCTCTTCCGCTGTCATGTGGGGAGGGGGGGGAGGACTTCAGTCACTGTACTTTTACACACAATCGCAATAACTTTCCACGACCAGGGATCACTACTCGCACAATGGAGGCAGAGTAGGGATGTAACGTATTGGCAATGTTGGAAAGATTACTTTGGAAATGTAGTTGGTTACAATTACAAGTTACCCTGTTGAAAATGTAATAGTAGTGTAACTATTTCAATTACTTTCTCAAAGTAATGTAACTAATTACATTTAATTACATTATGATTACTTTTCTTAATTTTGAATGAAATCTCTCAACTGCTAACCATTTTCACATTTTAAGACCTATAGTGTGATAAACCTTTCAGTTCAAAGGTTTAACCATATATTATGAGTCTGACATTAGGCCTGACCTGCGAAGGAGGCTCACTTTCTCACTAAATTCAGCGACAACGGGCTGATTTCATCCAAGAGGAGCAGGTTGTTTTAATGGAGAGAGTATGAGCAATACAAAAAAGCATGATCACAGCCTGAAACTACAGTGTTGCTGCAAATATGACAAGAGGAGGCTGATTTTAATTTCTGACAGCTCTACACTGAGCTGCTTTTAAATATGAAGCTTTAGAGCAACAACAACTGTTGTTTTAAACTGTGTTTTATATTATATTTCATATATCTCACTGATCGCAATTATAAAATGCCAGTGTGTGTTTTACTGAAAGTGAGGCTGGTGTGCGTATGAAAATAGGTTACAGTGGGTTTTTTAGGTGCTGTAGCTACAAGCAAATCTCATGTTGTCTCTGTACAAAGACATTTTTAAATGTGAGAAAACAGAGTAGACCTACTCAAGATTTGCGTTTGGGCAACAGGCGGAACAATTAATTTATTCATGGCCACATTAAGTTAAATGATCTGTCCTGCTGCGAGCGCACAACTTCTTTCAGTGGTGACTGACTGTATATAAAAGTAAACAGGCTACAGCCTAATAAATGACCTCCTGACGCGAGTCGGATCAACAGCTGAGCAGCGTATTCCCTCAGCTGAACATCTGTAGACGGAGACGCTCAGAGAGAAAGTAACCAGCAGCGGATCAGCGCGATCTCTCCCTCCGTACAAATGTTCTGATCCAGCTCCACTGGACTTTCAAAGTAAAGGTGACGCCAGCTGTATGAGTTAAATAGTGAAACAGCGGCGCTTTTCTAGCCGATTTTATGATTAAACTCTGAACATAACCTGGTCGGAACCAGGTTATGAGCTAAGCATACGTTACCATGGTGATCTAGCCGGGTTAAAAGAGAGCCACCTCTGTAATACAGGGAAGCCTGGCTTCTGTCTGTATGAAGTGTTTTTTGTATTTCCAGCCCAGGAACATCTTGTGCGCCGCCGACAATGTTGCTGCTGACTCTGACTGCCGCCGTACGGTTTGTCGGTTGAGTCGAATGGCACATGACCAGAGAGAGCCAATCACAAGCGTCAGTTTTGGCAGGAGGATGTTGATATGAAAAAAACTAAAAACAAACATGAATCCAGGGGGGCGAAAAACTATTTGATAAATCCGAGCTTTTGCGGCGATTTTTCAAATGTAACTTAAGTTGTAATCATTGAAATTTCCAAAAGCAACTGTAATTTAATTACATATTTTCTCCCAGTAATGTAACGGATTACAATTACATACATTTTGTAATTAAATTACGTAACGTCGTTACATGTAATTCATTACTCCCCAACACTGCGTATTGGTAATACCACGATATCGTGATAACAAAAGTGTCTCAATATTATTGTGAACATGTATGGTATGAAATGACGGCAAATACTGTAGATTTTGATCTCATTACATCCCTAGGGCAGAGTAAAAACTCACATTTCAAATAGTCCGACAGTCAATGCCCGTCTGCTGGCGACAGCTGTCGTTCTCTTTCTCCTGCTCCTTTCCCCGTGGATCTCACACTCCTCTTCCTGCAGGTGTAACTGGGTCGGTCTGCAGGACCCGACCACTCTGCTGTGTTCGGGTGTAGAATCAGACACTGGCAACTCTTGTCAAACCCTGGTTTAGCCCTGTATCAACAATACACCTGACATGAAAAAGGACAACTTTAGTGTAGGTCTATAAAATGGTGAAAACCAGACACAACGTTACAGGCAACACTATTTTTTTAAGCTCTCAAAACTCAGTTCTACAGGTGCTTTTCACCAGTGTGACATGTGTCTGAGTGGATCTGTTGTTAAACTATAATGTTAAAAGTTCACAATCATGATTTGGGTTCAAAGATCACATAGATACTGCTTACCTGATACAGAATTGATGTGCAGTCTGATAGCTAGTCTTCCCACAATGTCATGATCCCCCGGTGGGTTTAACTGGTGACTGTGTTATCTGGTGGCCTTCTCTCGTTGTAAGACATGTTACGAATGTGTTGTGGAGATTTATTCTAAGGACTGTATGGTAAACTGGACTGAATCACTTATGGCCGCTGGGTTAGAATTAGTTCCTCGTAGTCCTTTTAGTTTTAGTTCCTTTTAGTTTATCAATTGCTGATTAGGAATGGTTAATGGTGTGAGAGTGACAGATGAGTATGTGTGTGTGGAAGGTATATGAAAGTTGTGTGGTTCTGTAACAGAGAATAAAAGCAGTTATCAGAACAGCAGGTACATGGTTAACTATACAGTACCAGGAATGGTAAACAACCAATAGAAATAAGAATGAATCATTCAGCTTAATTCACAACAGCCAATATACAACAATAATACAAGCACATGTAGGAGAGTTCTTACTATTAGCAACTAATAAGCATTAACGAGCTAACTGATTAGCAGCACTAACAATATAAATTTTCCACCTGCTGCATCAACCCACTCTGCGGAGGCTCTTTTCGACAGCAGGGGGCGCAGTTCTGGTGCTTAATACCTTATAATCTTGTCTAAGGCACAGAATGAGTTTTATGAACCCTGTTAAAAGGTTGAGTCTTGAGTTTTTTTGCCCAAAATAAACGCTAGACTTTTAAAAATGAAACCCGTCTTAATCATCACCTGGCTTCTAGTCCTGTGTGGTGGTGACTGTGTGTAGCCCTCCCGTCAGCAGGGGTTGTAGCTGATTCTGTGGTCTGTCCAGGGACCATGGTCTCTGGCACGGACCAGTGGTCACTACCACTAGGGGCGCTAGAAACACTGGTCGCGACCAGCTCCTCAGTGGTCGCGACCAGCTGCTCTGTGGCACAGACCAGTGGTCACTACCACTAGGGGCGCTAAAGATACTGGTCCTGACCAGCTCCTCAGTGATCTGCCCTGTGGTTTCTGTGGTCTGTAAAGCAGCTTTGGTATTTTCTCTTCTTTCCGGTCATTTGGCAGCACTGTTAGCTGGATAAATGTCAGAGATCATAATCCTTTGTCTGTAAAATACACCATATCAGAATTATTATGATTAATATTGTTATTATCATTGATTATGAAGATATGTGGGGTCAGGACCAGCTGGTCTCTGGCACAGACCAGTGGTCACTACCACTAGGGGCGCTAAAGATACTGGTCCTGACCAGCTCCTCAGTGATCAGCTCTGTGGTTTTTTGTGGTCTGTGAAGGGCTTTTATTATTTTCTCTTCTTTCCGGTCGTTTTGGCAGCACTGTTAGCTGGATAAATGTCAGAGATCATTATCCTTTGTCTATAAAATACACCATATCAGAATTATTATGATTAATATTGTTATTATCATTGATTATGAAGATCTGTGTGGTCAGGACCAGCTGGTCTCTGGCACGGACCAGTGGTCACTACCACTAGGGGCGCTAAAAACACTGGTCACGACCAGTGGCACACTGGTCACGACCAGTGGCACAGTGGTCATGACCAGCTGCTCTGTGATCTATTCCGTTGTTTGGACCAGTTGAGTGATCTGTGGAGTGTTTGTTTGTTTGTATTTATTTTTAATACAACTTTTCCCTTTTCTCACTGTGTTAGCATATTAGCCTAAATGTGAGAAGCCATAATCGTTTGTCTATCCAATGTTAATCTTAATTGTCTATCACATTTAATTGTCTATCACATTTAATCTCAAATGTTAACCTCCTGGAACTCAAAAACATATACTTATGCTAATATATATATAGCTTCCCTCAAACCTTAAGTATGAATATGGCAGAATATGATAACCCTTTTGTGTATCTGTGGAAGGAACATTAGTATTCCTATTTAGGCTACATGCAGATAGATTTATAGATTTAATTATGTTGAATATTAGTTTCTAAATTGGCTAAAATCTTTGTCCTGTGTTTTATTATTATCATAATCATGATCAACTAATTAAAGGCAAAAGTACAAAATCATTCAAAGATCAGGAATTTTCAAGTAAAAAGCATCTGTATCTGTATCGGTATCAGTAGTATGAAGATTTGTGTGGTCAGGACCAGCTGGTCTGCGGCAGGGACCAGTGGTCACTACCACTAGGGGCGCTAAAAACACTGGTCACGACCAGTGGCACAGTGGTCATGACCAGCTTCTCTGTGATCTATTCCGTTGTTTGGACCAGTTGAGTGATCTGTGGAGTGTTTGTTTGTTTGTATTTATTTTTAACACAACTTTTCCCTTTTTCTCACTGTGTTAGCAGAATAGCCTAAATGTGAGAAGCCGTTTGTCTATCCAATGTTATTGATCACTATTAATAGATAGTATTTCATAATCATAATAACAATGATTAAATTGTTATTATTAGTCGTAGTTGTATGAGTAGTACTTTCATTGTAGCTGATTCCGTGGTCTGTCCAGGGACCATGGTCTCTTGCACAGACCAGTGGTCACTACCACTAGGGGCGCTAGAGACACTGGTCTGTCCTGTGGTCCTCGTCATCTGCTTGTTGTCTTACTGAGTGGTCTTTGGAGTAGTTATTGTACATTTAATACACCTTCTCCATTTTCTCATTGTGTTGGCAACACTGTGCTGAATAAATGTAAAAATAAATAAATACAAATAATTATCTTTTGTCTGTCAAATATTATTGATCTTTACAATTAATGGAAATCATTATAGAATAGAACAGAAATAGCTTTATTTTCCCTGAGGAAAATTTGCCTTGTGCACAGTGCTACAATTTGTTGCTTCACAGAAACAAGCATACCTCAACAACAGACAGACATAAAAACAATTATAAAATCAACATTAAAACATCTCAAAACATGGAAGACACTATACATTTTAACACTGACAATGTGGCAGCTTAATTTTAGTTCTGTTGTTCAACAGCTTGATAGAAGTTGGGATGAACAATAACTTCAGTCTGTTTGATTTGCACTTTGGCACTCGGAGTCTTCTTTATGATAGCAGAGAAACAATAATTAAATTATTATTATTAGTTGTAGTTGTATGAGTAGAACTATCGATTATGCAGGTCCATGTCTTCCTGACTGGTTTAAACTTTACCAATGTGTTGCATTTTAAAAGCTTGTCACATTACCCTTTGTATCAAATCTTGGTCTAGAAACTAACATCAAATAAATGTAGCTGATCACTCGATGATTGTTCCAAGGATTTTCTCTGCATGAAATCTGGAAAAAACCCTAATCTCACCAGGATGTCAATTGTAGCCTGCATAAAAGAAAACATTTTAGTAGGAAAAAAAATAACGTAAGCAAAGATTAAGACGGATTGTCGGAATGTGCCTGGGAATCCTAGCGAAAAGTGTAGTGACCAGAGGAGTACCGTTTGCAGACAGTGAGCGCTGATGGCGCAAAGACTCATGGGAGCGAATTCTCAAGTGTTGATGAGAAATTGTGGATTTAGAATGAACATAGGTATATGATCAATACGATCACATCTGGCTTTAAAATTGGAAATTGCTCCTGATTTGTCATGAACTGAATCACCAACCGTTTCCTTCATTTCATTGGTTTAAAGGTAGGGGTGGGTGATACTGCTAATTTTGGTATCATCCAAGTAATTACAGGGCCAGTATTGCCGATACTGATACTGATACTTTTCACTTGAAAATTCCTGATCATTGAATGATTTTGTACTTTTGCCTTTAATTAGTTGATCATGATTATGATAATAATAAAACACAGGACAAAGATTTTAGCCAATTTAGAAACTAATATTCAACATAATTAAATCTATAAATCTATCTGCATGTAGCCTAAATAGGAATACTAATGTTCCTTCCACAGATACACAAAAGGGTTATTATATTCTGCCATATTCATACTTAAAGTTTGAGGGAAGCTATATATATATATATTAGCATAAGTATATGTTTTTGAGTCCCAGTAAAACAATTAAGATTAACATTGGATAGACAAACGATTATGGCTTCTCACATTTAGGCTATTCTGCTAACACAGTGAGAAAAGGGAAAAGTTGTATTAAAAATAAATACAAACAAACAAACACTCTACAGATCCCTCAACTGGTCCAAACAACGGAATAGATCACAGAGCAGCTGGTCATGACCACTGTGCCACTGGTCATGACCAGTGTTTTTAGCGCCCCTAGTGGTAGTGACCACTGGTCCCTGCCACAGACCAGCTGGTCCTGACCACACAGATCTTCATAATCAATGATAATAACAATATTAATCATAATAACTCTGATATGGTGTATTTTATAGACAAAGGATAATGATCTCTGACATTTATCCAGCTAACAGTGCTGCCAAAACGACCGGAAAGAAGAGAAAATAATAAAAGCCCTTCACAGACCACAAAAAACCACAGGGCCGATCACTGAGGAGCTGGTCACGACCAGTATCTTTAGGGCCCCTAGTGGTAGTGACCACTGGTCCCTGCCACAGAGCAGCTGGTCCTGACCACACAGATCTTCATAATCAATGATAATAACAACATTAATCATAATAATTCTGATATAGTGTATTTTATAGACAAAAGATTAAGATCTCTGACATTTATTCAGCTAACAGTGCTGCCAAATGACCGGAAAGAGGAGAAAATACCAAAGCTGCTTCACAGACCACAGAAACCACAGGGCAGATCACTGAGGAGCTGGTCAGGACCAGTATCTTTAGCGCCCCTAGTGGTAGTGACCACTGGTCTGTGCCACAGAGCAACTGGTCGCGACCACTGAGGAGCTGGTCGCGACCAGTGTTTCTAGCGCCCCTAGTGGTAGTGACCACTGGTCCGTGCCAGAGACCAGGGCCGGGGTGGGTAATCGGGAGATTCGGGAGAATTCCCGGTGGGCCGCTTCACTTTCACTTCACTTCTGGGCCGGTCTGGAAATTTTTTTCATATATATTTTGTTGTTTTAATCTTCTCTTAAAAGCGCAGTGACACCGCAGCCTCTACCTGACAGCGCAGCCTCTGCATGGCAATAGATGGGTTGTACCATCTGAGGGCGACCCCTCCCCCCCCCCCCCCCCGTCTCAAATACAGTTGGTTGGGTCCATAAAGCCTTTGTTTTCCAAATAGTTTTACCGGCAATTAGCTACCGACAGCCGCCGTCGCTATAAGCGTTAGTGACTATGGAAGGTAGGAAGAGGCCAGGAGGGGCTGAAAAGGCCAGATTGAGGAAAAGGAAGGCGTTGGAGGAGGGTGCTGCCAAATGTGCCAAGCTAACAGATATTTTTTTGAGAGGACAGACACAAGAAGTGGCCGCTGGTAAAGAGAGATCAGAGAACGGATCTGTGTCACCAGTCGGACAGTTTTGGCTAATTTGATCAAACTTTCTGTTGAACCTAATATAAATGATGGTGTAATGTTTTGAGTTAATCTAATGGTGCAAGACTAAAGTCTTACTCCTCATCTTTGTAACATATACATGGTTTGTCTTGACAAGAGTTGTCATAAGGACGCTAACACCGGTGAATTAACGTTAGCTGTGTGCTACTGTTTGCCTAGTCGGACACCCCGGTCAAACTGATCCAGTAAAGGGCCGCTGTGGCTGCAGGTTTTCATTCCAACCAAGCAAGAACACACCTGATCCAAAAAGTCAACTGTGTGAAGACAATTCATTTGATTGAATAAGTCGAGTCAGCTGTGTTCTTACTCGGTTGGAGTGAAATCCCTGCATCCACAGCGGCCCATCATGGATCAGTTCGAGACACCACTGGCGAGCTGCTGGTCGTCAAATGCTCATTAATACAACACATTCAGGACCGTACTTCCTGCCCTTCACAATAAAATGACATGCTTTAAAAGCTCCTAAATATGCTGAAAAGTCTTCTTAAATAAAAATTGATTATTAAATAATTTCCCAGTCATTAAAGTAATTCTATCTAATTTCCATTTTTAATGTAAACCACCACCACCTGACCTGCTCAGGCTGAGCATTGCCCCAACCGTTCTTACTGCTTTCTCTCATCAAGGTCACTTTCTTTTACTAATTAATAAAAGTATAAATGCCCATGTACAAATATGATGATTCTTAGTAGTGTGTAAGTTAGTTCTACTTCAACTTCAGTGGCAGTCACCCAGTAGAAGCACCAGCCCTAATCAGAAGCAGCGTGAATATTATGCTAACATCAGCCAATGTAGTATGAACCTATTCGCAAGCACAATAGAAAATTAATTGAAATATTACACCATTTGTATCACCTGATATATGGCAAATCACATAATTAAAAGAATATATATTGTTCAAATATTGATTAAAAAAACTCCAGTAAACCCAGTGAAATGACTCTTGATGTTTTTTGTGTAGCCTCTGAGCAGCAGATAAGCCAGTCTACTGCTGAAAGGGATGATGAAGAGGCCATGACTGCACAATGGACAGGTAGAGAGGATAACAGAGTAAACCATATAAAGTTATTTCATCTGAGATTAGATAACACACAGCAGAAGTGATGATAGATTCTATATCTATCTATCTATCTATCTATCTTTCTTTCTTTCTTTCTTTCTTTCTTTCTTTCTTTCTTTCTTTCTTTCTATCTATCTATCTATCTATCTATCTATCTATCTATCTATCTATCTATATATATATATATATATATACATATACACACACACACACACACACACACACATATATATATATACACATATATATGATATCCAAATATTCAGAATGAAGTTAACATTAGGCTATAGATTCAAAGGTATGTTAGACTAAACAGAGTTCATTGCAGTCATGACATCACAGTGTCTATGCCCTTCTGCCTTTTAATTGCCATGCAATACAGATGAGTCAGATGCTGAGAGAGATGACAGTGAGATCATATCCAGGGAGACAGCAGAAGCCCAGCAGAAGATCCCAGAGGCTCAGGCAGATGCTAGTCTAGATGAAGAGAGTGATCATTTAGATTTTTTTGCTCATCCTCAAACACAGGATCTAGAGGTGTTTTTCAGTTACCATCCTCAGCAGCCCACAAAACACCCCCTACTGGCTAAGGTGTTTCACAGCAAACATGGTACCAACCGCAAGTGGTTGACATACAGTGAGAAAACACAATCACTCTATTGTTCTGTGTGTTTGGCATTTGCACCCTCTGCAAGTGATAGTCCTTTCATAAAGGGAGGTATGAAAACGTGGAAACATGTTCATCAGCGGATAGAGGAGCATGAGAAAAGAAAAATCCACAGAGATAGTGCTGATGCTTACTTTCTGTTGGCTCAAAGGGCAGATGTAAAAAGCCTTCTGGCTGGCAAACAAATGTCTTTACATCATGAGCAGGTGAAGAAGAAGCGTCAGGTGATGGAACGCATAGTAGATGTGATCAAAGTCATAGGCAAATGTGGACTTAGTTACAGAGGGGATAAAGCAGAGGCTGCTTATACACTTGAAAATACCGCTGTCAATCATGGCAACTTTCTGGAGTTGATGACACTTTTGAGCCGGTATGATCTGTGCCTTCAACAACACATGAGCAGTTGTATTGAGCAAAGCAGGAGGCATCATGACACTGGTGCAAAAGGAAGAGGTTCTCTTGTGACTCTGCTCTCAAAGGACATTGTTGGTAAAGTCATGGATGTTCTCAGCCAAGTGATAAAGGGCAAGATTGCAGATGAGGTTAGAGAGGCGGGAATGTTTTCAGTTCAAATTGATACAACCCAAGATGTCACATCAAAGGACCAGTGTGCTGTCATTGTCAGATATGTCACAAATGCCATTCATGAGCGGTTGGTTGCTGTAGTGGACTGTGAAAAATCCACTGGCAAGTACTTGACAGAGCTACTGAAACACACATTAGAAAAACTCAACATTGACATTGGCACATGTGTGGGCAACTCCACTGATGGTGCAGCAAATATGCAGGGACAGTATAAAGGGTTCTCTGCATTTCTCTCTGAGCAGTCTCCAACACAGATTCATGTCTGGTGTTACGCACATGTTCTCAATCTGGTACTGGCAGACACAACAGGCAGTGTTATAGAAAGTGCATCTCTTTTTTCATTGCTTAATGAAGTGGCAGTTTTCCTCAGAGAGTCATATAAGCGCATGCAGAGGTGGGAAGAGACAAGTGAGGACAAACGTCACAGGAGACTGTGCCCAATAGGGGAAACAAGGTGGTGGGCTAAGGATCAGGCTCTCACTAAAGTCTTTGGGTGTTTTGGTAATCCCCAGGATGCATTGTATGTTGACCTGCTGCTGACCCTAGCCTCTGTTGAGGGAGATGGGAGTATGAAGCCAACAGTGAGGGTCAAAGCAAAGGGATACATTGAAAATCTTCAGAAATATGAGATTATCCTCACTGCTCAAGCCTTCCTCCGCATTTTCCAACATACATCCCCCCTGTCCAAGTACCTACAGACACAGGGAATGGATATCGTGACAGCTCAGCATCTGGTTGAGGGGACAGAGGATAACCTCAAAAAACATGTCAGGGACTTTGAGGGAGTGAAAGGAGCAGCTGATGAGTTTGTGAAGTGGGCCAATGAAAAGCTCCAAGAGATGGACAACTGTGAGCTAGCTGTGCAGACTGCACTACCAGAGAAGCGTGTCCGAAAAAAGAAAAGAATGCCAGGAGAGCTTTCAGATGATGACACAGTAGCGTCACCTGATGCTGCCTTTGAGGTGAATGTCCATAATGTCATTCTGGACACTGTGGCAGGTGGCATCAATAGGAGGTTTTCAGCAAATGCAAAACTTGCTTCAGATTTTGCTTGTCTTGACCCTAAAAACTTTCCTGAAATAAGGGCAAATGGGCTCCCCAACTCAGCGCTTAAGGAAATCAGCAAATGTCTGCTTAGGTTCGATGACAGAGCTACTGTTAGCACATTACATACTGAACTTTCTAGCCTGGCATCCCAGTGGGAGAGACTGAAGAAGTCCCTGCATGAAAGTTACACTGTCAGGACAGGTTGTGAGATGGAGAATGGACAGGAGGATAGTGGTGGACGGTCACATATGGAACCAGAGATGGAACTTGAGAGCAGGACCTGTTCTTCCTGCAAAAACTGTGCCATTTGTGTACATCAAATCCTCTCACAGTATAACCTCCTCACAGATGCTTACCATGTGATTGGGCTGGCATATAAGTTTCTGTTGACACTTTCCATCACTCAGGTTGCCTGTGAGAGAAGCTTCTCAACCTTAAAGTTTGTCAAAAATAGGCTACGAAGCTCAATGACACAGGACCACATGGAGGCTTTCATGCTAATGTGCACAGAGAAGGAAATCCTTATGTCTATAGACAATGACAAAGTGATAGACAAAGTTGCAGAAACCAGTGCATTGCTTAGGCGGCTATTGATGCTGTAGATACTGTTGGTGTTATTTGCAGTTTGCAAGTATAAACCAAAACAACTGTGCAACATGCCTCTCTGTAAGGAAGAATGATTATACAACTTTTTATTTCAAATGTTTAAATTTTAAGCGGGCATATCGTTCTATGTGAAATGGGCAACTGTTATTTGTTAACTTGGTGAAAAAAAATTAAATTCTATACGTTTCAAACATGTTATGAATAAAACTACACGATAGTAAGAGCTGAACTGTTGCCTCATTTTATCAATTTCAACCATGAAAAAAGTGGGCCGGTCATGGGCCTGAAACTCCCGGGCTGAAAAGTGGCCCCACTCCGGCCCTGCCAGAGACCATGGTCCCTGGACAGACCACAGAATCAGCTACAACCCCCTCTCCCTCCCGTTAGCCCCACTAGCTGTTTCTGATGCTGCTGAGTGCTAGGCATGGATCTATTATATCAATACATCCATGGTGCTAGCACGTCTCCCTCTCTCAGCAGCAGCAGCACTCAGGATGGCAAAGAAAAAGAAATATAGCCTGAGTGAAGCGCTGGAGCCGCGGGCCGATTCCCGTCACTGACAACTAAAGCCTAGACTGTAGACTGTTGTGAAGGTGAGGTAACTCGATGCTAACTTTGGCTAGCGGTAGCGGTTAGCATCCGCGGCTAACACCGTCTTCCCAGCTGACCACAACGGCAACATAACACCGGAGGCTCCCAGTGTTGGTGACGGAGGCACCAGCGCTTCTCTCGGACTGTATTTCCTTACCTTTGTGGTCCTGGTAACTGCTGCTGTCAGGGGCAGGAGGCTAACGTTACACAGTTGAGCCCGACAGGAGGGGCCCTGTTTCAATGTTTTGTTTACAAACTGTAACAAGCAATACTCCAGACTCTACTTTTAAACTTACATAGGTCATTTGTGTTGTGTATTTATACGTAAATATTACCCCAGTCCAGAGTCCTGCACGGGTCTTATTTTGCAAACCCGCACCCGCCCGTACCCGTCGTACTTAAAACCGCATCCGAACTGTTTCCCGACAGTAGCACAAATTACATTCCGCACCCGAGCCGACCCGCTATAAATTGATACCGACGCCCGACCCGCGCCCGAAGCAAAATTAGACTGACGCAATTTTTAAAAATTAAAGTAAGCCAGCGTGGGGAATGGGAGTTCTGGGAGGGCACAAGCACGCATGAATGAGCTCATATGAAATATACCGTCTTGACCCGAATATAGGACGACCGTGATTATAAGACGACCCCTCTTTTCAAGATTAATCTTCAGAAAAAGACTCTGATAACCAAAATTCGTTTCTCAATAACAAATTCACATACCCTCCTGTCAGTCTCTTGGAAGCGGCCGCTTAGAGGACCACGATAAGCTTTTCTCTTACTGTTAGCGTTTTCAGACAGTCTTTTTGGACCCGCCATCTTCGGACGTTACACTCCATATTTCTTGGCTGGCTGACAGTTGTTTGGCGCCTCCGCTGCATTGATCACCATTATCTTAAAATTAGCATCATAGCTCCGCCTCAGATGTCTGTTAACTTGCCACACTTGATCCACTTTGCTCCGTAAAATCACCGCGTCTCTCCATTTTTCATCTCCTGTCACTTCTTCTCCGCTGTGATTGACAGATAACCGCAGCCTCAGTGTCAGTGACGTCTCTAATAAGCTGGCGCCCTCTGCTGTTGTGGTCGTGTAGCGACCCAGACAACTATCAGCATGTGTCAACGGTTAGACACTGATTATGAGACGACCCCACTTTTTCACATAATTTTCATCGAAAAAACCTTGTCCTATATTCGGGTCAATACAGTTCATGCTTATCATTTTAAAATGCAGGCATATTTTTGTAGATGTGTCCCTAATGATTTATTTAATTTTTTTTTTTGCACCTGACGCCATGAAAATGACAATCGCAAAACCCGACCCGCGCTCTCTAGGCGTCCGACCAGATCCGCACCCGTGTCCGACACAGGACATTATTTTTCACCTGTTTCATCCACATTGTGCGGGTCACCCTTTCTCATCCTCCGTCTTCTTCTTCTTCTTCTTCTTGTTTAAATAATAATAAAAAAATCATCTTCTTCTTCTTCTTCTTCTTCTTCTTTTGAATTTCCGGCAGGCAAAGTATGGCTCACTGCTGCCTCCCTTGGTTGATTAAAATGAAAAGGCCAACTCTACGTGAGGCGTTCAGGTACGCGGACTGATGTGCGCGCTGCAGATCAACTTCCGGCTGCGAAGCATCAGAATCTGCGAGCGCACGTACGTGTGAACACCTAACAACATTTGTCAAACAGTGACAGACAGACGTGCACACGCTACGTACGCAGCTTTTTGTTACGTGTTGTTGTGTGCATATCTTATTACTCAATTAGATTGCATCCTGAATTGAATCATCACACGAAGTGTCTCCTTTACTCGCTTTATTGTTCCCATGTTACAATGAACAACCGCCTCATGGCTTCCCTAACACTTCCTGTGCGCCCATGCGTCACTGCTCATGTGATCAACATAAACCAATACATGACATCCCTCCTTTTCTTGGAACTAATAATCAACCTCTTAAACAAAGTCTGCCAAATATGAAATATAACTGACTTTCAAAACTTCCCCTCTCAGCTCTTTTTCTTAGCTGGATACAACCCACCAACTGCATACATACAGTATGTGTTTTTCAACAATAAAGTTTTAGAACAACTTTTCACAATACACTCCCATTTAGTATACTGTATACACAAAATCACCATATCTTTCAGGTGCCCTTTTAACCCTTAGGGGTCTGATTCTTGTCATGTCTGATATATGACTGTCCTGGTGTGGTGTTTGAATGATATTGGTCTCTGTGTCCGCACCCAGCACACTGTTCTCCTCTCTTGAGGTCTCTTCTTGTGTACTATGCATTTCCTTATGCTCCGTTGTCTTGTATCTTTTCACATGTGTGGTGTTCCTTTTGTAACGTGCTCATGTTGGAGATTCAACCACAACTTGATTTCCTGTTTTGCTCACAATTTTATGTGGTGTTGGGTGGAATGGTGTGGAGAACTTATCCACTCTGTCCTGCTGAATGAGTACTGTATCTCCAATGTCCACTTTTGAATATTGAGCCTTTCTTCTTTCATCAGCATATAATTTTGCCTTTCCCTTTTCTTCTGCATCTTTATCACGCACCTCCAGTGCTGCTGTGTGTGATTCACAGATGTCTGGTAACTTTCCCCTTATTTTTCGGTTAAAGAGGAGTTCAGCAGGGTTCTTTCCTGTAGTAGCATGCGCTATGCTCCTGTAAACAGTCACATATTTTTTTAGTTTGCATTTCCAATCCAGCCCTTCAGCTTGAGCAATTTTGATTCTCTTCATCAGTGATGAGTTTTGGCGCTCGACTTCTCCGTTAGCCTCAGCCCATTTTGGTGTTGTTCTCACATGTTTGATTCCATTATTTTCACAATATTCTCTGAATAGGTCAGATCTGAACTGAGGTCCGTTATCTGACTTGCAGGTGACAGGTAACCCATGTCTGCTGAAGATTGACTCCAGACTGTCAATGATTTTCTCTGTGGTTGTCGATGTCAGCACATCATACTCATAATAGCGACTGTAGTAATCCACTACTACAAGTATGGAATGATTGCTTGGCAGTGGTCCTAACAGATTTATGGCCACATCCTGCCACGGACCGTCTGGTAGCGGAGTGGTTCTTAGTGGTTCAGGTGGATCAGGTCTGGCCACAATCTGACATCCATGACATGCCTTGCAGTATTTCTCAGCGGCTCTGTCCATGCCTGGCCACCAAAGTTTGGTTCTGAGATGTTGTTTGGTTCCGACAATTCCTAAATGTCCTTCATGTGCCAGGCTAAGTGCTCTGGCTTGCAAACTTTGTGGGAGCACAATGCGATTTCCACGGAGGACTAAGTATCCCATTACACATAGTTCATTTGCAATTGGTGCATATGGCTTACAGTTCTCAAAATGTCCACTTGTGATTGCTTTGCGCACCTCTATTCGTTCTGGGTCAGTAGCAGAGGCTTCCCCCACCTCTCTGGTTGTAAGTGCTTTGGGCGTGGCACTCACTGCAACAAATCTCACATACTCCTCTGACTCATGTCTGTGTATCTCTTTCTTAGCCGTGTCCCCCAGCAGTCGTGACAAGGGGTCAGCTATGTTCTGTTTTCCTGGTACGTGCACCACTCTGAAGTCATATGGCTGTAATATGAGGACCCAGCGCTCTATGCGTGCACATGGTTTCGAACACTGACTGTATATGATTTCCAATGACTTGTGGTCTGTGATTAAGTCAAACTTTCTGCCGTACACATAAGGATGAAGTCTTTCACAAGCCCACACCAGCGCCAATGCTTCTCGCTCTGTCTGAGAATATCGTCTCTCGCAGTCTGTCAAGCTGCGGCTTACATAGCAGACAGGTACCATCTCTCCTTGCTGGTCCTGCACTAGTACTGCCCCTAAGCCTACGGGACTGGCATCCGCTATTACTTTTGTTGGTGCTTCTTTATCAAAATAGGCTAGGGTACCAGCTCTGGCTAGCTCATCCTTTAAAGCTTGAAATGCTCTTTTCTGTTCCAGTCCAAAGTTAAATGGTGTGTCTTTTCGGGTCAGGCGTCGTAGTGGTTCTGATAGTGTTGCAAACTGTGATATGAATCTACTGCTGTAACCCACAAGTCCCAGGAAGCTTCTCACCTCAGTGGCGTTCTCTGGTTCTCTAGCCTGTATCACAGCTCTTACTCTCTCTTTTGTTGGTCCAATGCCTTTTTGTGACAAAAGTATCCCCATGAATACTAGTTTGTCTATGCTGAATTGGCATTTTTGGGGATTCAGCGTTAATCCGCATTCCAAAAGTCTCCTCATGACAGCGTGCAGGCGCTTGTCGTGTGTTTCCTGGTCTGGCGCATGCACAATCACATCATCTGATATATTCTCGACACCTTCAATGCCTGACAATGCAGCTGCTATCTCCTGCTGGTACTGCTCACTGGCTGATGATACACCAAATATCAGTCTCTTATACCTGTACACTCCATTGTGTACTGCAAACGTTGTTATTTCACGTGATTCTGGTGTCAGTTCTAACTGATGATAGCCCCATTTCAAGTCCAGTTTGCTAAATACAGCAGAACCATTCATGCTTTGGAGTATTTCATCCACAGTAGGGATAGGGTATCGTTCTCTTACAATTGCCTCGTTAGCTCTTCTCATATCTAGGCACATCCTGATATCCCCATCAGTCTTTGGAAGCACAACCACTGGATTTACCCATGGAGTGGGGCCTTCAACACGTTCTATAATGTCTATGTCCATCAATTCTTTTATTTTTTTCTCAACAGCCTCCCTGAGGTTGAATGGTATGCGTCGTAGTGGCTGAGCCACAGGTCTCCCTTTTGGGTCAATGTACAGACTGATCTGTTTGGTCTTTAATTTTCCCACTCCCTTGAACACATCTGGGTATTGCAGCTGGAGAGAGTCTTAAATGTCTGTGACAGCTGAGACATTCTCACCGATTTTCAACACCCCCAACTTAATGGCTGTCTTTTTCCCCAGGAGTGGTTCCCCATTACCTTTAATCACCATAAATTCAGCCTGTTCAGTTTTGTTGCCAATTGTGATTTCACAATTAAAAGCCCCTTTGACAGGTAGAGCTTGACTGGATGAGTATGAGTATAACTTTCTCTGTTCTTTTGGTACATATGAATGACACTTGATCTTTTCTGCCTTCAGTCCGTCCCACACATTTTCTCCCATTATGTTACTTGTAGCCCCAGAGTCTACTAACATTTTCAGTTCTACTCCCCCCACACAAAAGGTAAGTCTCTCTGACATGTCATCATCTCTTACAATAAATGCAAACTCTTTTTGTTCTGTTTCAACATTATTCACATTTTGTTTCTTTGATCCCTTTGTGCGGCACATTTTTGAGAAATGATCTTTCCCATTACATTGGTGACATGTTTGTCCACGAGCAGGGCATTTGGGATCCTTCCCCATATGATCAGCGTACCCACATCTGTAACATTTTCTCTCAGATTTGCCCTCCTCTTTGTTCATTGATTTCCCTCTTGTTTTTGCGTACTTCCCTCCTTTTTGTGTGACCCGATGAACAGTCTCCGTCGCTCTTTTTCCATCACTCAGCGACATGGCTGCCATCTGTTCCTCAATTCTTACACACTGTGAGGCCAGTTCTAACGTGCGGGCGAGCGTTAGCCCACGTCCCTCCTCCACTAACTTTCGGCGGACATAATCTGATGTGCATTTACTCAGAATTGCATCTCTTATCTGATTATCTGTCTCTACGCCAAAAGCGCAGTCTCTCGCTGTTTGTCTCAGACGTGTAGAAAATTGTTGAACAGTCTCGCCTTGTTTCTGACACAACTTGTGAAACGTCTGGTGGGCGAAAGCTGTGTTCACTTGGGGAACGAAATAAGTGTTCAGCGCGTCCACCGCGGCCGTGTAGTCCGTTGCTGCCCCAGTGTTCGGCAGTGTCGAAAATATATCCTGCACGTCCGGTCCCGCGAGGTGCAAAAGTAAAGCCCGTCTCCTCTGTTGCATCACCTCCGATGCATCCTCTGTGAGTATGAGTCCTTGTCCATCCGCATACAACTCAAACGATGTCAGCCACCGAGTCCATCTTGGCCCTAGCGTAGCTGGCTCTGTGAAGCATGCAAACGGCTGAAGTCCCGACTTGTCCTGTGCGCCCATGCGTCACTGCTCACGTGATCAACATAAACCAATACATGACACGCGTGAAATACAATATGCACGTAACAACGCATGCACGCACGCACGCACGCACGCACGCACGCACGCATAACAAAATAATCATGCGTGCGTGCATGCGCTGCTGCGTGTCTCTCTAATTGTATTGACATCGATTTAACGCCATACACACACACACACATACACATACACACACACACGCACACCTCACTCATCCACGCCCTGTATTCATGACTAATGCAGATACTTTCCACACCTCATGCTTTTGTGATTTCTTTCAGAAGATTACCAATAAAGATGTTTGGTGAAACTTGAAAACCTGACTTGTCTCCCCTCATTGTCACAAACATCGAGCCGGTTCGTGACAAGTGGGGGCTCGTCCGGGATAGTTCTTGGTTTGCCTTATTGGAGGGAACATGGTGTTTGGACATTGCTGTCTGTGCTGTGGTTAATCACTTACTGTTTTGGGAGGGGAAGTGTCAGTTTCTTACTGCTGGTTGTTTTCTGTAAGAAGTTTGCATGAAATTTAGGAATTTGGTCACTTTCTGTTTGTTTGTTGAGCATGATTGGACTTGACTGGGGTTTTGTGGTGGCCCCTATCTTGGGTAGTTTGATGTCTTTTTGAGCAGGAGTTTCTTTTCCCCTGTTAGGCTTGGTAGCGGGTTCCTCTAGGGGACTCGTGGTGACGACTTTAGGTGGCGGCGAAGGTGGGTAGAGCTTTAGCTTGGGAGCATCTCCGTGGTTGTGAGGGTTGCCAGGTTCCTGGTTGCTTTCATCACACCGCTGTTTTAGCATGCATAATTACCCCCCACCATTAACTGCACATAGACTAGGGATGAGTTAGTTAGCTAGCTTATATGATTATAGTTAGCATCAGGATAGGGATGAGGCTCCTGTTGACCTGTTACCCCAGGTTTGGGTTTTCTGTGTGTCCCGGTCAAGGTTGATCATTTGGTTAATTATTTGGTTTTGAGGATGGCTTCCCTTGTGGAGCGTTTCACCCAGGATCCTTCAGAGTCTTTGCTGGAGCAGTGCACTAAAGAACAGCTTCTTAAGTTAGCAGAGCACTATAAAATTGACATTCCAGACAAGAAATTAAAGGAGAGTGTGAAAACATATTTAAAAGATGGTCTGTTCGAGGCTGGTGTCTTATGCAGCCAGCCAGTTGGCAGTCCCGTGACCAATGTGGTACCTACAACTTTGAGCAACAGAAGGAGTTGTTGCAGTTGCAATTAAAGCAGCAGTTAGAGTTGGAGAGGTTGAAGTTGGAAAATAAAGTAGAACTAGAAACCATAAAGCATAAAACTGAGTGTGCAAAGTTGGAGGTGCAACAATATCAATTACAGCTGGTAAAGGAGGGCAAAATTTCAAATGTGAACATAACTGATGATCTTGAGGGCTTAGAGGGCAAGTCTTTTTTCCCTGTTTATGAGAATAGCAGATGCTCGAGGCTGGCCAGACTCAGACAGAACCATCCTACTGCAGTGTGTTCTGACTGGTAAGGCCCAAGAGGCCTACTCGGCTCTAAGTGTAGCTGAGAGTAAGGTTTATGAGACAGTGAAGACAGCGGTGATGAAGGTATATGAACTTGTGCCAGAGGCATATCACCAGCGTTTTAGATCAAGGAAGAAGCTGGATAGTCAGACCTACACTGAATTTGCCCATGATTTAATTTCCCAGTTTAATCGTTGGTGTGCAGCATCTGAAGCTGATGCATTCGTTGACCTCTGTAACCTGATGATCCTGGAACAACTTAAACTCTGTGCCTGACCGTGTTGCTACATACATTAATGAGCACAAAGTAAAAACCCCCAGAGAGGCTGCAGTTTTGGCAGATGGGTATGTTCTAACACAGAAGTTTATTAGGTACAAAGGGAGAAGCTCGTCATACGAATGACACTTATCCCAGGTCAGGAAAGGTAAAACCAGCGAATGGGGCAGCTCTGCCAAAACTTAGTCATTACATCTGAGAGCAGGGAGCTAGGTCAAGTGCAGGCTTGCACTGAGCTGCTCCAGTCATTACATCTGACAGCAGGGAGCTAGGTCAAGTGCAGGCTTGCACTGAGCTGGTAGTTCCTCGGGCTGACTACGCTGCTTTTATGTCAGAGGGGTGGGTCTCATTGGTAGAAGGTGGGGTGCAGGTTCCCATTAAAATACTAAGAGACACCGGAGCACTAGATTCTTTCATTCTTGAGTCTGTGTTACCATTTTCGTCCGAAATGGACACTGGTGAATGTGTAATCACACTTGGCATGGGTATGGTCCCTTTCTCTGTCCCGTTGCATCGATCTAGTAGGTTCAGCCGCTTTTGTGAGTAAATTTGATCTCCTTAAAGGATACTGGCAAGTCCCGCTCACCAAAAGGGCTGGGGAAATTTCAGCCTTCATAACTCTCTCTGGCTTGTATTCATACACAGTAATGCCTTTGGGTTTGAGGAATGCTCCAGCAACATTCCAGCGGTTAATGAATCGGGTTGTTTCTGGACTTAGCGGGTGTGCTGTGTATTTGGATGATGTGGTGGTGTATTCTGACACTGGGGAGGAACATGTCCAGAGTATAGGTGCTCTCTTTAAGAGGTTGGTCTGGGCCAACTTGGCGGTAAACCTGGCAAAGTGTGAGTTTGCCAGAGCCACGGTGACCTATCTTGGGAAGGTGGTGGGTCAAGGTCGGGTTCGACCAGTGGAGGCCAAGGTCTTCGCTGTGCACAAGTTCCCCCCACCTACCACCAAGAAAGAGCTGATGCGTTTCCTTGGATTGGTAGGCTACTATCGCAGCTTTTATAAGAACTTTCATCTGTGGTTGCACCCTTGACCGACCTTTTAAAAGGTAAAGCCGAATATATTTGGTCTTCAAGTTGTCAAAATGCATTCGACAGTGCGAAAGCCTTGTGTACAGCCCCAGTTCTGGCAGCACCTAGATTTGATCAGCCCGTTAAGCTGCACACGGATGCCAGCGATGTGGGTGTTGGGGCCGTCCTGTTGCAGGAGAATGCACAGGGGATTGACTGCCCCATGAGCTTCTTCTCACGTAAATTTAACAAACGTCAATATAACTACTCAGTGATTGAAAAGGAGCCTTTGGCACTTATTTGGGCTTTGCAGCATTTTGATGTTTATGTCGGCTCTGGGGCATCCCTGACAGTTTTTTACTGACCACAACCCCCTAACCTTTTTGAAGTCGCTGCATAACCCGAATCAGAGGCTAATGAGGTGGTCCTTGTTCTTGCAGCCATATAACTTGGTCATCCGACACATTAAAGGGACTGACATTGTAATGACGGACGCACTCGGGCGCCCATGAACCCCTAATCTTCATTTGTATGCTGTGTCTCATTTCAATGCTCTCCTCTGTTCATCATTCAGCTTTTTCTCCCCTTAAATTGCTCCTTTGGTACCAAGGCTGTTGGTGAGGACTGAGGGATGTGCTGGAGGAAGCAGCTTGGAAGGAGTGCAGTGCTGATCATCAGCTAATGGGTGATGTATTAACCCTGACAGTTTGGGACATATTGTTTTTTTAGTGTCATTTGTTTAACGCATATAATACGAGGTGGAACCTCGTTCTTATGGAGGGGGGTGTTACGACCCCTCCCTTTTTCCTCCCTAGGATGCAGCTGATCACCTCCTGCAGGAGCTGGCAGTCATGGAGGGTCATTAAGGCCAGGTGCTGACACCTGGTTAGGCCTCTACCAAGGCTACAAATAACGGCTTGGTCTCTTTAGCTGTGTCTCAATTCAGGGTCTGCACACTTCGAGTGCGCATTTGAAGTGCGATTATGTCACTATTCCGCGGCGAAGGGTGTCCCAATTCAAAGTGTTCTCATAATGCACCCCACAAATGCGCACTCCTTTTACCTGTTTTTCGAGTGTGCACTGCTACTACACTTCGTGGTCTCACATATCCCAAGATTCATCACGCGACCGAAGAGAATAAATAAATAAATAAATAGTGGCGACCTCAAGTGGCGCAGATCTCGTATTTAAATGTAAGTATTGGGTTTCTACTCGGTTTCTACTCCTTTGAACATCCAACGCCAGATATGTTAAACTTCAAGGGACATTAAAACCTCCACATTTCAGTTAAAATACGTTGGTAATGCTCAACTTGATCCCTTTGGAAGTAAAGCCTTCACTTTCAAACGTAAGACGTTCAGAGGTTGACTTGTATTTTATTGTGACTGTGGAGATGTTAGAGACTATCTTTACTTCATGTACATAAATGGACCAAGATGAACAGATTTAGATCAGGCTGTGATCCCTGCTTTATTTCAGACCGTAACACTGTAAAGTCTAGTTAAATGTTAGAATTGAATAAAGAGCTAAGTTTAGGATTATCCTCGATAATTAGGATATTATTATCCTCGATGATGATTATATATTTTTTGCTGTATTAGATCTCTTTTGTCTGTTGTAACACAAAACGTCTTTTACATTTCATTGTGTTTTAGGGAGCAAACAGAGAGGAGGAAGAGGAGGAGGAGGGTGAAGGAGGACACGAGGCTGCAGAGAGGATGGAGAGGCTCTTCTCTGCTCCAGAGGACAATCCTTACATTATATCTGTTATTTAGTTAAGTTGAGTTCTTTTTAAATTATTTGTTCATAATTGTTCATTTTATATAATTCATGAAATGAAATATTGTTCTATTGTTGCACGTTGTCTATTACATTCAGTATTTACAGCTTAAGTACAATTTATAACAGCAAACGGCATCAAGTGCTACTTTTCAGGGACAAGAAGGGATTTAATGTTTTCTTTTATTATGAAGGTCTTAACATTTACAACTATTTACAAAATTACAGCATAAATAACTATTTACAGATTATTATTCACTATTAACAAAAACAATTATTAAAAACAATATGAAACAATTACAGATGATGGACAGTAACAGGCTGAGCAGGAGTCCCTGCAGTGCTGCTGGGCTGGATGGTGTCAGACATCATCTGGGTCGGTACTCAGGGTGTTTGGGGGTCCAGTCTCCTCTGTCCACCACATCGTCCATCAACTGGGTCTGCAGTTCTGACTCGATCCACGGCTGCCAGGTCATTAAGAATGTTTTAAGAAAGAGGCAATTTCAGTTATAATAATAATGATAAATCATCACAACAAACAAAACTATCTACCAAACACTTTAAATAGGAATAATGCCTTTAAAATTTAAATAAAACCCTAAGTGGCAATCAGCAGTTTATATGTCAGCATTAACGTAATGTATCGGTATGTTAATGATCCCAAACTGTTAGCTAGCTAATAATGATAATATTGATAACATTACTGTGGGATCAATAACAGGTTTACCTCTCCACAGTCCTCTCAGCCGGAGATCAACCAGAGCCGCTTCTCCTCTTCCTCCACAAGCAGGAGGATTAAAAAGGAACTCAGGAATTCCTGAAGCTCAAACAGATCTGATAGTCAAACTTTACTCTTCATGTCACTTTCGAGGACCTGGGCTGCAGAAATAGTGACGTACGAGTAGAGGCGGGAACACCTGGTGACGCAACCAGGAAATGCTGCAAAGGGTAGACCGTCCCATTTCACAACAGGCTGACGCGGCCTGCAGGGCGCACCTAAGAACACTCACTTGGTGAGAACGCAAAGGGCGGGTCCTTGAAGTGTGCAGACCCTGAATTGAGACACGGCTTCTGTCTCTCTCTCTCCTAAGCTCTACACCTATGCAGGATCTGGGTTCGTTCTGGTGTTTGCTGGCATACAACACACACACACACACACACACACACACACACACACATACGCACACGCCTCACTCATCCACGCCCTGCATTCATGACTGATGCTGATACTTTCCACACCTCATGCTTTTTGTGATAGTTTATTTCAGAAGATTACCAGTTTGGTGAAACTTGAAAACCTGACTTGTCTCCCCTCATTGTCACAAACATCGAGCTGGTTCGTGACAATAGTGACTATTCTGGTAGCAGCATCTCTCCCTCTCCTCTGTTACCCTGCAAGGGTGGGCCAGCACAAGGCAGCAAGACAGTTACTTTAAAGAGTTACTTTTCAGTTTAGTTTAGAGTTAGATTTGGTGTTGGCGAAGTGCAATTTAGGAATAAGCCTTCCCTGACATTGCCCACCGTAGAGAAAAACTGAACTTTGTCACTTTCCAGGATGAGTAAAGTGAAATGATGAGCGAGTTAGGATCTCAATCACAACACACAATAACTGCATCCATATGATTGTAAACAGTCAGCAGGTACGGGTTTAGATTTACAGCAGGAGTAAGGGTTCACTCAACAAGAGTGGCTGGCACCTCCTTTAGGGAACATGGCTAGGTGCCTCTACGCAATAAAAGACATGTTCAATATGTGAGTGGCAGTTGGTTTGGTTGGTCCAGCCAAGGAGATGTCTTATCCTGGTCATTTGGCCAAGAAGCAGAGAGGCAATCTGAGCAGCCTCTATCCTTTCAGACCCAACCTTTGCATCTTGCAAGAGAAAGTCTCCTCACTCAGAGAAGCAAGATTACAACATAACTGAACACACAGCAGGGCCAGTGAGGGCAAGCATTCTTCACAGTCTATCGGCCAATCAACAGGTACACTGGGAGAATCTGCAACACTGTTTCTTAAACCACACAACAACCTTTCACAACATTGTCACAAAACTTTACTGGCGTGTACTTGAGTATGGGGTTTCATTTGTGCCAAAAATATGTCGCCATGCCCATAGACATGGCATATGTCTATGTCTACTGAACATGTGAGAAGACATTTGTCGTATTGTATTAAACGTTGAACTATCCTTGTGTCATGATGTGTCATTTGACAAAGTGTTGTTATGATGTGTTGTTTGACAGTGTCATTATGATGTGTGTTATGGTGTGTTGTCTTGATGTATTGTTTGACAGTGTTTTTCCGTCATTACTCCGCGTTGTTTGACAACGTCGTTATGCCTGGCTACCGCGGTGGCACCGGGTGCCCCGTTGCTGGCTTACCCTTTGTGGTCGGCAGAGGGAACCTCCAAGCAGAGCTGTTACACTTCAGTTTTGTCCCCTAACACTAATTTATTAACACAAAGAACAATCTGAATAAAAGTCAAAATAAAGAATTATACTTTATATAAAAGTATTATACAAACAATAATAATAATAAAGATTCTTCAGAGTGATCAGAATTCATTTAAATGTTACAGTACAGTGATGTAGTAAAGTAATAATCAAGGGCCATAATTGTTAATCACTGCTTTCACACAAAATTACACTGGAACCACAGGGCCAACTGTCACCAGTGTCCATTGCAACAATGCCCTCCAAGAAAAGTCCCAATACTGGCAATAAACACAGTTTGTGGCTTGTTGCATTAAGGAGTGTCCAATGAACTTCAAAGTTTATGGAGCACCTAAAATGTTACTCCTGCCAGCACTTGATGTCTCTTGATGAAGTGATTAGACTCTCTGGTGTCAGCTCTTGCAGTTGGTGATCTTTCTCAATGGCTGAGTCTTTATGCAGTCTGTGCAGAGGCAGACAGTGATAAACTAACACAAAGACATCTCTGTGAGTAATGACATTATGACAGTATAAGACTCCAACATTGTGACCACACATACAAGCAATGGTTTAGACATTTAGACAGAGACTGATGTGAGAAAAGTTTAGTGCTATGGATGCTTCCCGTCGCATATCAACGTGATTACAACAGCAAGCACTGGGTAGATGTGAACAATGAAGCCAGCAATGTTGATCATGGACTCAGAATCATCGTTCACCATCAAAGGGAAAACAGCCCTGCAATGTCATGTGAGTACTGCTCATTATTTGATAGGGATATGCAAAGAAACATGCGTAAACCAAATGAATTATCAACACACAAAATAACACATAATAAGGCTACTCACTAACAAATGGCTTACTGTATATGAGCTACTTATATCACATCAGCCACTGAACATAATGCTGTATGCAGAAGGTGATTTGTTTATTTTCAACAAGGGGGATGGCCCAATGGGAGCACCACCCTGCCCTGACACACCTATGTAAACCTTCCAAAGGACATTGTTACAGGACATCTTAACCATAAACCGTTCTGTGACATTTCTAATTCTACAATTCCATCTTATCCAGTTATCTTCCCTCTCTACCTACTACAATTGTCTTTTTGTAATTTAATTAAAGTAATGACTGAATACACCTTTAAATTGCATTCAGTAGCCAGGTTTCCCCCAGTGTATTATAGGCCCGCCAGGCTTAAATTTCCCACCGCCAGGCTAAGCATTGTTTATTTATTTAAATGGTGACATCTTATGGTCAACACGTGTCGGGTCTGAGGTCAGGTGTCTTTTCATCACCTAACGCCCGACAAACCACTGCTACTGTCACCACACGCTAACTAGGCTACTTGCGATTGAACATAATGGGATGTCACAAAGAAAAAGCCAAAAATCTTCCGAAGTCGGATGAACAAAGGCGGAGATGAACCTGCCGGTTCACCTGTTGACCAGGTGTGCAGCGGCGCGACGTTGGCTGAGCCATGGGTCGATGCCTTCTCTGTGTCGCGATGGGAAACATAGAACCAGCGGATTTAATCAAAATTAGTTTGTACAGATAGTGAATGTTCCTGACCAATTATGGTAAGTTTTATGTTGCAATACGTGAAAATATTAACAATAAAAGGGCGCTAATTTCACAGTGGTTTAGTGGTTCTTCTTCTTCTTCTTCTTCGGGGTTTTACGGCAGTCGGCATCCAAAAGTTGCATTGCTGCCATCTATGGGACTAGCACGTTAGTGCACTATATCCTGCTATATAGACCAGTGTCTTTTAAAGTCCGTGTAAAGCAAAATCAGCCATTTTCTTCTAAACACATTAAACAGGTCATAAATGTGTTTACTTAAAACATGTAAAAGCCATTCGACCATTTAGAATTTAATTTTGGAGCTAGGCTCACAAACATTTTTTCAACATTTCTGTTTTCAGTATTTAATGGGCGGGTCGGAAATCATGCAAATCATCGCCGCGTTATGTAACGCGGCCATATGATTTGCATAAACCCCGCCCTGCTGCTGAGGTGGTATGAATAGCGCTAGCTTCAGCGATTCTCCCACTCGCTCTCCAGTCGTGGATAGCATTGCCTACAATAGTTTGCAGCTAGCTAACCAGCCAACCAGTCAGCTAACCAGTCATGTCTCCTCCACATCGCTCTGCATCTTTCCTGGATGCCACAGTGTGCAGGGTGACGGCGCTGTTAGCTTATTTAAGTTTCCTTCGGATGACAACGTAAGGAAACGGTGGATCGATTTTGTCAAGAGGAGCTAACGTTACTGTGACTCCAACACCTCTCTGCAGTGTCCACTTTACCCCTGATAGTTTTAAGCAACTATCACCAGGTAATGTACGGATTTCTGCAGAGTCCGTTGACGCTGCTCACTGGTGCCGAACCGACCCTCTCCGTCCCCGGCTTGCATCCTCTCCTCCCACCACCGAGGAGATGTGGCCGCTGCTGACCGCCGCTGACCCTCTCCATCCCGCTGACAGCGGGTGCTACCGGCATAATGTGGCCGCCGCCACCACCGCAGCCGACCCCCTCCGTCCCGCTGACAGCGGGTCCCACCGACATAATGTGGCCGACCCCGTCCGTCCAGCTGACGGCGGGTCCCACGGGCGGGTCCCACCGGCGGTATGTGGAGGTAGTATCAGGGCCGCATTATTGGTGAGCCGTCCCAGTGTGAACGGATAATCTAGAGGCGCGGAGCGAGGGCTTGTCGGTCTGACAGTCTGATAACTACACAGGTCCTTCACTCAACTAAATACAGAGAAATGTCCCACAAAGCAACGTTACAGGACCGAACAAAAGAAACGCAGTAACTGTAACTGTCTTTAGCAACTTATATGAGGAAAACAAATACCACAGCTGTATGTGGAGAAGCGTCTGTCCTCCTGTCCGTCCTCCGCCTGTCCTCCCCACTCTTCCTCAAATTTCTGCTCACAAAACACCGTTTGTCACGCTTGTGACAAGACTTTAACTCACCAAGTGTTTGACGAAAATAAATCACCGCGACCGCCAGCCCTCCTGACCGAGACTTCAGGAAACTGTCCCCCAGAAAACAGCCTCCGTCCCCGCAAGTGACAGAGTCAGACAGCGTCCTGTTTACTGATGGTGATTATGTATAATTATGTAATTTAGCGCGAAAAACTTAACTCCGTCACTTTCCAGGATGTTTGGTGGGTCAGGATCTCAATCACTACACATTATAACAGCATCCATATGATTATAAACTGTCCGCAGATTTAGATAGACAAGGGGAACACCTGGGGAGACACCGACGTCATTAACATGACGTGTGTACCCCGCCGCTGCATGGGCGTGGTTCCAGCGCCTCTAACTGACACGCCCCCAGCGTTTCACAGCAGAAAGAAGTGCTTGTTTTTCCATGATTTTGAGACCTAATTTTATATACTTAACAATGTTTTTAATCTTTCAAATTTGGCTCAGTGGTCAATGATACATGTTTCTTTGGTGTGACAAACTCATAACACAATTGTTTTGCCGCTTTACACGGTCTTTAAGAATTTGAAAAAAACAGCGTTTTCCCCTCTTGCTTGACCCTACTTCTAAAATACTTTTCAGAGATACTTCTTCCAAGCCAATTTCTGCTTTTTATTGAAGCTCCTTGCACTACTTATTGGCAAGATGTACTAAACGCTCATGTTGGGTCCACCATCACACCTGGATCATTATGGCAGCAAGCAGAAGTAAATATAAACAATGCCACATTGTCTCAAATGTAAATATGTCACTGATTATAATGAAATATCTATTATGAAAGAGCCAGTGATTAATACAGAGCATGAAGCCATAACTGGTGGTTTTAAATGCCTTTACTGGCTCCTCAAGCACGTAATTGCCCACCAATTAATTTTTAACTCTGACTTAATGCAAGGCAGTATGGAACCACTCTAAACTCTACAATGTCATAAGTCTGTTACCTATAGGGCACTGCTATCAGTCAGAAAAAAAAACATGCTTTGCCACCGGTGGGCCACCCTTCCAACCTACCACTGGGCTTAGCAAGATTTCTGGGGGAAACCCTGCAGTGGACTGAGTTTATTCAGGCAGGGTTTTCTCATGTTTCTCACAATACACTTCAAGTAGGGTTATTTTAAGTTACATGACACACAAGACCCCTTGGAATTTTTTACCATTTAAATTCCTCCAGATGAATGTATTGTACTTGGCGCTATGCCAGTCTCCCACCTGAGCACACTGCATGGAGATGAAGAATGGAAATTGGATGAGTGTGTGAGTGAGTGTGATAGACAGGACAGCAACACACAAAATTATGTTGTCAGGACTGAATTCCACAAAAGAAAAGTAAGGCCCAAAAGTGAGCTGAAGTCTAAGACAAGAACAAGATGAACCAGATAAGACAGAGCAAAGACCAGGAAGAGAAACTCTGATTTAATACTCCTTGGCACGGCCATCATTCATGTACGCACCTGAACAGGTTCAGGCTGAACACCATAATGAGTCACTGCATATTTGTCTGTTAGAGGACGTCAATAAACCTACAAGACTGGGTTGAATTATTGTCTAATTATTCTCACACACCATCAGAATGGGAAAATAAAGACACTACACCCAAACCGCAGGGCCTCACCCTGGTCTGATGTACATTTTTCATCAGCTGGTTTGTAGATTGTCATCACGCATTATTATAACTTTAACAACATCTTTGTCCAGTTAACGATGCTAATGCTACCGCACAGCAAGCTAGGAACACCAGTCACGCTTTCATAACAGAGAAACCGAGATGTTTGAGTTAAATTGACGTGACTGAGTCTAGTCGAAGGGGTTAACCGTTAATTCACTGATGTCTACATGCTAACATTGCAGCTCAGACACTAGCTAGCTATTCATTACATATTTGCACATTTTTAACGGGGGGGAGGGCACAATGGGAGCACCACCCTGCCCTGACACATCTATGTACACCTCCCAAAGGACATTGTTACAGGACACCTTAACCATAACTATGACATTTCTAATTCTACAATTCCATTTCATCCAGTTATCTTCCTTCTCTACCTACTACAATTGTCTTTTTGTAATCGAATTTACAAAAAGTTTTTTTTACCTCCTGTATCTGCTTGGGTGCAGACGCTTTTCTGCTTGCTCTCGCTTCTGCTTGCTATTTTTTCCACTGTTATTATTTTTCTTCACTGAAAGATTACAGGCAGCAACTCCTGGATATTTACAAACCACTGGGACAACAATTAACTGACTGCTGCTGCCTTATTTCACTTTTTTAAAAAATTTTCTTCCGAACTCCGCACTTTCAGAACGAGGCCTTCGAAGTAGCACAAGCCTATTAGCAGCTAAAGCCTATTAGCAGCTAAAGCTAACTAGCACCAAAATGCCTCTTGTTGACCTGAACCTTCAGAACATCCTACAGAAAATTGCTGAGCTGGAAACCAAGATCCACCGGATAGAAGTAAATGTGGAAGTGAATGGACTATCTGGGAACGAAACTACTCTCCCATGGAATCAAAACAGCAGACAAGAGCCTGCTAACACACGGCTAATTAGCCCCGACAATGACTCGACAAAACAGGAGTTCAGGGGACTGGATAAAAAGCCCAGGAACAATCATCCCTGCTGGAATACTCTTGGAGCAAAGCCTAAAGTTAAATCATTTTTGGGAGAACGAGTAACAGACAGAGCCCAGCGTCCTGAGATCTGTGATGCAACTGGTTGGCCTGCACTTTCCTCTGAAAAGAGTGCCTCCTCAACGCCCGTACCAAAGCGGAAACAACCGTGGACAACGGTGAAAACAAAAAGTAAGAGCGTACCTACGCAAATAACAAAAATACAACTGGAGAACAGATTTGCTCCACTTTATCAAGACCGTGCAAGCTCTCCGTCAATGAACAAGGAGAGTTATGAGACCAAATTCAAAAGTAAAAGACCACAGAAAGAGCTAATGACTGGACCACAAACACTGATTGTGGGTGATGTTGCTGTGAAGGAGGTAAACAGCTTTTGCAGCAAGAAGAACACCAAAGTACTCTGTTTTACCAACGATATGGTCTCTGACGTCTCAGAAAAAATTCTGGACATTGTCGCTGAACATCCAACAGTGAAATCTCTCATCTTACACACAGGGGCCTGTGATGTTGTGAAACAACAATCTGAGGTATTGAAACAAGACTTCGCTGATCTGTTGAACAAAGTCAGATCTCTCGATACTGTGGTGTTTGTCAGTGGCCCTCTACCAACTGTCCGTAGAGGTGATGAGAGATTCAGCAGGTTGTTGATGTTGAACAGATGGCTCAAAGCTACATGTGCCGCTCAATCGGTGAACTTTATTGACAATTTTAACATTTTCTGGGAACGCAGACACCTCTTTAAGGCAGATGGATTCTGCCTTAACAAGTCAGGAGTAAGGTTGTTAACCTCCAACATATTCTACTCTGTGCACCACACACCAGTTCCTCCCTTCAAGGACACCAGACAAAACAAACTAAAACAACTGATAAGACAGTCCTTGGAAGGAGAAGTACTTGTGCCTGAGATAAGCTTCGAACAGACAAGTCAGCTGTGCCAGGAGGAGGAGTCCTTGCTGCCATCTTCGCCCCGCAAGGAGGAGTCCTCCCCAGTCGCAACAAGAGGGAACATCCACTCTCCACCAACCCCAACCAACTCTCCGCCCTCTCCAGCCAGCCTCAGCCTCAGCCTCTCCCCCTCTTCCCCCCTCCTCGATTTCACGGATGAGATGAAAAAGCTGGTCAATGTTGGACTCAGACTCACACCCCGCCCAAATCTGCCACGCTTGAAACCACCATCGCCAAAACGTCATCGTGCCCCTCCGCCCCCTCTGAATAATCTTTGGCCTCTACAGTCTGAAAACAGCGAAGTACATCCTGTCCATGCTGACAGTACAATTAACGCTTACTGATATGTGCCGGGTCCGGGCTATGAAGTTGATATCACTACTGTTTTCCCCCGAGAAAAGCCAGGGCCCCCTGGAGTTCAGGCTGCCTCCTCAATTCCTGTGATTACAGGTAATAGAAAAATTGTGAATTTGTTGAGAAACAGGAAATGCGGGACTAAATCTGCCAATCCATTCAATTTAGCGCCCATTCCTCGTCAGCCACTAACTGTCGCAAAAAACTGCACAGTTGGTTTTGATACTGTAACTGTAGCTCTATTAAACATCAGATCTCTAGCAGGAAAATCTTTTTTAATACATGACTTTATCATCAAACACAATCTTACTTTTATGTTTTTAACTGAAACTTGGTTAGACCAGGATAACAGTGCAGCTGTTCACATTGAATCCAGTCCTCCAAATTTCTCTTTCATAAGTGAAACTAGAATGCATAAAAAAGGAGGAGGTGTTAGTATTTTGTTTAATGAGTTACTCAAATGCAAGCAGATGTTTTATGGAAGTTTTACTTCTTTTGAATATGTTGCTCTTCAGGTAAACTCATCTTCTCGAGCTATATTTCTAAACATCTACAGGCCACCTAAATACTGCACATATTTCTTTGATGACCTTGTTGAGTTACTATCTCTTATCTGCACTGACTTTGATTGTGTGTTAATTGTTGGTGACTTTAACATCCATGTCGACAAGCCTGAGGACAGATGGACTAAAGAACTGTGCTGTGTCCTTGATAACTTTGGACTCACTCAGCATGTGACACAACCCACACACAACAGGGGCCACATCCTGGACTTAGTTATCTCAAAGGGTCTGAACATTTCTAAGGTTCTGGTATCTGATGTCGCTCTCTCTGACCATTACTGTGTTTTCTTTGAGAGTGATATATCAGTGCACACAAATGTTCAAACTCAGGTTGTCTCAAAGCGATACATCACTGAAAACACTGGTGACATATTCATTGATGCTTTCTCTTCCACACCACCCCTCTCTAGGTTCTCTGTCAATGACCTTGTACTTCATTTCAATTCCAAAATTACAAATGTCATGAATGCCATTGCACCCACTAAAGTGAAGGTGGTCTCTGGTAAGAAAAAATCTCCTTGGAGAAACGCCACGCTTGTCAAGATGGAAAAAAGGGAATGTCGAAAAGCTGAGCGCAGGTGGCGAAAAACAAATCTCCAGGTTCATTTTGACATTTATAAAGAGAGACTTTACATTTTTAATTTAGAATTAAAAAAGTCAAGGCAGTCCTTCTTCTCAGACATTATCACCAAGAACAAAAATAATGCTCATGCCTTGTTTGCTACTGTCGACAGGTTAACAAACCCTCCTGTGCCAGTAGCAGCTGAACATCTGTCTACCAGGGCCTGTAATGAATTTGCATCATTCTTCACTGCCAAAATTCAGAACATTAGACAAGCGGTCAGTGCCACTCTACCAGGTACTGGAAGTGTGTTGTCGTTTTGTCCACCTAAACCCAACTCTAATACCCTGACACAATTTGATCCAATTAATGACAAAAACCTTCAAGACATTATACAGCATTTGAAGTCTTCCTCCTGCAGCCTGGATATTTTACCAGCAGGGTTCTTCAAAAAAGTTTCAGACTGCATGATTCCAGACCTGCTACAGATTGTTAACACGTCTCTTCTCTCAGGTGTCTTCCCCCAAGCCATTAAGACAGCAGTCATTAAACCACTCCTGAAGAAGAGAACTCTAGACACATTAGTAATGAATAACTATAGGCCCATTTCAAACCTCCCAATTTTAAGTAAAATAATTGAAAAAGCTGTCTTTCAACAGCTGAACAATTACTTAATAACAAATGGCTGTTTTGATGCTTTCCAATCAGGATTTCGACCACATCACAGCACTGAGACGGCCCTTGTTAAGGTCTTCAACGACATTCATTCAAACACAGACAGCGGAAAAATCTCAGTCTTAGTATTACTGGATCTCAGTGCTGCGTTTGACACAGTCGACCATAATATACTACTGGACCGACTGGAAAACTGGGTTGGACTCTCTGGTACAACACTAAAGTGGTTTAAATCTTATCTAAATGAGAGAGGTTACTTTGTGTCTATTGGTGACTACACATCTGAACAGATGAAAATGACAAGCGGAGTACCCCAGGGCTCCATTCTGGGGCCTCTACTATTCAACATTTACATGCTCCCTCTAGCTCAAATAATGGAAAACAATGAAATTTGCTACCATAGTTATGCAGATGACACACAAATTTACATAACCATATCACCAGGGGACTATAATCCCATACATACCCTGAGTAGATGCATTGAACAAATCAATGATTGGATGTGTCAGAGTTTTCTTCAGTTAAACAAAGATAAGACTGAAATAATTGTTTTTGGATCCAAGGAAGAACGACTTAAAGTCTCTGCTCAGCTTCAGTCTGTAATGTTGAAAACTACAGACCAAGTCAGAAACCTTGGTGTGACTGTGGACTCAGACATGAATTTCAGCAGCCATATTAAGACAGTTACAAAGTCAGCCTACTATCACCTTAAGAATATATCCAGGATAAGAGGGCTTATGTCTCGGCAGGATTTGGAGAAACTTGTTCACGCATTTATCTTCAGCAGACTCGACTACTGTAATGGTGTCCTTACAGGACTCCCTCAAAACTCCATCAGACAGCTGCAGCTGATTCAGAACGCTGCTGCTCGAGTCCTAACAAGAACCAAAAAAGTAGATCACATCACTCCAGTTCTTAGATCTTTACACTGGCTTCCTGTCTATCAAAGAATAGATTTCAAAGTCCTGTTGTTGGTTTATAAAGCATTGAATGGTTTCGGGCCAAAATACATTTCTGATCTGCTGCCGCGTTATGAACCATCCAGACCTCTGAGATCGTCAGGTACCGGTCTGCTTTCAGTCCCCAGAGTCAGAAGTAAACATGGAGAAGCAGCTTTCAGTTACTATGCGCCACATATTTGGAACAAACTCCCTGAAAATTGCAGGTCTGCTCCAACACTCACCTCTTTTAAATCAAGACTTAAAACATTTCTTTTAGCCACTGCTTTTAACTGAAGCAATTCAAGTCTTTGAACTGCATTATTACTCTGAGTTTTTTTTTTTTTTTTTTTTATAATGCAATTTTTAATGTCTTTTAAATGAAATGTTTGTCTTTTAATGTAATTTGTGTGTGCCTGTAAAGCACTTTGAGTTGCCTTGTGTCTGAATTGTGCTATACAAATAAACTTGCCTTGCCTTGCCTTGCCTAATGAGTGAATACACCTTCAAATTGTATGCAGTGGACTGAGTTTATTCAGGCAGGGTTTTCTCATGTTTCTCACAATATACTTCTAGTAGGGTTATTTTAAGTTACATGACACACATGACCCTTGGAATTTTTTACCATTTAAATTCCTCTGGATGAATGTATTGTACTTAGCCCTATGCCAGTCTCCCACCTGAGCACACTGCATGGAGATGAAGATTGGAAATTGGACGAGTGTGTGAGTGAGTGTGATAGACAGGACAGCAACACACAAAATTATGTTGTCAGGGCTGAATTCCACAAAAGAAAAGTCAGGGGCAAAAGTGATCTGAAGTCTAAGGCAAGAACAAGATTAATCAGACAAGACAGAGCAAAGACCAGGAAGATAAACTCTGATTTAATACTCCTTGGCACGGCCATCATTCATGTACGCACCTGAACAGGTTCAGGCTGAACACCATAATGAGTCACTGCATATTTGTCTGTTAGAGGATGGAAACAACAAGACCTAATGGAATTGTTGTCTAATTATTCTCACACACCATCAGAATGGGGAAATAAAGACACTACCAGTGGCGGACTGGGACAATAATTCAGGCCGGGAATTTGATGCCATTCCAGGCCACCCTTCTCATGCAGACCACCATACCTCTAGTTGTGTATTCTAACCCTATTTGATAGTGAAAAGAATCTTCCCCTGTGCTGGACTCTGAACCTCTCTCTCTCTCTTCCCCAACTTCTACTTTGGTTGTGTTAGGTTTAAATCTGTTAAGAAATGAGACACGGACACGGAGATTGTCTTTCTAGGCAAAGGGGAAGAGCAGAAGTCAGCACACAAAGTCTGGGCTTCCGAGTTCCCTTGAGCTGCTCTCCCCAAGAATCTTTTATTCACCTACAATAGGGCGTAAGCGTATATGATTGGCTCTTAGACAGTACATATGAGTCATACAGTTGTTATGCATGATGGAGAAGTACACGTACACACTTTCGGACCTACGGCCTTCAGCATCTATCCTTCACACAAACATTCTTATGATGTCCACCAAATGTTATTCACACAAGATGCCATTCGAGGCCTTGTGGTTCACAGTACTTTTCCAGGAGCTCGGTACACTTCCACAAACATATAAAGGAAGACAAGCAGGTTATATCAATGCAAAGCAAGAAACTGATAATATAAGCATAATTTTTCCAACAGTTGCTCTGCAGAATGAGATTGATATTGCAAGTATAGCCTGATCATAAACTTGTATTACATATTATGCAGTCATCAATTGTATATCTTCTGATTACACTCCTACTGATAGTTTCATTAGTTTCATCTAAAAGCATACACTGTGTGCTCCTAAGTGGTACCTAGGAGGTCCTGCTCTGTTTCTGACTGTGTATCGACGCTCTCCAGTTCTGCAGGAGCACCTGTGGTACCAGTGCTGCTGCTGCTGCTTCCTTCTCCACCTTTGCAAGGAAAAACCCAAGAGCAGGCCATGTTTTAAGTTTATTTCACTGCTGTTTACATTTGGGCAATGTGTAATTATTTGGCTCAATGGTCACCACAGATACACACACACACACACACACACACACACACACACGCACACACACACTTCTCTGTGTATACATAGCCTATATATTCATTGATTGATTTTATATTATTGATTGCACACACAACCCAGAAGACAGGTGTCTGTGAACACAGCCTATAAAGTTTATAGTCATACTATATAGAGCTTGTACATATTATAATGATAATCAAACTACCATTTATGGTGCAGAATTACAATAAAGAAAACTGCCACAAAGCTGCAGCCTAATAGATTAAGAGTAAACAAAAAAGCTAGCTGTATTTAATTATGATTTATTATTTCAGCATGTATAAACTATCCCGAAGTGGCTCAAACATTATGCAACAAAATCATATTTTTCATTTATCTCTAGGTATTCTGGATTGATTGTCGGGCCGTGTGCCTGTTTGTAAGTGTGTGGAGGGGGCTGGGGCGGCGCATGTGACTTCCACTATTGTTGCTTAAGAGGTGATGGAATTAACCCTCCGTGAGACACACAGTCTGCAGTGGTGACAGTGATTGAACGATAAACGCAATGAAAGCTATAGCGTTTTTGACTGACCTTCCCTCCTTGTGAACATGTTACTTATTTTGCAACATTTCGCTGTGTCTGTGGCAAGGGCTTTCCGTTTTCTGTCCCTCTCTCTCTCTGCTCCACCTTTCCTTTTCTTCTGTCCCTCCATTACTCTCGACTACTAGAGTGAAGACAGCGGAGCTAATTGATTGTTGTGTGACGCCGACAGGTCGCCGAGCGGCGTCATTACGTAACTAGATGGATTGATTTGATTGGCCCGGGCGTCCGGTAACTCCAGTCAGTCCACTCAGTCCGGTGACTGTTCAAGTCAGGCCAGGATGATCACCAGTCCGCCACTGGACACTACACCCAAACCGCAGGGCCTCACCCTGGTCTGATGTAAATTTTCCATCAGCTGGTTTGTAGATTGTCATCACGCATTATTAATAACTTTAACAACATCTTTATCCATTTAACGATGCTAATGCTACAGCACAGCAAGCTAGGAAGACCAGTTACACTTTCATAACAGAGAAACCGGGATGTTTGAGTTAAATTGACGTGACTGAGTCTAGTTGAAGGGGTAAACCGTTAATTCACTGATGTCTACATGCTAACATTGCGTCCCAGACACTAGCTAGCGCACCCTGCGCTGACACATCTATGTACACCTCCCAAAGGACATTGTTACAGGACACCTTAACCATAACTGTGACATTTCTAATTCTACAATTCCATTTCATCCAGTTATCTTCCTTCTCTACCTACTACAATTGTCTTTTTGTAATCGAATTTAAGTAATGAGTGAATACACCTTTAAATTGTATGCAGTGGACTGAGTTTATTCAGGCAGGGTTTTCTCATGTTTCTCACAATATACTTCAAGTAGGGTTATTTTAAGTTACATGACACACAAGACCCCTTGGAATTTGGAATGTTTTACCATTTAAATTCCTTTGGATGAATGTGTTGTACTTGGCCCTATGCCAGTCTCCCACCTGAGCACAATGATATCCATTCCTTTTGCTGGCATTTCTTGTAGCCGACGACTTCCTGACACGTTGATGTTATAGTGTCTTTTATATGTTTCCACTGCTTGGGTTAGGTGATGGGGAAATAGGTGTCCAATACAGCACGGGCTCAGGTATAATTTCACTACTCTCTGATTCAAAACCTGAAATCATAAAGGGACACCTCAAAGAAACAAAAAGGTAAAAGAAAAAGATTATTTGAAAAAAAAAAAAAGCAAAGAGGAAAAAATAAGAAAAAAAACAAAGAACATTTATTAGAAAAACAATTTAGAGAAAAAAATAGAAATAAACCCAGAGAATCACGATAAGAAAATAGAAGTGGTCACAATTACTAATAATGTAATTAAGGATTAGGTCTCAGGTCCAGAGATGTGAGGGTTAGTCCCATCATACCAATAAGCAGAAGCATATGACTGGAAGGAGATTTAGGATTAGGCGTGAAGGTCAGTTATGGTTAAGATTAGGCTTCAGGGGCGGGTCACCGTACAGTTCCACAAAAGTTTAAGATTAGACGTGAAGACAAGTGATGGTTGAGGTAAGAGCTCAATGGCAGGTCAGCATTCGATAAATAACTTATGACCCACAGAAAGTACCAAAGAAAAGAGAAGAGAATGGCAAGGTGGCAGTGTGCGACAATTCAGGTGTATGCTACTAAACCATACGTGGACGCATTCCAATTAGAATGGGAAGCCACACAAGCATCAATATCCTTCAACAATTATAAAACACAAACCAGATGGATAGATAGATACTTTATTCATCCCCTCAGGGAAATTCTATGTATCCCATAGCTCTCAGTACACATAATACGTACACCATTAAAAGACAGATAATACACACAACCATAAAAAAGACAGCCATTCAATCAAGACAGCCATTCAATCAATAAAAGAATAACAATGTGAATAAAAGAATAAAAGAAGTGAGGGAGGGGAGGGTGGATTGGGCCTGGCACCAGAGCCTAGGTCAGCGGCCCCTGCCCACTACTGAATTGTTGAACAGCCTAATGGCCGTAGGGACGAAGGACCTCCTGTGGCACTCAGTCCTCGAGCTCTGCTCCATCAGGGTGTGGTGGAGGGGGTGGTTGGTATTGTCCATGATGTCAGTAATCTTGGTCCACATCCTCCTCTCCACCACGACCCCCAGTGAGTCCAGGGCCCGTATTCCTAAAGATTCTGAGAATCCTCTTAGAGAGCTCCTAACTTAACCTAAAAATTCCTAGCAAGGAGTCTTAGGTTAGCTTAGGAGTGATTCCAGAACATTCTCAGAGAACTCACATTTTCACATAAAAGAAAATATCTGTTAAATGAATAGTAAGCTATATTTTAAAATTATCCTACAAAATGTGTGAAAACTTAGGCCCACTTGCACAGATTTCACATAGTGATAGTTATATTTATTTGCTTATATTAATTGCCATGCTGGTAATTTTTGCACTTTCAACTTACATTTCAACTCAATTTGGTATTAACGAGGGTAAAATGGCTCAGCTTTTATCAATGTCTGTGATTGCTGACCCGCCTATAAGAAGCAGTGTTGTGATGACTTACATTTCAGGTGGTATTGCATTGTGGCGTTGGGTTGGAGAAGTAAGTGCATCTCTAATGAGATAAACCACAAACATGATTCCTGCACAATCCAATCTGTAGCGTTTCATTAATTCACTGTCATCCAGTTTTTGGAGAATATCTCTCTGGCCTCGTCCATCTGCCATTTTCTGAAAGCATGCCTCATGCTCTCAGAACTCTACACACAAATCAAAAATCACACACACAATGGGACCCTTTAGCTCAGTTGGTAAGAGCGCACGTCCCATGTGCCGAGGCTCTGCAGTGGACCTGGGTTCGACTCCCGACCCTGGTCCCTTTGCTGCATGTCACTCTCCCTCTCTCTCACCTTGTTTCCTGTCATATCTTCAGCTGCACTATCAATAAAGGCCAAAAAAATACTTAAAAAAAAAAATATGGTATTTTGTTTTCAAATGACACACACAAACCATCAAATGAATAGACATTTATAAGAACCAGTTGAACACTGATGTGCTCAGTGTAAAACACTATGATGAATGGAAAACACTCCTTCTTCATTCATCATAATGACTTAGCTTTTTTGTTCAGTTACACTTACTACAGTCAGTACATACATAAGTGTGATGTAAAATATTTGAGAATATTGTTTTTATGCTCAGAACACACAAATACACGGTAACAGATATATTTTATTTTTCCCACAAAAACAATGTACACAGTGTACATCCCAACCAACACAAAGTGCATATACAACAATATACGGTCTACATACAAAACAACAGAAGAACTTACTGTACACAGTTACAGTAATGAAAAGAAAAAAAACGCAATGAAAGCTATAGCGTTTTTGACTGACCTTCCCTCCTTGTGAACATGTTACTTATTTTGCAACATTTCGCTGTGCCGCATGCTCTCCTCTGTTTCAGTCTGGCCACAGCACCTCATCCACATCACAAGCCATGTTCTCCCTGGCCAAGCAGCAAGAGAAATATCACCTAGCATGGTGAATCCAGCCATGAAAAGCACCAACTGCTATACATCCACATGCATCTTCCATAGCTTGGAGAAGGGGTATAAGCATTTGTGGATTTCGGTCATACACTTTCTATCTCCAGGCAGAAAAATAATTCTCAATAGGATTGAGGAATGGAGAATATGGAGGGAGATAAAGCGTGGTTGGGCAGTGAACCAGTTACGAACCAGAGCAGCCCAGTGGAAACTTACGTTGTCCCAATTGACAATGTACCTGAGCTGCTCTGGTGGAATGAGTGTGTTGTGTAGGGTGTCCAGGTGTTTGCCCATGTGATGAGTCAGTACACATAGTAGGGCAATTGACATAGAATTTTGAATGACAGTGTGTTCCTGGTGAAAACAAGAGATTGTCTTTATGAAAATTGTGCCAAATGCAGAGAGTTGTGTGTAGTGTTTTGAAAAAAGTGTGTTTTAGAACTGCAATTTAAGTGTAAAGCAGGAATTGTGCTTGTAGTTTAGCAGAATTGGTTCAGGGGGTTGGTGCATGAGTTACATGTTGTGGTCATTGTGTCTCAAGTACCAGTTTTTGTGTGTAAACAATTGAGAAAAACTGTAACAGATCTCACCTTAGGAGCTCTCTTAAGATCTAGGATTCTTTAGGAATAGCTTTTATCTTTACTAGGATCTAATCTTCACTTTTAGGGGAAATTCTAAGAAAACATCATGATTCTAAGAATTTTCTTAGAATTTGGCCACTAGAAGCAACTCTTTGCAATAAGAATCTTTAGGAATACGGCCCCAGGCACCTACCCACCAAATTATGCTGTAATACAGTAGTTTAGGTGGAGTTTAGAATGACAGACACGTTGGCAATATCCCAAAATTATAAATTCAATTATTGAATATTATAAGAATAAACATAAATTAATTTAATTAATTTCAAATTGAAAATCGTTTTACAAATTTGAGTAAGACAATCATGCATAAACAAGTAAATCACAATCATAATATGAAAAAAAGAGAAAGAGGGAAGGGGAGGGGGGAGGAAAAAAGAATAAAGGAAAATAAAACAAGCAATATTTCAAGTATATAATACATACAGGGTTCCTGTAAACAAAAAATATGTGAAAGTTCCTCTTTTTACTGGAGAATGATAGGACGCCCCAAAACTTGCTGGCGAATACTGTATGCTCATGACATACAGTACAGGTCCTCCGGCAGGATTCGAACCAGGGTCCAATGCGTTCGTGGCTACGCTCTAACCACTCGACTACCTGCACTCCAAGTGTTGACCTCTTGCAGACTCTATTCAGAAAACAAAGAGATGTATCAGATTGGATGTTTATTACAAACTCCACTTATCATTATTAGCTTATAGATGTGATGAGGTGAGGAGAGTGCAGGGGGTACTTAACATCAGGGAGGCTAAAGACAATTACAGGAGAAAGCTGGAGAATAACCTCAAGTGAAACAACATGAGGTGATGTGTGGAGTGGCATGAGAACCATCACCGGGTTCCAAAAGACTGGTAATATGGGGTTGGATGGCCGTATGGACCGGGCCAATGAGTTGAACCTATTTTTCAATAGGTTTGATACTGCGGCCCCTCTCCCACAAGACTGCTGCTGGCTGCCCAACAACAACTGCCACTTTACCCCCCCCCCCCCTCCTCCTTACGGACCCCTTGTCTGCCCCCCTCCACCTCAATTCGCACCCACCTACTCAAAGGAGTAGGTTTGATTTTGAGATCGGTGGGGACACAAAATTGCTCCAAGGCAGCACTCCTGAAAGTTGATGTTTTTTTTACATTAGCAATCATAATTTCACATCATGCAGATGTTATAGGTTAAAGCAACTAATGAAAGACAAGGAGGCAACTTCGAAGAGTTTTAAAGCCACATGGGTGAAGCACTGCTATCCAGATCATCATCACACTAACATTTGTCACAGTGCTGAATCTCATGACTAACATATCCATCATATATTTTAACCTCACCTGTGAATTTCCAGCCTCTCTTTCACTCCTCCTACATCTCCTCCTGCCTCTCTTCCTTCATCTGCTCCAGCCTCTCCTTCTCTACCTCCTCTTGCCTCTCTTCCTTTACCTTCTCTGGCCTCTCCTCCTCCATCTCCTCCAACCTATCTTCCTTCATCTGCTCCAGCCTCTCCTTCTCTACCTCCTCCTGCCTCTCTTCCTTTACCTTTTCTGGCCTCTCCTCCTCCAGCCTCTATGCTGTCTGTCACCTTACAAAAATATGTTAATGCATGACATATGAACAGATACATTAGGGATACAATGATCATAGAGCTTGATGGTACAGTTATTGCCTGAGCAATAAGGCTTTTACTAAATATTAATATTATTTAATCTTAATTAATTATATTTCATAATAATAAAATCACATGATCATCTAGAATATGAGGTTTTATTGTATTTCCACCACAAAGTTTCTTCATTTGTGTTTTTAAACCGTTGCTCACTTCTACACAAATACATGAAAGTAAGAATTAAAAATAACTTTAAAAAAGTCTATCTTTATGGCATTAAATATTCTCTTTTATTCAATATCTGTATTGTTGAGCCTTTACCTATACACCCTTGAAGTAACTTACACTTTGACTCCTAAAGACGTCTCCAGTTTTCTTTTCTTTGACATCCTTCAAATCCAATACAGAACATACGCACACACACATGTACACGCACGCAAATAGACACAAACACAAATGTGTAATGTGACACCACTGATATTAAAATCTGTCTTGCTGACGTGACCCAGGAAGAACAAATGCCGAACATGTTGACAACTTACATTCGCAGTTGCAGATAACATGCACTGCCTCTCGTCCGGTCCAACTAGCAGGTTACATGTAGCTTTTAAAAGCAGAAGGAGTGACAGCGGGGACAGACAATCACATGCAAGTTAGCGAGAAACTGGCAGCCGATCAGGGAGCGACATTTAGGTTAGAGGCAGGAGTTATAGCAGAGACCGACATTTAATCCTTTGTGTGCCGTAATCATTGACTGAACACTACGGACAGCGGTTGTATTGATAGTGACTACACAGTAGCGGTTGAATATTGGTAAGGACGTGTCCCTAGCGTCCCTACCCAATTCTACGCCCTTGCACCTACTCCATCCCTACCCCCTGCTCTGCATCATGTCCTCCACAACCTGAGGACCTCTACAGTGTTCTGCACGCCTGACCTGGTGAGAAGACAACTGATGAGACTCCACTCCGGCAAAGCTCTGGTCCCACCGGTGTTCTACCCAGGGTGCTTAAAGCCTGTGCCCCCCAGCTGTGTGGAGTACTTCAAGTATTCAACCTGCACCTGAGCCTGCACCTCCAGAGGGTCCCTGTGCAGTGGAAGACGTCCTGCCTTGTTCCTGTGCCAAAGACGCCCCGTCCTAGCGGCCCTCAGGACTACAGACCGGTGGCCCTGACGTCTCACATCATGAAGACCCTGGAGAGGCTCGTCCTGGAGCAGCTAAGCCATATGGTCAGGTCCTTCACTAATCCGCTACAGTTCCCCTACCAGCCAGCGGTAAGCCAGCGAGCACTGTGAGAGTCATGTTCTTTGACTTCTCCAGTGCTTTCAACACCATCCGTCCAGCTCTACTGGGTGAGAAGATGGCCGCGATGCAGGTTGATGCCCCCATCGTGTCCTGGATTGTGGATTACCTGATGGGCAGACCACAGTACGTACGCCTATAGAACTGTCTGTCTGACAGGGTGGTCAGCAACACTGGGGCCCCACAGGGGACTGTCCTCTCTCCCTTCCTCTTCACCCTATACACCTCAGACTTCAACTATTGCACTGAGTCCTGCCACCTTCAGAAGTTTTCTGATGACTCAGCAATAGTCGCTGCATCGAGAAGGGGGATGAGAATGAATACAGGGCTGTTGTGGACAACTTTGTCACTTGGAGTTAATGGAATCATCTGCAGCTCAACGTGACAAAAACAAAGGAGATCATAGTGGATCTGAGGAGGGCGAAAACACCAGTGACCACTGTTTCCATCCAGGGTGTCCCTGTGGACACTGTGGAGGAATTAAATATCTGGGGGTGTACTTTAATAATAAGCTGGACTGGACAAGAAATACTGAGGCGGTCTACAAAAACAGCCAAAGTCAACTCTTTTTCCTCGGGAGGCTGAGGTCCTTTAACATCTGCCGGACTATGCTGAGGATGTTCTACGAGTCTGTTGTGGCCAGTGTGATCTTCTTTGCTGTCACATGCTGGGGCAGTGGGCTGAAAGTCGCAGATAACAACAGACTGAACAAACTGATCAGAAGGCCCGGTGATGTCGTGGGGGAGGAACTGGACACTCTAAAGATCATGGCAGAGAGGAGGATGCTGTCCAAGCTTCAGTCCATCTTGGATAATGTCACACACCCTCTCTATGACACACTGGCCCAACAGAGGAGCACATTCAGTGGAAGACTCCTCTCACCCAGATGCACCACTGAGCGACACAGGAAATCATTCCTGCCTGTGGTCATCAAACTTTATAACGCCTCCCTAAGAGAGTCAGACACCCCTCCTTCTGTAACCTGACTCAAACAGTCATTTCTTTTTTGTACTTCTTGCACATTATTTAACTGTATATTTGATCTTGTGTATATATATATATATATACACACACACACACACATATATGTTTATATTTATGTTAATGTTTATATTTTGCTCTCAATAGATGTTGCTTGTATAATATGTTATTTGTATATCTGGAGCTTGTAACAAAAATCATTTCCCTCTGGGATTATTAAAGTATTTCTGATTCTGATTCAGATTCTGAGATGTGTCAGAGAGAGCCTGCTGAAATATGACCTTAATCTTTACCTTGCAGCAGAGTCCTGCACGGATTTGGGTACCCGCAGGTACCAAACGGGTGAAAAATAATGTGCTGTGTCGGACACGGGTGCGGATCGGGTCGAACGCCTGGAGAGCGCGGGTCGGGTTTTGCGATTGTCATTTTCATGGCGTCAGGTGCAAAAAAACACATCTACAAAAATATGCCTGCATTTCAAAATGATAAGCATGTACCGTATTGACCCGAATATAGGACGAGGTTTTTTTCAATGAAAATTATGTGAAAAAGGGGGGTCGTCTTATAATCGGGGTCTAACCGTTGACACGTGCTGATAGTTGTCTGGGTCACTACGCGACCGCAACGGCAGAGGGCGCCAGCTTATTGTAGAGACGTCACTGACACTGAGGCTGCGGTTATCTGTCAATCACAGCGGAGAAGAAGTGACAGGAGATGTAACATGGAGAGACGCGGCGATTTTACGGAGCAGAGTGGATCAAGTGTGGCAAGTTAACAGACATCTGAGGCGGAGCTATGATGCTGATTTTAAGATAATGGTGATAAATGCAGCGGAGGTGCCAAACAACTGTCAGCCAGCCAAGAAATATGGAGTTACGGAGTGAAACATCCGAAGATGGCGGGTCCAAAAAGATCGTCTGAAAACGCTAACAGTAAGAGAAAAGCTTATCGTGGTCCTCTAAGCGGCCGCTTCCAAGAGACTGACAGGAGGGTATGTGAGTTTGTTATTGAGAAACGAATTTTGGTTATCAGAGTCTTTTTCTGAAGATAAGTCTTGAAAAGAGGGGTCGTCTTATAATCAGGGTCATCCTATATTAGGGTCAATACGGTATATTTGATATGAGCACATGATTCATGCGTGCTTGTGCCCTCCCAGAACTCTCATTCCCCAGTCTGGCTGGCTTACTTTCATTTTTTAAAATTGCGTCAGTCTAATTTTGCTTCGGGTGTGGGTCGGGCGTCGGTATCAATTTATAGCGGGTCGGCTCGGGTGCGGAATGTAATCTGTGCTACTGTCGGGAAACGGGTCAGATGCGGTTTTAAGTAGGACAGGTACGGGCGGGTGCGGGTTAGCAAAATAAGACCCGTGCAGGACTCTGCCTTGCAGCACATATAAAAATACCCACCTGTGATATGAAGAATCTCTAGCAATCTGGATTTATGTTTCATCACCAGGTCATGATGCTCTGCATCAAGCCTCTTGCCCACAGGACTGCTCCATACTTTATCCCAGTCCGCCTTGGTCTACATACAACACACAGTATAAAACACAAAATGGTATTAGTGCCCACAGATGATCAACCAAGTCTTGCTTTTGCCTTGCAAATGATTTCTCACCATATCCTTGAAGGCCTCCCCTTTGTAATAGCTCTTGGATGCTGGATACATTATTCCCTTGTCACACAGCTGCTTCAGATCTGAAGCCACCACATGCAGCTCCTCTCCATCGTAGGCATAGATCTTTCTGTCCTCACAGGTCATCAGAACGAGCTGGTCACACGGGCATGAGGTCCCCTCCACTACACCTAGAACCTGCATGCTCGCTTCATAGAGAAGGTAGAAATTTCCCCACCCATTCACCACGTTATCTTTGTGTTTATAAATGGTGTCATCAAGGCCTGCCGTCTTCATTGTGGCACCAGCTGGTTTCTTTAAGACGGTAGTCTTGCCTTTGTATTTGGTCACAAGGTCTGACACTGCTTTAAGATAATCTTGACCTGCAACACATATCATGTGAGAGGAGTTTAGTAAACCATAAAAATACTTAACAGAGCAAGGTTTTATGATGTGTGAGGAAGAGATGTTAGCAGTCTACCTGTCTTTCCGTTGCACCGCGAAAGAAATGAATCAAACAGCTGACCTGGCAATCTGAATGGTAGAACGAAAGAGCATAATGTTGAAGCCTTTGATTACACAAGCAGAGTAATTTTTCTCTGCACAAATAAAGTCTGCAGTTCAATCAATGTGCTCCAGTCACCCATCAGTTTGTGGGCTGCCATTTTGTAGCCTCAAGTTTGGCATCACTGCCATCACCTTTTTTTGGAGCCAGAGGTGAATGTGGTATGCTTTGCTTTATACTTCTTATGTTTCCTTGCATACCCTGTGCTTCCTTGACCTGAAATTGTTTCCCCTCTGCCATCAAGGACGATATTCCAATCCCTAAAATGCACCTCAAGGAGAGGTCTTTCTGTCTTTTTCACTGTCTCCTTTTTCTTATACTGGCCCTTTGTCCAGCCCTTCAGCTCTTCCCCTCTAAGAAACAAGATATTTTGTTAATCTGGATCACATTTCATGTAGAAAATTATTTGTGGTTTACGGAGTTTCCTGTTGGACAGATAGCTCTACTTGTTGCTTAGCTAGTTAGCTCAGTCAGCTGTGCAGCTGTGAGAACACTAAGGTTTATTTATCTGTATAAACCACTGTATGAGTTGCAGCATTCTGCATACAATCACCTGATTATCAAAATGTCCTGCCAAAGTTTTTAGGCATAAAACACAAACAGGTCTTTTCTCATTTCTGTCGGTGTTCAGAGCAGATACGCAACGCAGCGGACCTGCTGGAAGTTAACACATAGACTTTTAAAGTGAAAGTGAAACCTATATGCTCTGCTGGCGTGGCGGACGCAATGCAGCAGACACTCAAGGGCGTCGAACTGGGGAGAAAAGTGGGACTGATTACCAGGGCCCCAATGAGGGAGGGGGCCCTGGAAAGGCCTGAAATAAAAATGTTGTTTTTATTTATTATTTTATTTCTAACTAATTAGTGTCATAACTAACTTAAAATTGGCAGTATAAATCGGATGAGAGACTTTACTCTGTATGAAAAAAAATAGTAGAGGCTGTCTGAGACCTCGCTCACCCCTCACAATACAGGGTGGTTCAGTCCACCCCTGCAGCTGCAGGTGTGCAAAGATGCGTCTCCAAACAGCTTAACAAGCATAGTGGCTGCTGCTCATCAACATGTCTTTCCCCAAGAAAGCAAAACCAGGGAGCCTTAAATGAAAGGAAAGGGCAGAAAGGGAAAGAAAGCAAGGAGAGGGAATACAACTCCTCACACATTTCTTTCAGAAGAAAGGTGAGCACAGTTCACAGCTTACACAGTTTAAGAACAGTGAAAGCTAATGTCAGCAGTTGTAAAGATTGAAGGCAAGGCAAGGCAAGGCAAGTTTATTTGTATAGCACAATTCACACACAAGGCAACTCAAAGTGCTTTACAGGCACACACAAATTACATGAAAAGACATAAACATTTCATTTAAAAGACATTAAAAATTGCATTAAAAAATACAACAATAATAATAATAATAATGAAAAATAAATAAAAATAGCATTTTAAGACCAGTAAAAACATTAAGAGACAAACATCAAAATAAGTAGGCTAAAATAGAGAAGCTTTAAAAGAAACAAGACTGTAGAGTCAGAGTAATAATGCAGTTCAAAGACTTGAATTGCTTCAGTTAAAAGCAGTGGCAAAAAGAAATGTTTTAAGTCTTGATTTAAAAGAGGTGAGTGTTGGAGCAGACCTGCAATTTTCAGGGAGTTTGTTCCAAATATGTGGCGCATAGTTACTGAAAGCTGCTTCTCCATGTTTACTTCTGACTCTGGGGACTGAAAGCAGACCGGTACCTGACGATCTCAGAGGTCTGGTTGGTTCATAACACGGCAGCAGATCAAAAATGTATTTTGGCCCGAAACCATTCAATGCTTTATAAACCAACAACAGAACTTTGAAATCTATTCTTTGATAGACAGGAAGCCAGTGTAAAGATCTAAGAACTGGAGTGATGTGATCTACTTTTTTGGTTCTTGTTAGGACTCGAGCAGCAGCGTTCTGAATCAGCTGCAACTGTCTGATGGAGTTTTTAGGGAGTCAATACAGTAGTCGAGTCTGCTGAAGATAAATGCGTGAAGAAGTTTCTCCAAATCCTGCCGACACATAAGCCCTCTTATCCTGGATATATTCTTAAGGTGATAGTAGGCTGACTTTGTAACTGTCTTAATATGGCTGCTGAAATTCATGTCTGAGTCCATAATTCACACCAAGGTTTCTGACTTGGTCTGTAGTTTTCAACATTACAGACTGAAGCTGAGCAGAGACTTTAAGTCGTTCTTCCTTGGATCCAAAAACAATTATTTCAGTCTTATCTTTGTTTAACTGAAGAAAATTCTGACACATCCAATCATTGATTTGTTCAATGCATCTACTCAGGGTATGTATGGGATTATAGTCCCCTGGTGATATGGTTATATAAATTTGTGTGTCATCTGCATAACTATGGTAGCAAATTTCATTGTTTTCCATTATCTGAGCTAGAGGGAGCATGTAAATGTTGAATAGTAGAGGCCCCAGAATGGAGCCCTGGGGTACTCCGCTTGTCATTTTCATCCGTTCAGATGTGTAGTCACCAATAGACACAAAGTAATCTCTCTCATTTAGATAAGATTTAAACCACTTTAGTGTTGTACCAGAGAGTCCAACCCAGTTTTCCAGTCGGTCCAGTAGTATATTATGGTCGACTGTGTCAAACGCAGCACTGAGATCCAGTAATACTAAGACTGAGATTTTTCCGCTGTCTGTGTTTGAATGAATGTCGTTGAAGACCTTAACGAGGGCCGTCTCAGTGCTGTGATGTGGTCGAAATCCTGATTGGAAAACATCAAAACAGCCATTTATTATTAAGTAATTGTTCAGCTGTTGAAAGACAGCTTTTTCAATTATTTTACTTAAAATTGGGAGGTTTGAAATGGGCCTATAGTTATTCATTACTGATGTGTCTAGAGTTCTCTTCTTCAGGAGTGGTTTAATGACTGCTGTCTTAATGGCTTGGGGGAAGACACCTGAGAGAAGAGACGTGTTAACAATCTGTAGCAGGTCTGGAATCATGCAGTCTGAAACTTTTTTGAAGAACCCTGCTGGTAAAATATCCAGGCTGCAGGAGGAAGACTTCAAATGCTGTATAATGTCTTGCAGGTTTTTGTCATTAATTGGATCAAATTGTGTCAGGGTATTAGAGTTGGGTTTAGGTGGACAAAACGACAACACACCTCCAGTACCTGGTAGAGTGGCACTGACCGCTTGTCTAATGTTCTGAATTTTGGCAGTGAAGAATGATGCAAATTCATTACAGGCCCTGGTAGACAGATGTTCAGCTGCTACTGGCACAGGAGGGTTTGTTAACCTGTCGACAGTAGCAAACAAGGCACGAGCATTATTTTTGTTCTTGGTGATAATGTCTGAGAAGAAGGACTGCCTTGACTTTTTAAATTCTAAATTAAAAATGTAAAGTCTCTCTTTATAAATGTCAAAATGAACCTGGAGATTTGTTTTTTGCCACCTGCGCTCAGCTTTTCGACATTCCTTTTTTTCCATCTTGACAAGCGTGGCGTTTCTCCAAGGAGATTTTTTCTTACCAGAGACCACCTTCACTTTAGTGGGTGCAATGGCATTCATGACATTTGGAATTTTGGAATTGAAATGAAGTACAAGGTCATTGACAGAGAACCTAGAGAGGGGTGGTGTGGACAAGAAAGCATCAATGAATATGTCACCAGTGTTTTCAGTGATGTATCGCTTTGAGACAACCTGAGTTTGAACATTTGTGTGCACTGATATATCACTCTCAAAGAAAACACAGTAATGGTCAGAGAGAGCGACATCAGATACCAGAACCTTAGAAATGTTCAGACCCTTTGAGATAACTAAGTCCAGGATGTGGCCCCTGTTGTGTGTGGGCTGTGTCACATGCTGAGTGAGTCCAAAGTTATCAAGGACACAGCACAGTTCTTTAGTCCATCTGTCCTCAGGCTTGTCGACATGGATGTTAAAGTCACCAACAATTAACACACAATCAAAGTCAGTGCAGATAAGAGACAGTAACTCAACAAGGTCATCAAAGAAATATGTGCAGTATTTAGGTGGCCTGTAGATGTTTAGAAATATAGCTCGAGAAGATGAGTTTACCTGAAGAGCAACATATTCAAAAGAAGTAAAACTTCCATAAAACATCTGCTTGCATTTGAGTAACTCATTAAACAGAATACTAACACCTCCTCCTTTTTTATGCATTCTAGTTTCACTTATGAAAGAGAAATTTGGAGGACTTGATTCAATGTGAACAGCTGCACTGTTATCCTGGTCTAACCAAGTTTCAGTTAAAAACATAAAAGTAAGATTGTGTTTGATGATAAAGTCATGTATTAAAAAGGATTTTCCTGCCAGAGATCTGATGTTTAATAGAGCTACAGTTACAGTATCAAAACCAACTGTGCAGTTTTTTGCGACAGTTAGTGGCTGACGAGGAATGGGCGCTAAATTGAATGGATTGGCACATTTAGTCCCGCATTTCCTGTTTCTCAACAAATTCACAATTTTTCTATTACCTGTAAGCACAGGAATTGAGGAGGCTGCCTGAACTCCAAGGGGCCCTGGCTTTTCTCGGGGGAAAACAGTAGTGATATCAATTTCGTAGCCCGGACCCGGCACATATCAGTAAGCGTTAATTGTACTGTCAGCATGGACAGGATGTACTTCGCTGTTTTCAGACTGTTAGAGGCCAAAGATTATTCAGAGGGGGCGGAGGGGCACGATGACGTTTTGGCGATGGTGGTTTCAAGCGTGGCAGATTTGGGCGGGGTGTGAGTCTGAGTCCAACATTGACCAGCTTTTTCATCTCATCCGTGAAATCGAGGAGGGGGGAAGAGGGGGAGAGGCTGAGGCTGGCTGGAGAGGGCGGAGAGTTGGTTGGGGTTGGTGGAGAGTGGATGTTCCCTCTTGTTGCGACTGGAGGGGACTCCTCCTTGCGGGGCGAAGATGGCAGCAAGGACTCCTCCTCCTGGCACAGCTGACTTGTCTGTTCGAAGCTTATCTCAGGCACAAGTACTTCTCCTTCCAAGGACTGTCTTATCAGTTGTTTTAGTTTGTTTTGCCTGGTGTCCTTGAAGGGAGGAACTGGTGTGTGGTGCACAGAGTAGAATATGTTGGAGGTTAACAACCTTACTCCTGACTTGTTAAGGCAGAATCCGTCTGCCTTAAAGAGGTGTCTGCGTTCCCAGAAAATGTTAAAATTGTCAATAAAGTTCACCGATTGAGGGGCACATGTAGCTTTGAGCCATCTGTTCAACAACCTGCTGAATCTCTCATCACCTCTACGGACAGTTGGTAGAGGGCCACTGACAAACACCACAGTATCGAGAGATCTGACTTTGTTCAACAGATCAGTGAAGTCTTGTTTCAATACCTCAGATTGTTGTTTCACAACATCACAGGCCCCTGTGTGTAAGATGAGAGATTTCACTGTTGGATGTTCAGCGACAATGTCCAGAATTTTTTCTGAGACGTCAGAGACCATATCGTTGGTAAAACAGAGTACTTTGGTGTTCTTCTTGCTGCAAAAGCTGTGTACCTCCTTCACAGCAACATCACCCACAATCAGTGTTTGTGGTCCAGTCATTAGCTCTTTCTGTGGTCTTTTACTTTTGAATTTGGTCTCATAACTCTCCTTGTTCATTGATGGAGAGCTTGCACGGTCTTGATAAAGTGGAGCAAATCTGTTCTCCAGTTGTATTTTTGTTATTTGCGTAGGTACGCTCTTACTTTTTGTTTTCACCGTTGTCCACGGTTGTTTCCGCTTTGGTACGGGCGTTGAGGAGGCACTCTTTTCAGAGGACAGTGCAGGCCAACCAGTTGCATCACAGATCTCAGGACGCTGGGCTCTGCCTGTTACTCGTTCTCCCAAAAATGATTTATCTTTAGGCTTTGCTCCAAGAGTATTCCAGCAGGGATGATTGTTCCTGGGCTTTTTATCCAGTCCCCTGAACTCCTGTTTTGTCGAGTCATTGTCGGGGCTAATTAGCCGTGTGTTAGCAGGCTCTTGTCTGCTGTTTTGATTCCATGGGAGAGTAGTTTTGTTCCCAGATAGTCCATTCACTTCCACATTTACTTCTATCCGGTGGATCTTGGTTTCCAGCTCAGCAATTTTCTGTAGGATGCTCTGAAGGTTCAGGTTAACAAGAGGCATTTTGGTGCTAGTTAGCTTTAGCTGCTAATAGGCTTTAGCTGCTAATAGGCTTTAGCTGCTAATAGGCTTGTGCTACTTCGAAGGCCTCGTTCTGAAAGTACGGAGTTCGGAAGAAAATTAAAAAAAAAAAGTGAAATAAGGCAGCAGCAGTCAGTTAATTGTTGTCCCAGTGGTTTGTGAATATCCAGGAGTTGCTGCCTGTAATCTTTCAGTGAAGAAAAATAATAACAGTGGAAAAGATAGCAAGCAGAAGCGAGAGCAAGCAGAAAAGCGTCTGCGCCCAAGCAGATACAGGATGGCAGTCAGACTGCCATGAATCTAGTTTCTCATATTGAGCAGCAGCAGGTTCCTCATCCTCATCTCATCCCTCATTAAGTGTTGACTGAAAGTTATCATTACAAGTAATCATTTCACATTGAGGTCGCAGACCTAGCGGTAAAAACATTTGTATGATGCTCATGGCTTCAAAACATTTTAAAAACTGAGCCTGTGATGGCCTTGTTAATTCCAGATGATCCACCATCATTTTCAGAGGGTTAAAAGTAGGCCAAGAAAGCCAAGAACTGAGGGGGAGAATAATTCCAACTTTAAGATCATGGCGATAAATGAGGCAGAGTTTAATTAAGATAAACATGTCAGTCGGACAGATACTTCAAGTGCATCATCATCAGCAGCAGCAGCTGTCTGTCAGCCCCCTATAAAATAAAAATAGCCTATAATCCATATTTATTTCAGAATGATTTTCATGTATTAAAAACAGTTCTGAAATAAAAAGAGCATATGTATGTGTATATATGTATATATGTATGTATATATATATATATATATATATATATATATATATATATATATATATATATATATATATATATATATATATAAAAAATATAGTTCACTAAAACAGAATGTTTGGTTAGTAGTTTGGGATTCTCACCTTCCTGCTTTCCAGTAGGAACAGAGGAGAACATTTCTGCTGCATGCAGACTGTCAGACTCAATACAACTCTCAATACAAGCAGAGAAGTGTTTATATTTTCTAGAAATCAGAGGATTAAACCGCAATGATCATTTAGCCCCATGTACTTTTTCACCCCAAATCCAATGCCTACAAAGGAGACAGTGAGCAGTAACCAAGTAGCTGTAACTGGTTAAAGATCTTTGTTTTTCTTTTCACACATATGGGAATGATAGTCGAACATATCATTAAAATGCATAGTTTTATATAAAACAGCATCACATTATTTCACCGGCCTATACAAGGGCCCAATTAGATTTCTTTTCATGGGGCCCAAAATCCCTGGCGGCGCCTCTGCGTACACGTATCCAGTGGAAATAGACCTTTGCATCCCGCCCTGCCTCTCACACCCCCCAACACCTCACCGCACCCCCCGCCCCACAGTTTGAGAATCACTGCATTAGCAGCAGTTAGCTGTTAGTTTGAGATCAGAGTTCTGGTCAGAGCTGCTGTAAATCGCCTTGGAACGAATAGACGGTGTGAGTAGGTGGCTGGGCGTCTCCCTGCAGCAGAGGACCGGTAAATGAGATGAAGCAGTCTGAAACCTTAACTTAACCGATCCTTATCCGAATTACATTTACATATATTTTGCTTACTATTTGAATCTTTGCCCACACTGAATATGATCACCCATCATTGTAAAATTATACATGATAGAAAATAAGGAAGATAATAGTAGTTTCCCTTTAAGACCTCTGTGAACATAACAAAAATAAGTTCTTACTTCACTGGTCCATCAGCAATTCTGGCTCTCTGTCATCAGAAAACAAAATGTGTATTGTTAGCATATAGCACATATTTACATTTACATTTAGGGCATTTAGCAGACACTTTTGTCCAAAGACAAAGCACAGAAGCAATTGTCAAGCCCTCATCTGAGTATCGTAACTGCTATTTGTCAAAGATTCTTTAAGTGCATAAGTGCTATGATAGAAGTGCTAATGATACAAACAAGTGCATACAATTTTATTTATTGTTTTAGGGGGGGTAGAGTTAGGGTTAGGGTGGGTTGGGGGGGTTGTTGAGAGGGAGTCATGCTATGCGAGGTCGAGGTGTTTATATTATTCAGTATTTAACTGATAAATAAAGCAATTAATTTTTTCTTTAGCTCACAGCACTGAAAATAACTGAAAACAAACAGGAGTTACTTACTTTTCTGTCGCTGGGACTTCCATCCGTCTTAGGTGTAGACTGACAGCAAGCCTTCAAATTAAAATCAACGGAGACATTTTTAGTTTCAAAATGGGAGAAAGAAAAACCTGTAAACTTTAAAGGAAACAGATGACGTGAGATGAGTACACCTAACAACAAAATGTACAATTTGAAGAGCAAATTCCAAGTCAGAATTTTATGATATTTACAACTATGAATGCTCTGTAAAAAATTCCTGAACAGAAATTAAGCCAAAGTTTTGCACAGAGGAAAATCTCACTCCATAAATCAGAATATACTGTAATTTAATAAAAAAATATTTCTGCCATGTTTAAAGGAATATAATGCTTGTAGTGACCCTTTGCCTTTCAAAAAGTCTCCACAGTTGTAGATGGATTCGTTCTGACGCGTGAAAAAATAAAGGCAATATATTACGTTGGCTGTCCAATACCATACAACAGAGTACCACTTTCTCTGTGATGGGTCATTTGTTAATCACAGAAAAAAGAAAACATAACATTTCATTTGCAATCACTGCCACACTGTCAAAAACTGTTTGCCTCTTCCCAGTCTGCAACACCTGTGTGAAGTGACCCTGTGATTATATGAGCTCTGCCACAATATTAAAACTAATGTCTCTCAAAATGCTTTTTAAGTCAGGCTAACTGAAAAACCGGCAGAATATTGAAAAGGATAAAAGAGAGAACAGTCTTTGAGGATTTGTTTAGTAAAATCCCATACATTTTAGACAAACAATAAGACACTATGGTAAATGTAAAACAAATATTTAAAACAATACAACTAACAGATATAAACATGAAATTTCCCAGGTAACTATTTACCTTAAGACGTATTTATTTAGTTTAATTGTATGTTAACATGTAGTAATAGATATATAGAGGTCCTGAATTAACTAAAATAAACACCTAAATATGTATTTTGAACATTTTCTTTTCACTGTTATGAAACAAGTTAAAGGAGACAACACAGATTCTTTGCATGCACAGATCAATTTGCGATTTCAGGCTGTACTTACTGATGCACACAACAGCTATATATCTATGCAATTATAAAACCATTTTTTGCTTCTTACATTTCTGTAGCTGCTTGACATATTTTCAATGTCTTTACAAACAACATATAAGTTTTATATATCTTAATCACTTTTACATCAGACTGTTAAAGAGTCTATAATCACATATTTCTGTAATCTGCAAAGAATATTAAGTAAGATACATAGACAAAAAACTGTATGAAACTAATATTGAATTATCACCATTAATGTTTCAACAGATACTTAGACTGCAAATATATAAATAAAAAGTTTGAGAAAATGCTAAATCTTTAAAGGCTATTAAACACAATTTAAACAAGAGTAGTTACCATAGCTGAAGAAAACACAGTCTGTTGTTGTCCTCAAGGAAGGTGTGCTCAACTGTCACCTGTTGGGAATAGGTGATCCAGTGGTAAGGTGAATTACAGCCTCGCCCACAAAACCACTATCAACATATTTATCTGTATGTGAATGGGCGTTTTTTTTGTTTGTTTTTTAACGAACTACTTACAGAAACTGGTTTTTTACCAGGAAGTCGTTCTTCCGCCTTCAGTGTACTTTGTGTCAGGTCAGGGTGTGGTCGTAACAAAGACGAGAAACAGATTTTGCATGTCATAGCTCTGTCACTTCATGGACAGCAACTACAGTTTACTACCTAAAATAGGCTGAGATATTACAGCCCAGCCAAAACTTGAGACACAATACATGATTTTAGATAAAAGCTTCTTACCATCAACCCGATGTTAACCTTCGTTGGCCATGTTTCTGCGTCATATGACGTAACCGGCAACATTTACTGGCTCGCCTGAGACCTCCTCAAACTGCACGCGCGTACTGTGTTACTTTTTTATAAAGACCTTTGTCTCCCTCTAGCGGTAGAAGTTATAGTTGAGTCATGTGTTTTTTTCGTTATCTGAAATCAGTGGCCTTTGTGTTGATGCTGTGTCATTGTAACAGACAGAAGAAATGACAGACGATATTCTCTTTGTAGCTTTTGTTTCTGATATGTGTTTTAATGTCATATGTGTAAATCCCACCAAAAATCCCTCATTTCTTGTGCTATTTTCAAGTTCACCATTCTTGGCATTAAGTGTGCTGTATTGATTAGTTGTGTAATGGCGCCCTCTACTGGTCGTTGGCGGACCTACTGTGTAGTTTCCGGTCTCTCGTCGCTCTGCAGTGAGCTGCACTGTGAGAGGTGTGCATTTAAGGCAGCTCGTCCATAAACTAAAATTAAGAAGTTTAAATGCCGATTTAAGTGCATAGAGCGGTTTAGTTAATCTTAATATCGTTAGGGCATTTAGACCAGGTATTTTCCTGTTTGATATTCTGCTTGTAGAGTGAGTTTAGAGAGTTTGAAATAGCTAAACACGTTGCTGTGTGTGTAAGATGCTGTCTGCCATACTATCTTCTACATGTTTAAGCTCGTCTTTTTTTCATGTTAGGTGTTTGTAGGTTTTTTTTGTGTGTGAAATATTTATTTAATTACTTATGTCGGTCATTGACAAACATGCTGTAATGGTCCATTTTGAGTTTTGGGTTGTTAATGTAATGATGTATAATGTAATTGAATTTCATGTAAGAGAAAGAGCAATATTTGAAATTTGGTCATATCTCATTTCTTTTATTAACATGTTAAGGGTTATCCTCGTGCTTATGTCAGTCTGCACTGAGCTGGAGAGGCTGTTGAGAAGAGAGAAGCTCTTTGACAACATTTTGCTCTTTTTGAATTCAAACAGGAATGAACCTGCGTCTGATTGCACACCAGAACACAACGCTGGGTTTTCCAGACCGCCCTGGCTACATCATGAGCAGTGCAACTTAAAGGGGCACGATTTAATTTTTGAAAAAGACATTTCAACTCAGGTTTTTTATTTTTTTATTTTACAATAGGTTGTTTTCAGGCAAAAATAAGGTTCCCAGATTACCATTTGAAGCTAAAAAGGTGGCCGGGTCCGCCACATATAAACAAAGTTAAACAGTTTGAAATTGTGATGTCCTTTAATATCAGTTTTGTTACTCAGTTTATTCAGTCATGAAAACAGAGTTTTATTAGGCATATCCGTCCCTATTTTCCAAACACAAAGAAGTGATACTGCCACTTCACATGATTTAAACCATAGAACTAGAACACTAGTTCAAACCCTCGAAGGAAAATGTTTTATATACAGTTCACTGCTATCTTTATAAAGGATTTGATGAATGATCTAAGCAACAATATTGATTAAAATGTGTTTACAACATACTGTGCATCATAGAAACGGAGGCTGTGTGTATTACATTCAAAAATCTCTTGAGATGCAAAATTGCACTTGATTTCAGGTTGTCTGCAGGTTACACAAACATACCCTCAGAGGTGTTTGGAACAGAACAGGAACAACAACAAAGGTTCTCTTGCATGATTTGTGGGACCAGTGTACACGTAAATGCAACAGACTTCTTTCAGTTCTGTCAAGCAGGAGCCTCGCAACCATGGAGGATGTGGGTGTTTTAACAGTTTTTTCTGCAGTTTTTCCGCAGTTCTGAACAAACGCTTTACTAGAGTCGCTTAGTTTCTCCGGCCGCTCTGTGTCTGCTCTCGCTGCGGCTGCCTCCTCTCCCCCTCCCTCTCCTGTTGCTGCTTCAAACATGTCACCGCTTTGAGTGTGACCGGTTGATGATTGGCTGTTCTACCTTAAGTCCCGCCTCTTTTCCATTGTTAGATTTATTGTTCAGCTCGTGCTGATGATGCGGGTACTAGCTAGTTCATAGTAGACACCGGCACAGATCCACACAGACACATAGACGCCTCACTGAGCGGCTTGGCCCGCGGCTGCGATACGGCGCCGACAGCTCAGCCCCGTTAACTACCACAAGTCAATGGAATGAACTTTATAAAGCTCCTTCTACAAAGTGTTATACGTTAATCTAGACCAGTTTTAGTAGGGGGGCCAGGTTGGGGCCGGCTTTTTTGTAAGGGGGCACATACAACCCGGAAAAAAGGACAAACCCCTCATTCAGACAAAACAGTGTTTACAATTTCAGCAATTTTGATTGGGTAGTAAACTGCTGAGACACTTTATTTCTGCCTTTCCCTTCAGAACAAAATCATTGCACGAAATCTGTCATTGTATTATTAATGCAGACTCCCTGTCAGGGGGGCCACAAGGGGGTCCAGACTCAGAGTTACGGGGCACTGGCCCCTGTTGCCCCCGGTCTTGCTAGCGGTCTTGCTAGCGGCTTTTCACCAGCAAGACCAGCATATGTTGTGTTTGGTGCTGGTCTATGTTGGTTTTTTCAGCAGGGTATAAACATTAACTACTCCGTATATGTTTATTATACAGGTCGGCACGAAACCACAAGATGAATTATCATAATGTTTTTATGAGTGTTTACAGCTGCCAATGTATGTAACGCTGTTACTGTGATGATAAATGACAGTTAAATATTGCATCTGTTCATAATAACCAGATCCTGACATGTAACTGTGACATCTGTGTGAATAAAAAGCACCAATGTCGTTTTTATAGATTCAGTGATTTTTGATAATCCAAGTCCTAATAATAACAATCATGATAAAAAAATTAACAAAGACTGCAGATCAAGATAAGAAGCTGCAACTGACAGTTAGCTGCTTTCTTTTCTGTCGGCAGTGAAGTGATGTACTCCATGACAGAACATTGTAAAATATGATATTGTATGCAATAACATTTAATGGTGAAAAAAAAGTACAGTTGCAGTAGGCTACTTTCATGAATATGCACCATATATATAGTTTATTATTATTATTATTATTATTATTATCTTTCTGCATATTCTTGACGTTGAATGGGAGCAGTTGTAAGGTTACAATTTCTCACCAGGGATCAATAAAGTATTTCTGATTCTGATTCATATATCATGCAGTCAGTTGTCCATATTTAAAGTTAAATTAAATTTACCAAGTTGACAGTATGTTAGCAGATGTCACATTTACATGTCAGGATGTGGTTAACACATCCACTCCCTGCACAAAAGCTTGCTATACCCCTGTGTCAAAAGTTTCCATGAGAAATGAAAACACCTCACATTATGTGTGAACAACGTTGTGGGTTTTCCGTAAAGAGTTGCACATTTTTTTGCTTGCAGATTCTACTTTCCCTTCTGCACTTTTAAAAAACAAAGTTTACAAAGTGCTTTGACAGACAAGCAATAATACAATTTGCAATTACAAAGGACGATAAAATCGCTCGCATGAAATGGTTGAAATAACAGGGGTAATGATTCAAAATTGGTAAAGTAGGTGAGATGAAAGAGATAAAATTAAAGTAGGCGAAATAACAGAAATATAATAAATAAAGTAAATAAAATAAAACAAAAACAAGACTCAAAGGCAGTTAGAGTAAAAATAGTCACACAAGGGCCACATCACATAAAGGCAAGTCTATAAAAGTGAGATTTAGGAAGTGATTTCAAAGAATTTACCGATCCTGCAAGCCTTATCTCCTCATGCAGGGCATTCCAAAGTCAACCCGAGCGCCCCCGGTACCGGGGGCAGCTGCTCATATTGCAACATACATCATATAAGGGCATGCTAACCAGGTAGCAACATATTCATGCAGCATACCTACTTAACAGGAAGCAGCTCAGCTAAAAGCTCATGATAACCATGATTTGAGCTCATGATTTTCACCTAATCGAAACACAATTCCGACACCAAGCAACTAAATGCGCAAGTAAAAAAAAAACATGCTAACGGCGCACGTCCGCAAAATTAGTGCTAGCGATTATGCTACTTCATGCTAACAGTACAGCATGTCATATGCATGTCATATGAAAGCTAAGACTCTACAGATTCCAACGGTATAAGTCTCATCACTCTACGCCCAAAACTCACTGGAACAGAAGCCGAAGAAGAGGAAAAATAAACATCACTTTATATGGACATAATCATAAATTATGTGTTACACTCGCTGTTTTGTGATTATAAATTGTGTTTGAGTGCATTACATCGTCTCCACCAGCTAATCCAATGTGTCTGTGTCACTTTGAAATAATTCCTGAAAGTTCAGGCAAGGTTTTAGTTCCAGGAGGACAGGAGTAGGTAGGGCCCTTGTCTTCGCACACGATGTATTTGCCTCCTTTGATTGGCGGATTAGTGGTACTGTCGTGAATTTGGGGACTACACCTCGATTCTATTGGCTCTGATCGTTCAATAGAGGTGTCAATTGAAAAAGAAGATTTTAGATTCTAGATTCAAGAGGGTTTATTGTCATTCCAGCCAAATACACAGAATGCAGTGCAATAAAATCACATTTACCAAGAAGCTTCAGTGCAAACAAAGAACAACAACATAGAACAACAGCACCAATACCAAATGCTACATGTTACTGTAAAAAGAACTGTTATAACTTTTAAAATACTAATCAAAGTACAGATCCCCTTAAGGGTCATGGCGAGAATTTTTTTGTGTTCTCTTACAATACTTTTTACAATACCTATCCTTCTTAGACATGTTATTATGGATCAGACACATTGACTTCTTCTGCCTCTCTCCTGGTCTCCTGCTTCTTCTCTTGGGATGTAGAATTTTTTATTCCATTGAAACTCCACCTTGCTCAGATAATGACTAAGCTCTTTCAAGACACTGTTTTTAGCCTTCTGCCTGTTCTCATCTGTGCTGAGATGAGATGTTTGCTGAACTAGCTCTCTCATTTCTTTCTCATTTTTAAGCAAGTTGCTTACACTTTCAGCTTCAGCACAGTGGCCAATTTTTAATCTAATTGGCAATCGAAAACAAAACAAAACAAAAAAACCCCACTGATTCTGAAAATTTTAAAAATGCTGAATTTCTGGATCCAGTAATCGGCCAGGCTGGTCAACCCATAGTGTACACAGTATATATGTAAATATATGTATAATTTGCTTTTACTACTTAAGTGAAATACTGCCACGAAATAAAGTTTGATAACTGGCAGCATTTATGATTGATACTTTCAACTTTTACTCAAGCACTATTTGTATGGGTGATTTTCATTTTTACCAAAGCAATATTTTAACACAATATCTATACTTTTACTCAAGTGTGTCTTTTGGGTACTTTGCACAAAACTCAATATTAATTATTAAGAAAAGAAGAGAAAAGAAAAGAAAAGGAAGCAGAATGAAGCGTTAACCACCTGTGGTTGAGTAAATCAGTTTACTTACATTGTTGTTTTTCCATTTGCAGTAGCCTGATGCAATTGGAAATAATGCACAACATATTGCAACAAAAACAGAAATTAAATTGAATGATAATGACATAATAATGCATTCATATGATTTTGACAAAGGAAGCAACATAAGCCAGCTACTCACCATTCTGTCAGTTAAATAAAACAGAATGAAGGAAGAGAAGCCCAATCCTTATCTAGATCGTGCTGTCATTGACAGTTACAATAAAATATGAATACTAGCATACAATCATCCAATTATCCATGTATCTATCATGCATTATCTATTGTCACAGTACTGGTTTGCTCATTCCAGAATGAAGAAAGAAATCTTTTACAAATAATAATACAAATAATTTACTTGTATTGTATCAGTGGACACACAAAGGGCACCAACACCAATGTCAGATGCTAAACTCTTGAGAAATAAAAGCTGTTTCCACCAGCAACAGGTCAGACATTGCCCCTGAAAACACTAAAAGACACTAACGTGAATGCAGAAATACTGCAACACTTGATGATTTATCTCTTGCACAAGTTTGTGTATGATGTGTGTGGTTATGTCTCTTAAGTGATTCCACTTAACAGCAGCAGCAGAAGGAAAAAAAAAAAAAAAAGTATGAAAACTGAAAGTAGCAATGAGAAAGTTGATAACGCAGTGACAACTAATTTAATCATGGGAACTAAGAAGGAAACCTGTGTTATTTTTTGACGTTTAATGCTTCTATGTTGCTGCCAAGTTATCCTCCACAGTTTCTTCAGTTGTGTTTGTTGGACCCAATTTTGCTGTTATATGTAGTGAATGTAAATGTATTACCAAGTGAACTCTTCACTGTATTCATTGAAACTCCTATCTTGTGGTTTGTCAGTGTTGATTTCAGGCTCATGAACAGAATTTCACAGGTAATTGTATATTTTGTATCTCTTATGTCACACTTTTACAACCATTTATTCAATATTCAACTATTATCAGCTTATTCATGCTTTAAGCCAGAAACATCAGGAATTTTATGCAACTCATCAGCCCCATTCATAGTACTTGATTCTTTCTCACTGTTTTAAAACTGTCTTCATGCTCCTTCAGCTACTTATTTATACAAAACCAAGCCAGCAATGTCGTTTAGCCCCCAACTAGTAAGCCACATAATTTAGCTTCTAGTCCACTGTATATTTTAAATCCTTCATTCTCACCCCACTATCATGAGTCTTCATTGTCCTTCATCTGTGACATTGAAGAAATCAAAGCCAGCAATTCAGTTGCGTTTAGAATCATGCGTTTAGAATCAACTTTTCAACAGGCAGCATTCACAACCCCAACTTCTTCAGAAATAGCTTTTTGTAGTTGTGTTCTTATGTCTCTCTCTTTAGCTACTCAACTATGTCACTATAGCTATATAGTGGGTTTGTACAATAATAAAGAATCACTTCTTCAGATGGGGTTTCAGGAGATGAAATCAAAACAACTTGTGAGCCTGAGCTTATATCACCATTATTTTATTGTGAATAACATGATCAATACATCAAAGTGTGCATCCTCTGCAAACATCATTCAAACAGTTAACACATATTTATATCTTTATTATCGTCAATAGCTGGACCATCAATAATTTATGATGATAAAGCAGGATATATTTACAGCTTCGATCACATGAATATCATGTCCACAAAGAAATATGTTTTTACTTTTTAAAAACACATTGCCATGGCACAGTTGCCATAGAGCCACTACTTGTTTCACTTGATGTCTAACCAAACAACTTCTCACATGAACTGCCAGAATCAATTTGTCATCCTTGACTGAGGTTAAACACCTGACATCTGACCTAATCTCAAAATACTGCTTCGTGGACTTCTTTGGGTAGTAGGTCATCACTTCATCAGTCAGATAACAGTCCCAGGTGCTGAGATGGGATGCAGCAACAAAGAATTTAGGAAATTTAGGAAAGATGTGTTGTCTACCGTTTTACTGTTGCACTGCTTGAAGACATGTAGATCAAACTGCTGACTTGCCAACCTGAAAAAGCAGAAAAAAAACAATGCTGCAGCCTTTATTTGTGTAAAAAAAAATTAAAACAAATTGCAAAATAAAAGAAGACAATCCAATTGATGTGCTCCAGTCCCTTTGCATTGCTTTGCATTGGGCTTTCTTGTGTCAATTCTCGTCCCTTCACCTGAAAATGGTTCCCATCAATCACAAAGTATATATGTTACATCTCCATTGTTAAGTCATATTTAAGGCTCGTAGTGAACGTAGTAGTGAACATTTCCATTGTATCAGAACCTTATTGGATTCGTTGCGGATGTTTCCAACTATTATCCAAACTCTCAGTTGTTGTCAGGGAGAACCTTTATATTTTGATGGCAAAACACATGAACATATACATTAATGGTGTTATTAATAGGCCCTTTGAGGTGTTCATCAATCAATGGACCACTCTGTGCTGCACACTGAATAGTTCTGGCCTCTCTGCCATCCATTCATTCCCGATAATGGAATGAGTTCGATCCTCCATATGTATACCTTATCACTGACACTTTGACCATGAATATCAATTTCAAACACTGTAACATTGTGACAGAACATGACAGAAAAATAAAAACTTCCCTGAACAGAACAGAAAACAGGTTCTTACTTCACTGGACCATCAGTCCTTCTGGCTCTCTGTCACAAAGAAGACAAAATGTGTATTGTTAAAAGTAGTGGTGGACAAAAACTCAAAACATTTACTCAGCTTCTAAATGTAAAGATACTACAATGGAATAACAATCATTGTATAACCTGGGCCTTTTCTTAATTTACTGTATCAATAGATAGCAGCTAACCTAAAGTTGCCACATTTCAATAAAAAAACAACAACAAAATACTGTCTAACAGGGGTGTCTGATTGGTATATTGTTGAATACAGTAATAACAAGCTATATTGTTCAGCATTCAACTGATAAATTAAGCAATGAAGGTTTTTCTTTTGCTCACAGTGCTGGAAATAATAGAATACCAAAGGGAGTTACTTACTTTTCTTTGGCTTGGACCTTTATCCATTTTAGATGGATATGTGGCATACTGGCCTTTAAATTAAACAGAAAACAGATACATTTTTCATTTAAAACATGAAAGAAATAAAACCTGTACAATTTAAGGCAGGAAAAGAAGACAGATGAGAACACTGAACAACAAACAGTACAATTTAAAATCACCTTTTGAAGTAATTTTAATGATCTCTTTTTAAATTGTGTTTTCTACGATTTTTTTTTTTTAATTATCATTATTTATTTATTTTAGTGGTGAAATTATGTGAAAGACAAGGTGACATGGGGACAAGTACATCACACCACTAGGATCAACGAATACAAACAGTGGACCGTACAGATAACCACAGAAAACCACATAACTTTATGATGATATGTATAGGTAGTATAGGTGTGCAAATCTAACCTCCTGTGCCACTTCCTGGTCTGGGCAACTTTCAGACCATTGGGAGGAGGTCTGCCCGCTGAGGAATGGGTTGTTTTGTTTGATTGTTTGATTGTTTGTTTTGAGAGAGAGGGGGTGTGAGGTAGGGCCCAACCACTCAGCCCCGCCCTGCTCCAAGAGAACCAGACATGAAGCCCCCGCCCACCTCACCTTTGGCCAATCCAGCCCGGCCCCATCCTCTCCCTTTATTTTATTATACAAATGTCATTATCATGATTATTGTTAGAAAAAAAACAATAATAATAACAATAATGATAATAATAATAGATAGAGATTTTTTCTACAATTTAATTGAAATGAAGTAAGTGTAATCTTACAGTCCAATCAGGAAGACTCTTTATTGAAGTGCGCAATAAACACAAGACATGTGATCAGCTGACAGCTGGGGGATTCATTAACATAGCATAACGTATTTGTTCACTCACAACAAAGTCCTTCCTGACTGAAAAACCTTTAAAATAGCAGGATTGCAACATTATTAGCACATAATCACAGTGTAGGTGACGGTGTGGATGCCTGTCCAAAAGAATGCAAATGTCAATAAATCTTCCAAAAGTGCATGTTGTCGTCCCTACGTCTCTGTCATGAACGTCTATACTCACATCAGCAGATGAGTGGAATAGTCAGTATGTTTACGTCGAGTGGCTTGAGCGCAACGCCCTGGTTAACTTGTGACTGCTATCATCGAGTATTTCTTTCAGTCCACACTATGTTCAAATGTTTATTTAAAGTCGTTTCACTATTATTTGTTGAAAAACGCGTGCTAAAGTGCCCTCTTGCTAGCCAAAACGCATGCTAAACTGCCCTCTTGGGTGGAAAAAACACACTAAACTGCCCCCTTGGCTGGTTAAAACATGATAAACTGCCCTCTTGGGTGGCAAAAACGTGCGCTAAAGTGCCCTCTTGGAAAGCAAAAACACGTGCTAAAGGTCCCACCTGGTTGGCAAAATACAACTGCCTTCTTGGGTGGAAAAAACACGTGCTAATGTGCCCTCTTGGGAGGCAAAAATGTGTGCTAAAGTGCCATCTTGGGAGGCAAAAACGGGTGGTAAAGTGCTTTCTTGAGAGGCAAAAACGCATGCTAAAGTGCCCTCTTGGGAGGCAAAAATGGGTGGTAAAGTGCCCTCTTGGGAGGCAAAAAACGCACGCTAAAGTGTCCTCTTGGGAGGCAAAAGTGTGTGCTAAGGTGCCCTCCTGGTTGGCAAAACACACTAAACTGCCCTCTTGGCTGGTTAAAACATGATAAACTGTCTACTTGAGTGGCAAAAGGGCATCTTTAAGTGCCCTCCTCATTGGCAAAACACACTAAACTGTCCTCTTAGGTGAAAATAAAACACTTAATTGCTCGCTTGGATGGTTAAAACAAGTTTAAGCGCAGTCCCGGTTGGCATAACATGATAACCAGGGGCCGTATTTATCAAGCATCTTAAGTCCTGAGAATTTGTGAAATTTAGTCCTACTCTCAAACTAAAGAATAAAAGCTATTTATTAACGTTCTTAAAGGAGAACTTCGGTCGATTTAAACATGCAGCTTCATTGCTCAAGCTACCCTTGACTTGCGAGTACCGAAGACGCGAACAAATTTGGTCCAGCCATTACAGAGCTCCGTGAACGGAGATGTAGCACTGAACGCTAACTGCATGGGGTCAGAACTTCACGCTGTGTTTTAAGCATCTTAACATGCTCCACATCTCACACCAGAAGTTATGCAACATCAGCAGACACCTTAGCACACAGCACTGTAGCGTGTATGACTCAAACTGAATAAAAAAGTAGTTAAAATAGTGTGTTTGTGCAAGCAGCTACTTACCTGTTTGTTGACATCCGTGTGTTCCGGTAGCTAGACCAAACTAGTCAATCCGTCGAGCGTGCACTTACTCCCTCACTGGCGGAGACGGAAACGTATTCCAGCATTTTCGTGTGTATGTTCATAATGTACATGTCCATGTTACAACCTGTCATGAGCCATGAGCCTTACAATAGCCTGTTAAGCCTGTTAAGTGCACACTCGGTGGATACGCTAGTTTGGTCTAGCTACCGGAAGACGCGGATGTCAACAAACAGGTAAGTAGCTCCTTGCACAAACACACTATTTTAACTACTTTTTTATTCATTTTGAGTCATACACGCTACAGTGCTGTGTGCTAAGGTGTCTGCTGATGTTGCATAACTTCTGGTGTGAGATGTGGAGCATGTTAAGATGCTTAAAACACAGCGTGAAGTTCTGACCCCATGCAGTTAGCGTTCAATGCTACATCTCCGTTCACGGAGCTCTGTAATGGCTGGACCAAATTTGTTCGCGTCTTTGGTACTCGCAAGTCAAGGGTAGCTTGAGCAATGAAGCTGCATGTTTAAATCGACCGAAGTTCTCCTTTAAGTCTAAGAATCACTCCTACTCTCCCAGATATTTAAGAGACCTCCAGAGGTGTCCTAAGTGGTTAGGAGTTGCCAGCAGGGTATGGCACTGGGGCAAGATTGATGCCTGTTGCCTCACACAAAGTGCTTGGGTCTGGCTGCATCGCGTCAAAGCACAGGGAGAGTGCGCGTCAGAGATGCCCGGGGACACAGGAGACTCTCTTAATGCATCTCGATCCAAACTGAAACATAAAGAATATAGCTGAAATATCAGAAATGGTTCTATTGATGTTATGGTAAAAACTTGAACAAACACACATTTTAGACATTTACTGAACAGTAGCCTGGCAAATATCCAACAACAATTACGCACGTATCCTCATCAAAACGCACCTAGGAGCAGCGTAATATCCCTATAGAGTTGTAACAGGAATAATTTGTGAACTCACCCTTTTGAAAGCAACTCAAGCTTCATCGCAGCTGGATCCTGGCTGCCGTCCAACACAGAGATGCTGGGGTTATCTTCTCCAAGTATGCGCTGCTCAACTTCTGCAACTGTGCTCAAGTCTTTGTCAGGTGGTCCTCCGCCTGCATAAGAATATAAAAATGAATTAATTAGATATGAGCGAATAGGGGGGCATGCAAGCAAATGAAAAAGAAGCACTACATACCAGTGCGCATGGAGCAGGCCTTGAAAGCTACAATTTCAATTCTGCTTTTCGAGAGAACGTTATACCACATTTTCTCGCAGTCAGCTGGTGACCGATGGCAGAAGGCTTGAGAAGCATATAGTTGATTCGCTATGTCTTCCCATGCCTGTTTTTTTTAATCATGGCTGGTAAGCGTTGGGCTGAACTTGCCTTTAATGATGAGCTTCCTCTCCTCGACTAGCTCCGCTAATAACAGTATCTCCTCCTCTCGCCAATTGCGTTTTCTTTTTGATTACATGTTGATTTCTGCATGTTGTCTCAGTAGGCTAGTGTATATAGAGCCACCCACACCAGTTTCAAGTTAGTTGCCTAATTAATGAATTGGAAAGATAAGGAAACATGTATTTTTGATTAATTGCCAATATGTTTTGTATTATTTTGTAGATGATTGTCAAAATATACACTCCCCTTGTCCACTTTAATATTTCTAAGATATTTCTTTATTCTTAGACAAGGGATTCCCTTCCGTGATTGATCATTTCTATGGACACAGAAGTGACATCACCAAAAATTCTGTTTACGGCACATAGTAATGTCGTAATTCAGCTCTGAGAGTGACACTTAAGATTCAGTCCTACACTTCGCTGAAAGTGTGAGTAAGACGCTTGATAACTAACTCTTAAGTGCAGCTTTCAGCGAAGATTTTTTTTACTCATAAGTCAACTCTTAGCAGGGTTCTTAGCAGTAATTCTAAGAAGCTTGATAAATACGGCCCCTGCACTCTAGTCTTGGGTGGTATGAACGTGTGCTTAAGTGCCCTCGTGGTTGGTAAAACACAAGTGCTCTCTGCCATTGCGCTGCCATTGGATGGAGAATATTAATTCCAATTAAGGCATGCAAGCTCTCCCAGAGTCATTTTATGGTCTCAACAAGTTAAACCCTGTTTATGTTCAGTACACTTTGTATCGCCGTTAGCCCATATTTTCTATTATATATATATATTATTTTTTGCAAATGGCCGATGGACTAATAAACTTTCTAGATTTTATTTTCTATAAAAGACAATAAGACAATTTAGGCTAGGTCAGTTAGATTCATTGTATTTAGTAAATGATGGAATAAATTGATAGCAGCTAGATAGATGGTAACTTAAGTTTTAAGAACACATTCCCGTTGTTAAAATAAGTCAATTCCATCCATTTAAGTATTCAGTTTTAGACACACTGTCTCTCAAATGGTCACATGTCAGTGGGGACTTAATACTGACTGAGGTGCAACCCGGCATCCTACTGCTGTGTGAGGTAGGTAGCTAATATAGAAAGCTGTCTATTAAGTTACCAATTTTGCATTACTAAATACTAGTGTATGTAGTGCTATTATTACGTAGAGGCAAGGCAAGGCAAGGCAAGTTTATTTGTATAGCACAATTCAGACACAAGGCAACTCAAAGTGCTTTACAGGCACACACAAATTACATTAAAAGACATTAAAAATTGCATTATAAAAAAAAAAAAAAAAAAACTCAGAGTAATAATGCAGTTCAAAGACTTGAATTGCTTCAGTTAAAAGCAGTGGCAAAAAGAAATGTTTTAAGTCTTGATTTAAAAGAGGTGAGTGTTGGAGCAGACCTGCAATTTTCAGGGAGTTTGTTCCAAATATGTGGCGCATAGTAACTGAAAGCTGCTTCTCCATGTTTACTTCTGACTCTGGGGACTGAAAGCAGACCGGTACCTGACGATCTCAGAGGTCTGGATGGTTCATAACGCGGCAGCAGATCAGAAATGTATTTTGGCCCGAAACCATTCAATGCTTTATAAACCAACAACAGGACTTTGAAATCTATTCTTTGATAGACAGGAAGCCAGTGTAAAGATCTAAGAACTGGAGTGATGTGATCTACTTTTTTGGTTCTTGTTAGGACTCGAGCAGCAGCGTTCTGAATCAGCTGCAGCTGTCTGATGGAGTTTTTAGGGAGTCCTGTAAGGACACCATTACAGTAGTCGAGTCTGCTGAAGATAAATGCGTGAACAAGTTTCTCCAAATCCTGCCGAGACATAAGCCCTCTTATCCTGGATATATTCTTAAGGTGATAGTAGGCTGACTTTGTAACTGTCTTAATATGGCTGCTGAAATTCATGTCTGAGTCCACAGTCACACCAAGGTTTCTGACTTGGTCTGTAGTTTTCAACATTACAGACTGAAGCTGAGCAGAGACTTTAAGTCGTTCTTCCTTGGATCCAAAAACAATTATTTCAGTCTTATCTTTGTTTAACTGAAGAAAACTCTGACACATCCAATCATTGATTTGTTCAATGCATCTACTCAGGGTATGTATGGGATTATAGTCCCCTGGTGATATGGTTATGTAAATTTGTGTGTCATCTGCATAACTATGGTAGCAAATTTCATTGTTTTCCATTATTTGAGCTAGAGGGAGCATGTAAATGTTGAATAGTAGAGGCCCCAGAATGGAGCCCTGGGGTACTCCGCTTGTCATTTTCATCCGTTCAGATGTGTAGTCACCAATAGACACAAAGTAACCTCTCTCATTTAGATAAGATTTAAACCACTTTAGTGTTGTACCAGAGAGTCCAACCCAGTTTTCCAGTCGGTCCAGTAGTATATTATGGTCGACTGTGTCAAACGCAGCACTGAGATCCAGTAATACTAAGACTGAGATTTTTCCGCTGTCTGTGTTTGAATGAATGTCGTTGAAGACCTTAACGAGGGCCGTCTCAGTGCTGTGATGTGGTCGAAATCCTGATTGGAAAGCATCAAAACAGCCATTTGTTATTAAGTAATTGTTCAGCTGTTGAAAGACAGCTTTTTCAATTATTTTACTTAAAATTGGGAGGTTTGAAATGGGCCTATAGTTATTCATTACTAATGTGTCTAGAGTTCTCTTCTTCAGGAGTGGTTTAATGACTGCTGTCTTAATGGCTTGGGGGAAGACACCTGAGAGAAGAGATGTGTTAACAATCTGTAGCAGGTCTGGAATCATGCAGTCTGAAACTTTTTTGAAGAACCCTGCTGGTAAAATATCCAGGCTGCAGGAGGAAGACTTCAAATGCTGTATAATGTCTTGAAGGTTTTTGTCATTAATTGGATCAAATTGTGTCAGGGTATTAGAGTTGGGTTTAGGTGGACAAAACGACAACACACCTCCAGTACCTGGTAGAGTGGCACTGACCGCTTGTCTAATGTTCTGAATTTTGGCAGTGAAGAATGATGCAAATTCATTACAGGCCCTGGTAGACAGATGTTCAGCTGCTACTGGCACAGGAGGGTTTGTTAACCTGTCGACAGTAGCAAACAAGGCACGAGCATTATTTTTGTTCTTGGTGATAATGTCTGAGAAGAAGGACTGCCTTGACTTTTTTAATTCTAAATTAAAAATGTAAAGTCTCTCTTTATAAATGTCAAAATGAACCTGGAGATTTGTTTTTCGCCACCTGCGCTCAGCTTTTCGACATTCCCTTTTTTCCATCTTGACAAGCGTGGCGTTTCTCCAAGGAGATTTTTTCTTACCAGAGACCACCTTCACTTTAGTGGGTGCAATGGCATTCATGACATTTGTAATTTTGGAATTGAAATGAAGTACAAGGTCATTGACAGAGAACCTAGAGAGGGGTGGTGTGGAAGAGAAAGCATCAATGAATATGTCACCAGTGTTTTCAGTGATGTATCGTTTTGAGACAACCTGAGTTTGAACATTTGTGTGCACTGATATATCACTCTCAAAGAAAACACAGTAATGGTCGGAGAGAGCGACATCAGATACCAGAACCTTAGAAATGTTCAGACCCTTTGAGATAACTAAGTCCAGGATGTGGCCCCTGTTGTGTGTGGGTTGTGTCACATGCTGAGTGAGTCCAAAGTTATCAAGGACACAGCACAGTTCTTTAGTCCATCTGTCCTCAGGCTTGTCGACATGGATGTTAAAGTCACCAACAATTAACACACAATCAAAGTCAGTGCAGATAAGAGATAGTAACTCAACAAGGTCATCAAAGAAATATGTGCAGTATTTAGGTGGCCTGTAGATGTTTAGAAAAATAGCTCGAGAAGATGAGTTTACCTGAAAAGCAACATATTCAAAAGAAGTAAAACTTCCATAAAACATCTGCTTGCATTTGAGTAACTCATTAAACAGAATACTAACACCTCCTCCTTTTTTATGCATTCTAGTTTCACTTATGAAAGAGAAATTTGGAGGACTGGATTCAATGTGAACAGCTGCACTGTTATCCTGGTCTAACCAAGTTTCAGTTAAAAACATAAAAGTAAGATTGTGTTTGATGATAAAGTCATGTATTAAAAAAGATTTTCCTGCTAGAGATCTGATGTTTAATAGAGCTACAGTTACAGTATCAAAACCAACTGTGCAGTTTTTTGCGACAGTTAGTGGCTGACGAGGAATGGGAGCTAAATTGAATGGATTGGCAGATTTAGTCCCGCATTTCCTGTTTCTCAACAAATTCACAATTTTTCTATTACCTGTAATCACAGGAATTGAGGAGGCAGCCTGAACTCCAGGGGGCCCTGGCTGTTCTCGGGGGAAAACAGTAGTGATATCAACTTCATAGCCCGGACCCGGCACATATCAGTAAGCGTTAATTGTACTGTCAGCATGGACAAGATGTACTTCGCTGTTTTCAGACTGTAGAGGCCAAAGATTATTCAGAGGGGGCGGAGGGGCACGATGACGTTTTGGCGATGGTGGTTTAAAGCGTGGCAGATTTGGGCGGGGTGTGAGTCTGAGTCCAACATTGACCAGCTTTTTCATCTCATCCGTGAAATCGAGGAGGGGGGAAGAGGGGGAGAGGCTGAGGCTGAGGCTGGCTGGAGAGGGCGGAGAGTTGGTTGGGGTTGGTGGAGAGTGGATGTTCCCTCTTGTTGCGACTGGGGGGGACTCCTCCTTGCGGAGCGAAGATGGCAGCAAGGACTCCTCCTCCTGGCACAGCTGACTTGTCTGTTCGAAGCTTATCTCAGGCACAAGTATTTCTCCTTCCAAGGGCTGTCTTATCAGTTGTTTTAGTTTGTTTTGCCTGGTGTCCTTGAAGGGAGGAACTGGTGTGTGGTGCACAGAGTAGAATATGTTGGAGGTTAACAACCTTACTCCTGACTTGTTAAGGCAGAATCCATCTGCCTTAAAGAGGTGTCTGCGTTCCCAGAAAATGTTAAAATTGTCAATAAAGTTCACCGATTGAGCGGCACATGTAGCTTTGAGCCATCTGTTCAACATCAACAACCTGCTGAATCTCTCATCACCTCTACGGACAGTTGGTAGAGGGCCACTGACAAACACCACAGTATCGAGAGATCTGACTTTGTTCAACAGATCAGTGAAGTCTTGTTTCAATTCCTCAGATTGTTGTTTCACAACATCACAGGCCCCTGTGTGTAAGATGAGAGATTTCACTGTTGGATGTTCAGCGACAATGTCCAGAATTTTTTCTGAGACGTCAGAGACCATATCGTTGGTAAAACAGAGTACTTTGGTGTTCTTCTTGCTGCAAAAGCTGTTTACCTCCTTCACAGCAACATCACCCACAATCAGTGTTTGTGGTCCAGTCATTAGCTCTTTCTGTGGTCTTTTACTTTTGAATTTGGTCTCATAACTCTCCTTGTTCATTGACGGAGAGCTTGCACGGTCTTGATAAAGTGGAGCAAATCTGTTCTCCAGTTGTATTTTTGTTATTTGCGTAGGTACGCTCTTACTTTTTGTTTTCACCGTTGTCCACGGTTGTTTCCGCTTTGGTACGGGCGTTGAGGAGGCACTCTTTTCAGAGGAAAGTGCAGGCCAACCAGTTGCATCACAGATCTCAGGACGCTGGGCTCTGCCTGTTACTCGTTCTCCCAAAAATGATTTAACTTTAGGCTTTGCTCCAAGAGTATTCCAGCAGGGATGATTGTTCCTGGGCTTTTTATCCAGTCCCCTGAACTCCTGTTTTGTCGAGTCATTGTCGGGGCTAATTAGCCGTGTGTTAGCAGGCTCTTGTCTGCTGTTTTGATTCCATGGGAGAGTAGTTTCGTTCCCAGATAGTCCATTCACTTCCACATTTACTTCTATCCGGTGGATCTTGGTTTCCAGCTCAGCAATTTTCTGTAGGATGTTCTGAAGGTTCAGGTTAACAAGAGGCATTTTGGTGCTAGTTAGCTTTAGCTGCTAATAGGCTTTAGCTGCTAATAGGCTTGTGCTACTTCGAAGGCCTCGTTCTGAAAGTGCGGAGTTCGGAAGAAAAATGTTTAAAAAAGTGAAATAAGGCAGCAGCAGTCAGTTAATTGTTGTCCCAGTGGTTTGTAAATATCCAGGAGTTGCTGCCTGTAATCTTTCAGTGAAGAAAAATAATAACAGTGGAAAAAATAGCAAGCAGAAGCGAGAGCAAGCAGAAAAGCGTCTGCACCCAAGCAGATACAGGAAGAACTGTATCTGCACCCAAGCAGATACAGGAAGAAAAACCTCTAGAGATGTAGAGATGCCTATAACATGTTTAAGCCTAGGCTGAGGAGCTAGCCTAGCTAAGTCTTGCAGAAACAGCTTTTTAAAGCTAGCCAGTAAAATTAAAAGTGGGGTTAGCATTGCATATCAGGGTGTCCGCCAGGTTTAAGTTGACCCCCCACCAGGCTAAGCATTTGGGATTTTTCATTCTATCTTAATTTTTAAAAATGCTTTTTTTTAAAAATGCCCTTTTAAGTGCACAGCTCAGTTGGAAATATATACAGTGGCTTGCAAAAGTATTCACACAACTTTACTCTGATACACTTAAATAAAATCCAGTGCAACCAATTGCCTTCAGAAGTCACCTAATTAGTAAATGGAGTCCACCTGTGTGTAATCTAATCTCAGTGTAAATACAGCTGATCTGTGAAGGCCTCAGAGGTTTGCTAGAGAACATTGTCGAACAAACAGCATCATGAAACCCAAGGAACACACCAGACTGGTCAGGGATAAAGTTTTGGAGAAGTTTAAAGCATGGTTAGGATATGAAAAAACATCCTAAGCTTTGAACATCTCACAGAGCACAGTGCAATCCATGGGATGGGAAGATGGATGGAGCCAAATACAGGACAGTCTTGGAAGAAAACCTGTTAGAGTCTGCAAAAGACTTGAGACTGGGGCGGAGTTTCACCTTCCAGCAGGACAACGAGCCTAAACATACAGCCAGAGCTACAACGAAATGGCCCAGTCAAAGTCCAGACCTAAATCCAAGTGAGAATCTTTGGTAAGACTTGAAAATTGCTGTTCACAGACACTCTCCATCCAATCAGTATAAACTTGAGCTATTTTGCAAGAAGGAATGAGCAAATATTTCAGTCTCTATATGTGCATCGCTGGTAGAGACTTACCCCAAAAGACTTACAGCTGTCATTGCAGGGAAAGGTGGTTCTACAAAGTACGACTCGGGGGGGTGAATACTTCTGCACACCACACTTTTCTGTTTTTAATTTTTTTAAATGTTTAAAAACCATCCATCCATCCATCCATTTTCATCCGCTTATCCGGGGCCGGGTCGCGGGGGCAGCTGCCTGAGCAGGGACACCCAGACTTCCCTCTCCCCGGATACTGCCTCCAGCTCTTCCGGGAGGACCCCAAGGCGTTCCCAGGCCAGCTGGGCGACATAGTCACACCAGCGTGTCCTGGGTCTTCCTCGGGGTCTCCTCCCGGAGGGACATGCCAGGAACACCTCCCGAGGGAGGCGTCCCGGGGGCATCCGAAACAGATGCCCGAGCCACCTCAGCTGGCTCCTCTCGATGTGGAGGAGCAGCGGCTCTACTCTGAGCTCCTCCCGGGTGACAGAGCTCTTCACCCTATCTCTAAGGGAGCGCCCTGCCACCCTGCGGAGGAAACTCATTTCGGCCGCTTGTATCCGGGATCTTATTCTTTCGGTCATGACCCAAAGTTCATGGCCATAGGTGAGGGTCGGAACGTAGATTGACTGGTAAATCGAGAGCTTCGCCTTTCGGCTCAGCTCTCTCTTCACCACGACGGACCGATACAAAGACCGCATTACTGCGGCTGCTGCACCGATCCGTCTGTCAATCTCACGCTCCATCCTTCCCTCACTCGTGAACAAGACCCCAAGATACTTAAACTCCTCCACTTGAGGCAGGAACTCTCCTCCCACCTGGAGGGAGCAGGCCACCTTTTTCCGGTCGAGAACCATGGCCTCGGATTTGGAGGTGCTGATTCTCATCCCAGCCGCTTCGCACTCGGCTGCAAACCGCCCCAGGACATGCTGGAGGTCCCGGCTCGAAGGAGCCAACAAGACCACATCATCCGCGAAAAGCAGAGATGAGATCCATTGGCTCCCGAACCAGATCCCCTCCGGCCCATGGCTGCGCCTAGAAATTCTGTCCATAAAAGTAATGAACAGAACCGGTGACAAAGGGCAGCCCTGCCGGAGTCCAACATGTACTGGGAACAGGTCTGACTTACTGCCGGCAATGCGAACCAAGCTCCTGCTCCGGCAGTACAGGGACCGTACGGCCCTTAACAGAGGGCCCCCGACCCCGTACTCCCGGAGCACCCCCCACAGTATGCCACGAGGGACACGGTCGAATGCCTTCTCCAAGTCCACAAAACACATGTGGACTGGTTGGGCAAACTCCCATGAACCCTCGAGCACCCTGCGGAGGGTATAGAGCTGGTCCAGTGTTCCACGGCCAGGACGAAAACCACATTGTTCCTCCTGGATCCGAGGTTCGACTATCGGCCGAATTCTCCTCTCCAGTACCCTGGAATAGACTTTCCCGGGGAGGCTGAGGAGTGTGATCCCCCGATAGTTGGAACACACCCTCCGGTCCCCCTTTTTAAATAGGGGGACCACCACCCCGGTCTGCCAGTCCAGAGGCACTGTCCCCGACTGCCACGCGATGCTGCAGAGACGTGTCAGCCAAGACAGCCCCACAACATCCAGAGACTTGAGGTACTCAGGGCGGATCTCATCCACCCCCGGTGCTTTGCCACTGAGGAGCTTACGGACTACCTCAGTGACTTCGGCTTGGGTGATGGATGGGTCAACCTCTGAGTCCCCAGCCTCTGCTTCCTCTATGGAAGGCGTGTCAGTGGGATTGAGGAGATCCTCGAAGTATTCCTTCCACCGCCCGACGATGTCCCCAGTCGAGGTCAACAGCTCCCCACCTCCACTGTAAACAGTGTTAGTGGAGGACTGCTTCCCCCTCCTGAGGCGCCGGATGGTTTGCCAGAATTTCTTCGAGGCCGACCGGTAGTCCTCCTCCATGGCCTCCCCGAACTCTTCCCAGACCCGAGTTTTTGCTTCCGAGACTGCCCGTGCTGCCGCACGCTTGGCCTGCCGGTACCCGTCAGCTGCCTCAGGAGTCCCCCGGGCCAGCCAGGCCCGGTAGGACTCCTTCTTCAGCTTGACAGCAATCCTTACTTCCGGGGTCCACCACCGGGTTCGGGGATTGCCGCCGCGACAGGCACCGGAGACCTTACGGCCACAGCTCCGGACAGCCGCGTCAACAATGGAGGTGGAGAACATGGTCCATTCGGACTCAATGTCCCCAGCCTCCCTCGGGATCTGGTCAAAGCTCTCCCGGAGGTGGGAGTTAAAGATCTCCCTGGCAGAGGGTTCTGCCAGACGTTCCCAGCAGACCCTCACGATACGTTTGGGTCTGCCAGGTCTGTCCAGCTTCCTCCCCCGCCAGCGGATCCAACTCACCACCAGGTGGTGATCAGTTGACAGCTCAGCCCCTCTCTTCACCCGAGTGTCCAAGACATACGGCCGGAGGTCAGATGACACGACCACAAAGTCGATCATTGATCTCCGGTCCTAGGGTGTCCTGGTGCCACGTGCACATATGGACACCCTTATGCTTGAACATGGTGTTTGTTATGGACAAACTGTGACTAGCACAGAAGTCCAGTAACAAAACACCACTCGGGTTCAGATCGGGGAGGCCGTTCCTCCCAATCACACCCCTCCAGGTAACACTGTCATCGCCCACGTGGGCGTTGAAGTCCCCCAGGAGAACGACGGAGTCCCCGGTTGGAGCACTCTCCAGTACCCCTCCCAGGGACTCCAAGAAGGCCGGGTACTCTGCACCGCTGTTCGGCCCATAAGCCGAGACAACGGTGAGAGTCCTATCCCCGACCCGAAGGCGCAGGGAAACGACCCTCTCGTTCACCGGGGAGAACTCCAACACATGGCGGCTGAGCTGGGGGGCTATAAGCAAGCCCACACCAGCTCGCCGCCTCTCGCCGCGGGCAACTCCAGAGTAGAAGAGAGTCCAGCCTCTCTCAAGGAGTTGGGTTCCAGAGCCCAGGCTGTGCGTGGAGGTGAGCCCAACTATTTCTAGCCGGTACCGCTCAACCTCCCGCACCAGCTCAGGCTCTTTCCCCCCCAGTGAGGTGACATTCCATGTCCCCATGGCTAGAGTCACCATCCGGGGATTGGGCCGCCGGGGCCCCCGCCCACGACCGCCACCCATATCCCTCTGCACCGGCCCCTTCTGAACCCTCCCGCGAGTGGTGAGCCCACGGGAGGGTGGGCCTACGTTGCTCGTTCGGGCTGCGCCCGGCCGGGTCCCGTGGGCAGAGACCCGGCCACCAGGCGCTCGCCTGCGAGCCCCAACCCCAGGCCTGGCTCCAGGGTGGGGCCCCGGTGACGCCGATCCGGGCGACGTGCACGTCCTTGGTATTCTTGTTGTCATCAGGGGCGAGTGAACCGATCTTAGTCTGACCCATCACCTAGGACCTGTTTGCCTTGGGAGACCCTACCAGGGGCATTAAGCCCCGGACAACATAGCTCCTAGGATCATTCGGGGGCTCAAACCCCTCCACCACGATAAGGTGCCGGTTCAAGGAGGAAAAACCATGTATCATTTTCCTTCCACTTCACAATTATGTGTTGGTCTATCACATAAAACCCTATTAAAATACATTTACATTTCTGGTTGTAACATGACAAAATGTGGAAAAGTTCAAGGGGGTGAATACTTTGCAAGCCACTATATGTCCATGCTTCATCATAGTTTGTTTCTTTTGAGGTGTGTATTGTTCCCTGTGTTTTTATCACAGAACCCTACTGGGTGAAGAAAACACACTAAACTCCAGAAGACTATTAAGATCAAGAAATACTATGAAACATCACTGTTGCAATGACTTTTATGTTGAGCCCCTTTTTGATCTATATTGAGCCAGAACTATATCTCACAGAACCAGTTTGTATTCTCTGGTGCTAATTTGGTGTTAAAATGCACTAGAATGCATGAAATGGCATCTACTTAATTGAAAATGTTCTGGGGGAGGACCCCCAGACCCCCCAGGGTTTTATTTCCTTCATACATCCATGTCTCTGTGTTCTTCACAGTCCAATGTTGAATCTACACAGTTCTCGTGGATGCTGATCCTAACTACAAATTAACTTGAGTAGTCTGTCTAGTTAGTCTGTTTTAAGGCTATATAATGTGCCATTTGTATAACATATAAACATGTCTAAAGTGCCCTCGGCAACACACAGAACTTAGTGCCCTCTTCAGTGGCGAGAACGCGCTGTATGTGCCCTTGTTTTTCTTTTCGCCCCTGCCCTTCAAAAAGTCTGTGCACGCCACTGTTAGGGACCATCGTTAAACTGCAATCTCTGATTATTTCCGTTTGGGCAATCAAAAAAATAATAAATAACAACAACACACAATTTATGTCTGTTTCTAAGCTAATTATAGATCTTTCACGACCACTGTCTCACAGAAAACATTTAGAAATATCCCAGAAAGAGGAAGTATTCATTCGACATTAGTTAATATTTCTCGATTTTATTTTGAAACAGCTCACAGGAATTTCAACCTACCAACACCAGTCTACTTCTCTTATGTTTGTTAGGTTAGTATTGATCTTTCACAACCATTATCTGCCGTAAAATCAATAAATACTAATTGTTCCTAAGATATTCTTTTTTTTTTTTTTTAACAACTTTATTTAAGGCATTTTCAGTTATAGACACAAAGATTAACATACAAACATACACATACACATCATTTCTCAAGAACATAATCCCATGCTAGTACCCTCCCCTTCTCCCTCCCCACATACCCTCCCTTGGGACCAAGAATATAGGGGACAAAAAAAATCCAATGCTGCATATCAATCAATGGGCTAGTCAGACAGGTTGAGTTGACAAGAGAAAATGCCAAGGCAACATGATTGGTTAGAGATTTAACTTCTTTACATATTCAATAAAGGGAGACCACACTCTGATATATGTGTCACACGAGCCATTCATTGTAAGTCTTATCTCCTCTAGTTGAAGAAGAGACAAAACTTCCTGGATCCATCTCCTGAAGGGTGGGCATTTGTTAGATTTCCAATTCATTAAAATCACCCTGCGAGCAATAAGACTGCAGAACGCTATTGCTCTCTTTTGTGTGTTAGTGGAACATATTTCTGAAGGTGTGACTCCAAATAGAGCGGTGAGTGGATTGGGTTTAAGGGGTGTGTTACATAGCACTGACAAACAGTCGAAAATAGAGGACCAGAAATCAACCAAAAAGGGACAGGACCAAAACATATGGCCGAGTGACACCTGGTCGTCACACCTGGGACAGGTAGGGAGAACAGACGAGTATATTTTGGCTAGCCTATCATTAGAGTAATGTAACCGATGGAGTACTTTGAATTGTATCAGCCCATGCCTTATACATATAGAGGAGGTGTGTATGTTGGAGATACATCCAGTCCAGACATCATCCGGTATCACAATTTCCAGATCCTGTTCCCATGCTTCACGCGTTTTAGCGTGCGATGGGATCCATATTATGTATTATATTATATGCTTTGGAGATTAGACCCCTGTTCCATGGATTCAGGTTTAATAAATCGTACACAGAATCTTTGTTCGGCGGCTTGGGATAAGTAGGGAAATGTTTGGAGGCAAAACTGCGTGCTTGGAGATATCTGAAAAAATTAGATCTTGGGATATTATGATCTTTTACTAGGGCTTCGAAGGACAGGAAGGAACTCTCATCGAACAAATCATCAAAGAAAACCAGTCCGTGCCGATGCCAACCAGCAAAATTCTGGTCCATCTGTGAGGGTGCAAAGAGATGGTTAAAAGAAAGAGGGGAGAGGCTATTCATCTGATCAAGGTTAAAATGCTTACGAAATTGTACCCAAATTCTGATGGAATTAGACACCACAGGATTAGAAAAAGTCTTGTTATTTGTCTGCGCTGCCAGTGGAGCTGTTAGCAGCGAGATAGGGGATATCATTGTGTGTGATGAAAGCTCCATCATCGCCCAGGCAGGTCCATTTTTGTCAGAGAAAGATGTCACCCAATATGCCAATTTAGAAATACTTGATGCCCAATAATAATGGAGGAAGTTGGGGAGACCCAATCCTCCTTCTGATTTAGGTCTTTCCAGATAGACCTTCTTAATACGCGGTGTAGCATGATTCCAGATAAAAGATGAGACATACTTATCCAGTTTAATAAAGAAATGTTTTGGGAGCCAGATAGGGATTGCTACAAACAAATACAGGAATCTAGGCAATACCGTCATCTTGAGGGTATTAATGCGGCCCGCCAGCGAAATGGGGAGGCACGACCACCTCTCCAAATCTTTTTTGGTTTGTTCTAATAAATTGTCAAAATTGTTTTTTTTAAGTGATTTGAATGAACTGGTTACATGTACACCTAGGTACTTAAAGGACTGATGTTCAATTTTAAAGGGGAATGTGTCAAAGTCTAGTGAATTGCTTGCATCATTTATGGGAAAAAGTAGACTTTTTGATAAATTTAGTTTATAGCCAGAGAAACTCCCAAATTCCTGTAGTAACTGCAGGAGGTGGGGTATAGATTGGCTTGGGCTGGAGACAAAAAGGAGCAAATCATCTGCATAAAGCGCAGTCTTATGCGTTGTGTTTCCTCTAGTGATGCCCTTGATTTCCCCATCCCCCCTAATTGCAATGGCCAGAGGTTCTATGGCTAAATCAAATAAGAATGGTGACAGACAGCAGCCCTGACGCGTGCCTTTATATAGTGGGAAATATGCTGATGTTAAACCATTAGTTTTTACAGCAGACATGGGACTGCTATATAAAATTTGGATCCAGTTTCTGAATGTCTCCCCGAATCTGAACTTCTTCATTACCGCATGTAAATACTCCCACTCTATCCTATCGAAAGCCTTTTCGGCATCGAGTGACAAAATTACCTCAGGCTGATCTGTGGAATGGGTTGAATACATTACATTAAAAAGACGCCTTAGGTTGAAAAAGGGCTGTCGGCCTGGAATAAAGCCGGTCTGATCCTGATGTATAAGTGTTGGTATCACATCATTCAATCGGTTAGCCAAGGCTTTGGTCAGGATTTTGTAATCACAACAGAGGAGACTGATGGGTCTGTAAGATGAGCAGTCAAGTGGATTCTTATCCTTTTTTAATATTATTGATATAGTTGCTTGGGCTAGAGTTGGTGGTAAACAGCCAGACTCCAGAGTTTCGTCATACATTGATTTAAGTAAGGGGACTAATCTGGAAGAGAATGCCTTATAGTATTCAATAGGAAACCCATCAGGTCCTGGAGTCCGCCCACTCTGCGAAGAGTTAATTGCGGCTTGGATCTCATTGGTGGTGAGAGGTTGATCAAGGGAGGATTGAATGTCTGGATTGAGAGTTGGAGCATCTAGACAGTCCAGAAAGGACTGTATTTTAGCTGTATTTGTGTCCGCATCTGACAAGTAAAGATTTGAGTAATATTTTTTGAATTGGTCATTTATAAGGTTTGGGTCGGATGTGGTTACGCCTGGGCCAGTGTTAATCTCTGTAATTTGAGAATTAATGGTTGACTGTCGGAGCTGATGTGCGAGCATTCGACCTGCTTTCTTGCCGTGCTCATAGAATTTTTGTTTAGCTTTAAGCAGATTGCTTATTACCTTATGGGTAGAGAGATTATTGTATTCCATTTGTAACAGGATGCACTCTTTGTGTAGTTCTGATGTGGGGTTTGTTGAGCATTTTCCATCGATGTCTGCTATAGCCTGCTCAATTTCCAAAAGGCATTTATTGTGTTCTTTATTTTTCTGTGCCGTGTATGAAATGATCTGACCTCTAATGTAGGCTTTATGTGATTCCCATAAGGTGCTACGAGATACGTCTGGACAGTCATTAATTTCGAAGAAGAGGTCTATTTGTCCAGCAACAAACTTTTTGAATTCGGGGCATAGCAACAAGGAGGGGTCAAGCCGCCATGTTCGCTGCGGTCGGATGTTGTCCGGAAAATTAATGTCTAATTGTACAGGAGAGTGATCTGACACTACAATATTATGGTATTGTGAGTTGGTAACGTGCGGGAGGAGGTTATTATTGATCAGGAAGTAATCTATCCTTGAGTAACTTTTGTGGACAGGTGAGAAAAAAGAGAATTGTTTCGTATCTGGATTCAGTTTCCTCCATGGATCTGCAAGTTTGTAGGAGTGCATGAAAGAATCAAGGACACCACCAGATTTGGACAGTTGGCTGCCCGGTTTGGGATTGGATCTGTCTAATTGTGGGTGAAGCACACAGTTCAAGTCTCCAGCTATAATAAGCTGATGGGTGTTAATATCAGTTAAGGACGAAATTACTTTAGTAAAAAACTGAGGATCATCCCAATTTGGACCGTAGATATTAACAAGAATAATGGGAGAGTTATATAACTTCCCAGTTAATATAATAAATCTACCACTGGGGTCGTGGATTGTTTTAGTATGGCTGAATTGGACTCCCTTCCTAAAAAGAATTGCAACACCTCTTGAGTTGTGGTTAAAGTTGGAATGATAGACCTGGCCTATCCAACTATTTCTCAGTCTTGTGTGGTGATTGACCTTCAGATGTGTCTCCTGCAGAAATATGATGTCTGGGCTAAATGATCTCAAATGACAAAAAATCTTGTTACGTTTAACTGTATTGCCCATGCCTCTAATATTCCAGGAGATGAAAGAAAGAGAGCCAGGAGCCCTATGTATCTGTCTCTGTGATGTCATGTTACATTGAATTTGTAATGATATATCATGTCCTCAAGCCCTTGGAGAAAACGATTGGATCTAATAATACAAACATACAATACACACAAACTCAAAGAAAACTTCTGAAAAGTTGAAACCAGGTTAACAAAAAAATCTTGGTACCTTCCTTAAGGGCTATCAGCCCACCCCTGTAGGTTGCTCCATCACCAGTTGAGCATACCATCGAACAAGAACACAAAGTGTTAACTAAGTCCTACGAGAACTATGCATGAATAGAACAGTTATAGAGATAATGATCCTCTAACATTAGGGTTACTGAATGAATTACATTAAGTAGCTGCCATACACTTAATAGTAAGGAGAATAGTACAAAATAATAAATAATAAAAAAAATTTAAAAATAATAAAAAAATATATATATATATATATATAATAATAATAATATACTTGTACATATTGAAAAGAATAGAATATAAAATAAAAAGGAAAATTAAAGAAATAGTAAATACAAAAAAAAAAAAAGAAAAGAAAAGTAAATAAATAGTAATGATAGTAATCATAATAGTAATCAGGGAGAATGTAAATGAATGAGTGGGTGAGTAAGTGAGCAAATTAAAAAGAAGTATTAGGAGGGGAAACAAGGTACCTGTATAGTATTGATAATGGCCACTTTGCTCTTATTATAAGTGAACCCCATGTAAATATTAACTCGGATAATGCACCCTTTCAAGCTTGCCATGACTGAGTTTACCATTTAGATGAAAAGTAGACACACTGCACATGACATTTAAAGGCTTAACAGGTTGAATATGCATGTGGGATTTACCGTCCTTCAGTTACCTGTATCCTCCTCGGTTTGCAAGTGACCGATAATGTATTGCTTGGCTTCAGCAGGGTTGTCGAATGATCTCTGTTCTCCATGTGGACCAGTGATTTTCAACGTCGCGGGGAACAGCAGACCAAACCGGGTGTTTGGGCAGTGGCTCAGCAGCTCTCTCGCTTCTTTGAAGGCAGCCCGACGCTTCCTTACAGCAGCAGTGTAGTCTGGATAGATGTAGATCGGCTTGTTGTTATGTAAAACTGGGCGCCGGCTTAGCGCTCTCCTCAAGACGTCCATCTTCTCTTGAAAATAGTGAAACTTAACCACAATCGGTCGCGGGGGATCCCCCTGCTTGGGTTTGGGTAGCAGGCTTCTGTGAGCTCGGTCAAGTGTCGGAGTGTAGTCCAGGCCCAGTGTGTTTTGTAGTAGTTTAGCCACTGACCTTTCCATACGAATATCCCCGAGGCTTTCCTCCACTCCGATAATTCGACAATTATCTCTGCGCTGCCTTGACTCCAGATCTTCCACCTTTGATGATAGCTGCTTGACTTGAGAGGATAGCGACATGAGCTGTGTCTCGAGCTCAACGACCCGGTCTGAGTAGTGGCTAGCTCCGTCTTCCAGGCTACGTATCGATGTAGCATGTAGCTTGAGCTCCCGGTTAGCCGTCTCCAGAGCCTCCCGTGTTTCGGAGCGGACTGTATTTATTTCTTGGCGTAGCTCGGCGGAGAGGCTCTCTATTTTAGTGTGCAAGTCTGTCGATAGTGTAGAGACAGTCTCCTCTATTTTGGCCAAGACCGACCCTTCAGAGGCTTTGATAGCTTCCATTATGGAGGCGACGGCCAAGGTGTCTGTCGGCGGTCCCACCACTGGAGAGTCCGGGGCTTTGGGAGCTTGCTTGGGCCTTTGTTTACTTGACATGGGCGCAGGCGTTAGATGAGAAAAAAGAAAAGGAAAAGAAGAAAAACCGCAGCTACTGTATATTAGGAGGTTTTTGGATACAGTTTGGGTAGTTGTTTGATTGTTTTAGAGGATGAAATTAAACGAAATCGTAGTTTTCATGCAGAGCTCGAGGAAAATGCGTGTTTACATGTCGCTGCTCTCGAGCGCCCCCGTTTCTAAGATATTCTTTACATGATTTTCTGCAAGATAATGGATGAGTTGATGAGAGCAATTTTAATGTTTTCAAACAAAATTGCCAATAATAACAGAAATCTGAATGATGGATAAAGCCAGGTTCAGAATTCTGGTTCCATTTTGTTGATATAGAGTCAAAGGTTTTTGCAGATGGGGATTTTGATTATCTTTAAATCAGAAAACATGGTCCGCTGCACCAGCATGACCATCAAACCCAAGGTAATTATTTGGAGCATCCAGTCAAATCCAACAGACCATCATCACACACTTCATCCAAAGGCTAAATAACAGCACAGCCATACAGATCAACAGACTAAATACTGCCATTTTACTTACAAATCACAAGACAATGAAACAGTGAAACACACACACACACACACACACACACAAACACACACACACACACACAGCAGAATGGGCACCAAATCAGTGTGGGAGACAGATATAGATAGAGATACTCAGAGATACTTTACTCTGATCAGTCTAACATATGATAAAAACCTTATTAACTGAGATGTAGTAAACAAACTCAAACAAAAGTAGTTACCATAGCTGAAGAGTAGACTGTGGCCTTTGCTGTCCTGAAGTAAATTATGTTCATTGTTTCACATTTCACATTCAAAACAAATGTGGGTTGGCCCCGCCCATAAGGAATTCCCCATAATCATAATCAGAATCCCAATTCCTTTATTGTACCACAAACGGGGAAATTTGTTTGCCACAGCAGCCAAAGGACAGTAAAATTACAATAACAATAGTAAAAATAAATGACACATTTTAAAGGTAAGAAATAGAATAGACACATATATACATATAAACATAATATTGTAAAAAAAAAAAATAACATGTAATTATAAACAGTGTTTAATATGGATATTAAAAAAAATAACCAGATAGTGCAAACCACTGTTGGGCCTCATGCCTCTATACCACATGCCTCAACAAAGAGAAAGGCCTGTAGGTGAAGCCAAAAGCCTAAACTACTAATCCCCCCCCCAACCACGAGGGACTCAAGAACAAAGGACCATAAAAAAGGGGTCCACAAGGTGTGAAAACCGTGTCACCCGCTGACCTGCCCAGAAGACGTCACCTGGTCCCTATTGGCTGTGAGCCAGGAAGTTCCGCCAGAATCACGGTGACGTCACCTAGAGATTAAAAGGTCACGCACCCCGAAGGACCGGTGTATTTTCCCGACGACTACGTGGCGTGTCAACGTCTGCAGCTGTTGTCTTAAGGATACAACCTGAGAAACGTTTTCCCTCCCTTTTTTTTTATTTGAGCTAAAGTTCAGTTCCCTCCTCGGTGGACGAGATAGAGACTGTTTTGGCTTCACTTTCGTTTTGTTAAAACATTCAGTATTATTTTGGATCCCGAGAGGAACGCTGCACAACCCAGCCGTTCCCTCACTACCTGCAGAAGGAAGAAAATAATCGTCAGAAGGGACGAGACCGTCCCTTCCTTCGTGTCGACCGATCGCTGTGTTACAGCCTGCCGTCAGCTGTGAGGACGCTCCAGTCTGATCCCGCGCTCGCCTCCTGAAGGAGTTGGAGTATACGAGTTAGCCGGGCATCCCACGCTACCGCATCCCGCGGCATCCGGCATCAAAGTAAGAGGTTCTTTGTTTGGGCAGAAACAGATAGTATATAGCGTGATTGTTTGTTTTTGTTGTGAAAGGACCGCCGAGTCCGCTTATGGTTACCTGTACTGTGTTTTCACTGTGTTTGATACGCTCGCTAGGAGCTCTTTCAGGCAACCCAGCCTGGGTAGTCTTGCTGCCGTGTGTGACCACAATACGTCGTATTCCGGCTCAATCAGCGGACGGCAAACGGACCTCGATTCGCTTGCCGACCACTGTTCGAGGGAGAGACGATCGCTGTGTACCACATGGTCGTTGGGTTGTTTCTGTGTTGTCTGCTAAGCCTCGCTTAGCTCTTTCCCTCTTTTACTAACACACATACACACACACACGCACACATACACGTTGAGAGACGTATACTGTTTTGGGCGATCTGTTGTAACACACCGTTAACAACTCCGCTATAACCCAAGACGTGTGCTTATCATCCCTCCTTCATTGACTATAAAGACGGACTTCTACTAATTCGGAATTGTGGGTATCATCCCTGTAAATTCGACCCTCGTGTGGCCAAACCGCACAGGAGATCAAAGACGGCGCAACCGCTGCCCTTTGTTCAAATCTCGCGCGCACATGAAGTGACCACCCCTGGTCGTTACAATCACTGCCGCCATTTTTGAATTCCAGGTACATGAATCAGCACATCTGCATTCATCCCCTCGGAATTCACATTCCTGCGTGACAGAGTCACATCCGGTGTTTTCTGGAATCTCGTCGGCGAGATTCCTTAGATCACGCCCACTAATTTGTAGTCCGGTGAACGTGACTTGGGAAGTCACGTTCACCGGCCATCTTTGTAGTCTTTGTTGGAGACTTACCTATACACACACACCCTCACACACACATACATACTTACCTACACACGCGTACACCTACACACACACACACACACACACACACACACACACACACATACATATTTACCTACACACGCGTACACCGACACATACACATACACACACATACACACTTACCTACACACGCGTACACCTACACACACACGTTTGGCTTGCTTATGTTTTATACTGTCAATAACTTAAAGGAAACCGTTGTTGGTTAAAGGTGGATTGTTTGGTGGAAGGAACTTTAATAAACACTGTTGACTTTAAATTGGACAGCCTCTGTGATTATTTGTACAATTTCATGTTGTAATAACTGCTGGTTGAGATGGTCAGTGCTCGGATTCACGCCTTCCCCCTTATTTAATTATTGATACTTTCATGATATTGACAATTTGAATAACTTTCAGGCTTTGAGACTCAAGGTAAATCAATTGATTGTTGATCCCTGATTTCAGGGTGGTGCCCCGTGTTCATTAACGACTCCTAGTCACCTAGGTGTCATTAATCAACTATAACAATATTCAATTAATTAATAATTAACAAATTAATAATTAATTAATAATCAATAATCAATAACGATACCCAACACCAAAAAAGAGAAATAACTTATGTATAGTTGTATTGCAAAGCGCACAGTGCAGTGTGTGTGTGTGTGTGTGTGTGTGTGTGTCTGTGCGTGTGTGCCCGTGGTGTCTGCAGCAGCGGAGAGGCGCGCCTGTACCAACCGTCGATCATGACTCATAGCAAAGTCCAGATATGTATCTCACTCGTCTTAAAGTATCAAGATTAATATCCGAAGAGAGAGGGTGACTTTTATATTCGACATTCGCTTGTTTTTTTTTCTGTTTCTAACCTTAATAGCACCCTGAAAACTGCACCAATTCCATCCAGGTTGGTATTATTTTGTACAGATAAGTAAGTCAGACATTTCACAGGTGTCATCAACTCAACAACCTCGGTGATTGTGGCAAAAAATCAAAGGAACAATGCTGAATGTTCTGCGGAGTACCATGCGGCAGCCGGGGCGCTTACGGACCATCGTTAAATTGCAATTTCTGAATTTATGATTTTTCAGTTTGGACATTCAAAATTGATAATAATAATAACTAGAACTGCAAGCAGTTATGAACAGGGGCCAAGCCCCCCTGCACGACTCGGACCCCGCGCAGAGCAGAGCCCACCGTTGGCCCCAAAGGATGCCGGGCTCAGGGCAAAAGTGAGGACACAGGCCAAGCCTCTGGATGACTTCAGGAATAATTGACTCCAGTTTGATGTTGAAAGCATTTAGTTTGACCGAAATATGTAACAATATGTGTTTTTAGCAAAAAAGATTGTTTGATTATAACTAGCAGATTTTTTAGAGTGCCAAAATTCTTTTGATACCTTTTCATCAGACACATCAGCAGAAGTGGGCGTGTCCTATGTCAGAAAACCCAGCTCTATTCAGGGAACATATAAGTGATATAAGTTTGCGAATGTGTTATTTAAAATGTGGAAGTTACAGGCAAAAACGCAATTGCATCCATTATAGTGCCACCTAGACTTGTAGTCAAGACTGCCTAAACCGAGACCAAGACACTATCAAGACCAGAGAGTATCAAGACCAAGACAAGACCAAGACCAAGACCAAGACAGACCAAGTCAAGACCAAGACTAGTTCAGGTCAAGACTGAGACAGAGACCAAAAAAAAATTTGCGCCATTTTGCACAAGTTGTAGAACATAAGCACCATACTGGGTTCAGCTACTTAGTATAAATATGAGATTTTATTATTTCAACTACAGGCACAATAATACAGAGACAGTGTATGTCTTTTGTGTGAACGAAAGTCATGTGAAAATTAAGTGTACAGTCTAAACATCAGGTCTTTGCATTATGAAACCTAAATCCAATCCAGTATGACACATTAACAGGTCATCTCTGTATTTGACTTCATCTTTTTGCATAGCTGCAGCACTATGCCTGCTCCTCCTGTCAGCCAACTAACTCATGTGTATTGTTGATAAGACAAATACATTCCACTTCATTGTGCTGTAACCAAAATAAGTTTGTTAAGGCTAGGGATGTATTCAAACTTATTGATTTAACAAAAAAAAAACCTTATCACAACCATAAACTCAATTTCACGAAAACTTCTTCAGTTTACTCAAATATAACTACCAAATATAAAAAAAAGAATCTTCAATTTATAAAACTTAAACTTCTTCACTTTTACACAAAATGTATCAAAACAATAATCTTTATCTCAGAGCTCTTACTTTTCCAACATTACTTCAGATGCAATTTTTCCGCTTTTCATGTTACAACAGCCTGAATGGCAAGGGGTGGACTACCCTGCCATTGAGACATGTGCCGGGGATTATTCTGCCCCTTTATGGAACTGTCTGTCTAAGTGACAAAGTGTGTGAGATGAGCCGGCAGCCTCCTGGTTCTTTGAGGTCTATTGTCCTGCTGGGGAGCGTCATCAGGCACTATTTCAGCAGGTCCAGTTACACTATTCGGCTCCATAGTCTCTTCTTGCCATTCTTTTCAATAATGACTCATTGACCTTTTTGATTTATCACTGTGCAGGGGTCACATTCATATGGTGTTGACAATTTGTTTTGCTTCTGCTGCCATAACAGTACTTTGTCACCCTGTTTCACTGTACTTTCTTTTGCTCTTCTGACTCTGTTTGCATGTACACTTCCCTTTTCCTTCCTCACATCATCAGCTGTACGAACAGCAGCATCCTGTCTTGCAGGTTGCAGTTGAGATTCTGACAGTTCAGGAAGTTTGGTTCTGATCTGGCGGTTAGTAGCTCGGCTGGACTGCGACCTGTGACACAGTGCGGGATGCTGCGATAAACCAGAAGAAAAACATCCAGCTCAGTGCGCCAGTCCTTCCCTTTAGCGTGAGCTGCACTTATGGCCTTACAAAGTGTTCTGTTCTGCCTTTCAACGTCGTCATTTGCCTGAGGCAAGTATGGCGTGACACGGCAATGTGTTGTCCCATGTTCCTGCAGATATGTTTTGAATTCCTTTGACAGAAAAGGAGTGCCGTTGTCCATCACTATGCATTCTGGGAGCCTGTGTGTTGCAAATGAGTGTTTCAAACGAGGTGGGGTTCTGAAGGATATCAACACTCACCCACCTGGAGTAATAGTCAGTCAGTACCAGCAGATGGTGTCCTGATGGAAATGGTCCACACACGTCCATAACGAGCATCTGCCATGTTTTTGCTGTGAGTTCTGTCCTAGTGGTAGGAACCTCCTGTGAAGTCGGACTGTTGATTTGGCATGCGTGACATGACCTCACTAGCTCCTCTGCTTCTCGATCAATTCCAGGCCACCACACTTTTGTTCTCAGTCTCTGTTTCGTTTTTTCTATTCCTTGATTACCTTCATGTGCTAACATCAGTGTCTGTCGTCTTGCAGCCAGAGGAATTACAATTCTGGAACCTCTCAACACTATTTTCCCCACAGTGGAGAGCCAAGATTTAACTGTCTGATAAACAGGTTCACATTTGCTCCAGTCACCAGTTTTGATACAGCTCCGTAAAGCAACTAGAGTGGGGTCTGCTGCTGACAATTCCTCCATTTGTTGTGGTCTGAAAGCATGCTGCACTGCATGTTGAGCCACCCAGTAAACATGGTCCTCCATTGTTCCTTTCTTTACTGGCTGGTTGACTGTTAGGCTTGACAGCGAATCATCTGCATTCTGTGGGCCTGGCTTATACACAACCTTAAAGCAATAAGGCTGCAGCTGCAAAGCCCACGGGCTTGTGTGTTCCATCACTTTGTTTCTGGCTCAGTATCACTCCTAATCCCACTGGACTAGCATCCACAACCACGTGTCTCTGCATCTTGTTTGAAATATGCCATTACATGGGAACTGGCCAGCTGTCTCTTTAACTCCACAAATGCCGTTTCCTGCTCTGATCCCCATGTCCATTTACAGGACTGCCTTGTAAGTCTCCTAAGTGGTTCAGATGTTGTGGCTAAATTAGGGATGAACCTGCCACAATAGTTCACAAGTCCCAAAAAACTCCTCACCTCAGCAGCATTCGTTGGCCAACGTGTATTCTCCACTGCCTCGATCTTAGACTGAGCTGCTCCTATTCCATTTTTTGATAACACGTGTCCCATGAATTCCAGTTGTGACATTCGGATGATGTCATACAATGATGTCATCTGATATGTTGTGCACTCCAGGAATGGCTTGTAGTACTTGTCCAATGATGTGTTGATATATCTCAGGTGCAGATAAGATACCAAACATCAGTCTCTTATAACGCCATAGCCCTGTGTGTGTTACAAAAGGGGTGAGCGACCTGGACTCTGGCTCCAGCTCTATCTGATGGTATCCCCACTTCAGATCAATTTTTTGAAAAAAAAAAAAAAAAATGGGCCAAAATTGTCTTAAAATAGTCATAAAATAGGGATGTATGAGTTAGCTAATATCTGACTCACAGATGTGGACAATGTAAAAATGATTTGAATATGATTTTAAAAAAAAAGGAAAGTGTAGCATCTGAAACTAATTTAAGTTCCGAGTAAAAACCGAAAAAGAGATTAAATGATGCATTCATTAGAAACAATTCCTCCAGTCATTAAAGACAAAAAGCAAAGTAACTGTCATTTAAAATTGTTTATTCAATCATGATACAATCAATGTATATAGAAAGGAAGTAAATATTACATATTACATATCATTTCACTCTCTTTGTTTCGATCACACAAAAGAAGCACTGAGACTAGTTACAGAAAATTTGTAATAATGTGATGCACAAAATGAGAAATACAAAAAGCATTTGCCACAGAAGTTTAATCAGGATGTTTGTTTATCTTATATAGATCAATACATGTTTTATCAAATTCATCACCTCTTTTTCTCTCTTATGGAACTTATATATAATAATATATTTGTGAATGTAGATAATTTGGTTCTTGATTTTTGAGATGATGAATTTGATTTAACATCACATAGAAAATGTATATTTAATGTTTCGTCAGTATATATCATTGTTCGTTTTTTCTATATGCTGATTATTATGTAATTGTTTTTGTATGTTTGGATGGTTCACCACACCTCAGATCATGGAGCTTGTCAACCTATTGCTGTCACTGATGTATAAATATGAGTGGTTACAATTTTTCAGATAGTCTGGACTGATGAAGATCCAAATAGGATCAACACGTCTTTATTAAACTTGTGATGTCCATAAACTCTTCATTAACAGACAATAAGCATTAGCAAAACTCTTATACTCAGCAAACTCTTATATCTACAGCTTTATTTAGGACCTAATTGCAAGTATGTGTTAAAATCCTGACATAACAAAAATAAAAAGGCTAAATAAAAATTAATTCCTTATATACTTATTTAAATCATAATGAATGGTTCAGGAGGATTATCAAAATATATTCTAGTTATATTAATTTTATACAATTGTAAATGGGAAAGTTTTGGTCCGAAATCTTATGTTAAAAAAGTCAAATTTACCCTTTGGAGTTTTGATTGCATCATGTCTCATGTAGTTCTGTTTCTAAGTGACTTATTTGTTTACAAGATATTTGACATGATGCAACAAACCCATCATCACTTTAAAGATTTTTACATAATGTTCAATTATACTTAATTTTGCCAAAATGACAGACTAGATAATTCTACCAATACAGCAATGTGATAATACCAATCAAAGCTTTTTCTAAGCTTTAGCCAATAATTTTTTACTTCATTGTAAATGTATAATATTTATATGGTAAGAATTCTAGGATCTTTTCAAAGCCTCATCCTTTTCACCAGCTGCGACTGCATGACAGGCATAGTTTACACCCTCTGTGTCCCAGATCTTGATCCAGTTTCTGCTGTTCCCTGACTTTACTGGTTGACCTGATTCATCTGCACTGTTTCTTCGTCTTCGTTTCCCTCTCTTTTGTCTGTCATCCAGCAGCACATCCATGGAGCAATGATCATACTGAGAACCACGATGAGCCCCAATCCAATGAGCTTAACCACAGGCCGAAGAAAAAACAAGGTAAAGGAAACTATCGGAAGCATATTCATGCTTTCCTCAGAATGAGTTCATTTCACATACAGTACCACTATCAGGTAAAAATATTTGTCCAATATAGTGCTAAACAGCTAATGTTAGCATCCTCAAGGCTAAATTTATGGACATGGTAAATAAAAAAGCAGCTAAACACAAGTGCCAGCTATGTTAGCATGCTATCTCTCATCTTCTTGTTTGCAGATCAGTTCCTGACGAATGTCAAACAAAGTTGTTTTAGTTGTCTCTATAGTGTCATCTGATTTGTCCTTACCTTAGACAGAAAAAACCATTTCTCAGTCTTGACCAGTTCGATTGTTGAGTTATTAGGTTTGCACCATTTCCAATGAGCAGCTCCAGGGGCCTCTTCATACACTCCCGACCAGTCTGCCTTGGCACAAGCTAAGTAGTTGCCATCTATGAACAACAGGATGAGCCACAGTATTGCCTGGGCAAAGCCCATGAACACATTATTTGTCCAACCATTTGAACACTTCTTGTTCCTACATCCTCGAGCACTTGTCACCACAAAGATAAAAACAGCAGGAGCAGCAAAGTATGCAGTTACAAGCAAGAGGTTCACTTCAGGATCGCAAGGACATTCAAACTCCACTTCCATCAACTTCTCCATGCATGCAAGTAAGGAGCCAAAAATCACATTTGGCACAAAAGAACTCTTCAGCATTTCCTTCCCCATGGTGAACCATGATTGTCTTGTTGCCATTTTCAATTCTGCATAAAGACAGAAATAAAGATAAAAGTTAGAAAACCTGAATTTATGACAGTTATTCTATTTTTGTCTACTGAACACTAAAAAACACAGTTTTTATCATCTTGCAATAGATCGTAGTTAGTGTGGAGGTTGCTTGGGTCATAAAATTCCAAGGCCTTAAAAACAATCCACACATCATAATATAAAACATTAAGACTTAATAAAACATGTAACCAATGCAAGCAAAATGTCTCCCTGTATGTCTCTGTACAACTAAATCATAGTTTTACCAACCTTAAGATTGACACTGATAATCTTGAGAAATGTGCTCTTCTTGAGACCACTTTGAAGAAGTAAAACCCTTTCAGTTATCCGTTTCATGGTGTGTTCGCTTTTATACTTAAAGCCTGATTACATTTTTTGCAATCAGAAAAGATAACAGGATGTATTTCTGATGTTTATCTGTGAATACCTTGTCCATTTCCTGCAGCTGCAAAGCAAGTTGCACATCATCAGCTGTAAGCATATAGGTGACAAAAGAAAAGACATCCTGTCTTGTACTAGTGCATAACAGTATGATGCATATCAGCATCAAAAGCGCAAGGAACACACCAGACAGGTCAGCAATGAAGTTGTGGAGAAGTTTAAAGCATGGCTAGGATATGAAAATATAACCCAAGCTTTGAACGTCTCAGAGAGCACTGTTCAATCCATCACCGGAAAATGGAAAGAGTATGGCACAACTGCAAACCTACCAAGACATGGCCGTCCAACTGAACTGACAGGCCGGGCAAGGAGAGCATTGATCAGATAAGCAGCCAAGAGACCCATGATAACTCTGGAGGAGCTGCAGAGATCCACAGCTCAGGTGGGAGAATCTGTCCACAGGACAACTATTAGTCATGCACTCCACAAATCGGGCCTTTATGGAAGAGTGGCAATGTGATGGCCACAGTAGCAACCCCACACTGAGTAACACACTAAGGGCCTGATTTACTAAGATCCCAGACAAGGGGCGCTAAATTGCTTGTGCGCGCTAACAGATTGCACGCGCTGTTGGTTTGAGTGTTGTGGGTGATCAACTAAGATTGCTCACGCAATGATTAACAGGTACAAACGTGTTGGAAACCGCCCTATTTCGATGAGGTTTTTGCATGTGATACTAGTATTCACCATGGAGAACGTGGGAGAGAATGGGCGCAAACGAAAGATGAAATTTGAAGCCATTGAATTGGAGGTGTTAGTGGAGGAGGCAAACAAACATATTCACGAGTTACAACAAAGAAACATTAACATATCCAGGAGAAATGCGATATGGGAGGATATCTGTGACAAAGTCAATGCTGTCAGCAAAACAAGAAGAACGGCCGATGAAATTAAGAGGAGCTGGCAAGATGTAAAAAGAAGAGCAAAGGAAAAAATGGCTTACAATAAACCCTTGACAAATATAACAGGTGGTGGACCGGCAGAGGACATCCCCTGTCTTCAATTGAGCAGCAGGTGCTGCTGACTTTCTCCGATGAACAGATTTGGGGAATTCAAGGATTTGACACCCTTGAACCCGAAACTGCAGAGCAAGGTATGCCCATAATAGCACAAACATGCATTTCTTTTATTGGATACATCTAATTTATTCAGATATGTGCCAAAAAAAGAGAGTTAACGTTTAGCTGAATATGCACTGAAAATGCATAATTTCATAATTTAGGCTACAAAAGTATTTTTGGTTCTGCATTTCTCAGAGGATTTTATTTTCCAACAGTGACGCAGAAGTGTGTGCATTTCATTTTACAGCATCACAAGATGTTTTTCCATATGATGAAACAAAAGTTGTTGTACACGTAAAATGTGGTTTTAGTCATTTATGTTTTTAGTTGGATACATTTACTTTGTGCAAACACTTGACATAAGAAGCATTTTTTAATGTTATTCTTACAATGTGATCTTTACAAATAACATAATAATCATCATTTTTTGTTGTTTTTTGAAAGAAGCATCATCAGAAGTTCGTCAGTCCCCACTGCAAGTCTCTATATCACAGTCATGGTTAACCTCTACAGTCACAAACTTTTACATCAGTCTGCATTCTTTTGTAGCGAATTTCTTATTCAGATGTTCAAAAACGTCCATGGTTTGAAAGAAAACAAATCTACCTCCATTTCTTTGTTTGATTATTTGTTTGCAAAAGTTAAAAATGAAGCAATGCCTTCTGGGAATTTAAAGACTGAATCAAGTGGACTGCGTCTGCGCGGTTATTGGAAGTTGGAGATTGAAAATTGGAACATTTTTATAATGGAACAGCTGGCTCTGATAATTTCGTTTTTTTTATGCATTGGGGTCGCGCATTGATATGTCCATGTTTTGGTGCAGTTGTTTATAGCGTCACTGAGGCTCAAAAGTGTGTGTTCTTTCCATATGTCAAAAGTTCTATCTGCCAGTTGCACAATATTTAGGTTTATATTCCATTTAATATTTGATAACTAATTATAATTGGGCATTGATAAAGTTGTCCAACATCAGGGAGGTGGAAGTGGGCTTTAAATGTTAAATGCCAATTACACTGTAGCTTCAAATTTAAATAGAAAATATGTTAGTAGACTGACAACAATAATTTGTTGGCCACAGAATTTGTTTTCTTCGTCAATCCAGAAAAAGAATTCCCGTTAGAGCTTTGCCGATGGAACCACGGCGAATCTGCAATACTTACGTCTGGGTTGGCATCATAGACTGGTAGGCATACAAAAAACCGTCATCCCTATGGCACTCAAAACAGTAGCAGTTGGTGACCCATCAACATTTCTTACTGCCCCCCCAATCAAGGCAGTCTAGAACCGGGCCTGGTGTTCAAACCGTTTTAGTCCAAATGAGTCACAGCAAGCACACACACACACACAAACAAACACATCCTCACTATATTAGTGCCAAACAGACAAATGCACTTGGAATCTGAAAAGTCTTGCCAGTGTTATGACCAGTGTCCTCCTCAACAGATACATCTGTTTCTGTGGAATCTGTTCTCTCAGTGTGATGAAGGGATTGTCCCTGATCATAAACTGTCTGTGATGAAAAATAGACTCAATGTGGAATTGCATCTGGAATTTACAGGGGGGCACAGTGCATGTTTACTGGGGCACATGCCCCGGTAAAAAGTGTCTGGCAACGCCCCTGGTTTCATCCATAGTGAAGAAGATGTCTTGGACTTCAGCTCCTGCTAAATGTAGCAACAAAGGCCTTTTCCGTGCATCGTCGCGGATTCCCGACGCAACTAAATAGAGTTTAAAACTATTTAGCCATTTTTGCCAGCTGACGCCGACATTAGCTGAATCGCTCAACACATCAAAGGGAGTTACCGTCGGTAGCGCCATGCTCACAGTCCGTTCACTTTTCTTCTTCCTCCTCGTCAGATTCAACTTTAGTTTCAACTGGTTCTGCTTTCTCCGCGTACCATTTTGGATCCTCGTCGCCATTTGTAATGTTTCTCAACTTCTTATAAACATTAGTACTCATACTCCATACTCAGTCATCTCCATGCTCTTTATTTAATTCTCTCCCGTTCCCGGTACAAGTCACGTACTCTGACGTCATTACGCATACACAACGTGAGTTGCCAGACACTACAACAATAATAATAATAATAATAATAATAATAATAATAATAATAATAATAATGATGACAATACACTGTTGCTGCCAATAGAGCGAGGGAGGGCTGCTGGCAGAAAATTGCTGACCGTGTAAATGCGTAAGTTAACAATGATTATACCATGGTCTGGGGGAATACTGGATTCTGATTGGCTGCGGGGTGTCCATTAACCCCTGATATATGGACACCTACTAAGTAGTTCCAGTCAAATTGACTGTTCACCGCTGTAAATTAATGCGCTAGCTGGCTTATCAAATCTGAATATTATATTTCCAGCACTGAGTTCAGTCCGTCAGTCCTTCAGTGTCTTATCCTCTGAACACCACAGGGTGGCGACTGTAACACACAAGCTGCAGAAAGTACACTTCCCCTCTCAACTTACTGATACGCGAATAATCTCACATCCCGTTCGCTGTTCAACTCTCTGCTTCAGGCTGCGGCTACAGTAACGTTACACACGGCCGGTCATTTGTTCGTGAAAATCTTGCTATTGATTTGGGGACAATGACATGACTGGTTAGCGAGCTAATCGTGTTAGCTAGCATACTGTCAAATTATATTTACTGTTTGTCAACCGTGCGCAATGTTATTGACTTTGAATCTTGCTAGCATAGCGTTAGCTTTCTGGCTCATCGCTGAGCGGGCCAGAATATCTCCCGTTGCCAAGTCGTGTCTATGGTCCGTCCTATTTACTGGAGGAGTGAACAACGTCTCCGTTGCATAAGAACCTTACGGGAGAGTAATGATTGTTCCAGGTATTAGTCAAACCCTCAGGCGTTACCAGGGAAACGAAGTCATGGCTTGTGAAAAACTTCATATTTTGATTGTAAAACGCATGAAAATGTAAATTAATTGTCCGAATGTCTTTTCTTTGGCAAGTGACCATGGTTTAAGCGGGATAATGCCCTTCGAGGTGTCCATAAACAGGAGTTAATGGACTTCGCGGAGGCAACCGTCCGACGCGCACTCAGGCCTCCGCGTCGTCCATTAACTCCTGTTTATGGACACTCGTCGGGCATTATCCCTTACTTAATATTATGATCAATAATATATTAAGCCCTTAGTGTTTTAAATTCTGAAAGCTCAACGTTGTGCAACTTTTACATATTAATCCTCATTCATTTAAAAAATAAATAAACTGAAGCAACAACTATCTTTTTTCATTTTTGAATGATGTCTATGTTGTTTTCACATTTTACTGATCTCAGTTATAGAATGCACGTGTGTTTTATATAAATGTTCAGTGTTTTTTTTTGTATCACTGTGTCGGGATGAACAAGCAAATGTAGCTACTGTCCCTGTACAATGACAATAAAGACCTTTCTGACAGTGAAAATAGCTCAAGCCTGTGAGATTTGTGTTTGGGCGTACACTGCCCTACAACGGGTGAAACATTGATCAGTTCATTAGTTTATTCATGGCCACATCAAAGAAATAATTAACTTTACTCATTATCTGTGACAAATAAATACTAGGTTGGCCTAATTAATTTTTCATATGGCATTTTATTAAGATGGGGAAACAGCAGTCGAACATGGCAGCAAGTTAGACCCAAATACAAAAACATCATTCAAAGTGGTATGTAGCCAAGCTGCCCCATCATTTTGTCAGTGTGTGTGCTCAGATTTTCTGCATCACCAACTGTCAAGCTACACAAACAGTTTGCCTGACAGTGAGCGCACAGCTTCTTCGAGTGGCATTCCTGACACTCGGCTCAATAAGTGAGCAAATGTACCGTATTCCCTCGGCTGAAAATCTATATCGCTCATAGAGAATTTCATCCAGAAATGCCAGCGGATCAGCGCGATCTCGAAGAAGCCGCTCATGTCGTAGTGCTGCCGGCCTCTTGCTCCCAGGTCCACCGGGTTCTTAATGAATGGTGACGCCATCTCAGAATGAGTTACACAGTGAAACAGCGGCGCTTTTATAGCTGATTTTAAGCTGAAACTCTGAACATAACCTGGTCGGGACCAGGTTATGAGCTAAGCATTAGTTACCATGGTGATCTAGTCGGGTTAAAAGAGAGCCACCTTTGTAGTACAGGGAAGCCTGGCTTTAGACTCAACATACCTCGCTAACCCACTAAACTGGCTTCGCAGTACACCCCTCTGGCTACCACCTGGAGGGAGGAAGAAGGCTAGCGAGGAGCCTGAGATAAACATGCGGGGATGAGCAATCAGCACGCATGTTCACGCAACCAGAGAATGATCAGGGCGATGGAGAAATAATAATATGTCCCCTGTGTCCGCCCCCGCCCCCCCAAAAAAAAAGATTTGTGTTACTAAGATATCTTTTAAAATGATTTTCTGCAAGATAATGGTTGAGTTGATGAGAGCAATTTTATTTTTTTCATACAAAATTGCCAAAAATAAGAGAAGTGTGAATGTTGAATGAAGCCAGGTTCAAAATTCTTGTTCAGTTTTGTTGATATAGAGTCAAAGGTTTTTGCAGATGGGGATTTTGAATATCTATAAATCAGAAAACATGGTTGGTGGCACCAGCCCGACCATCAAACCCAAGTTAGTTATTTGCAGCATCCAGTCAAATCCACCAAACCATCATCACACACTTCAGTCAAACGCTGAATCACAGCACAGCCATACAGATCAACAGACTAAGTACTGCCATTTTACTCACAAATCATAAGACAATGAAACAGTGAAACACACACACACACACACACACACAGCAGGCAACCCCCAAATCCCAAGTGTAACAGAGACTTAAAATTTTATATTTTCTTCCTTAATTTCTTCAAAAGTAACAACTATAATCACAGAATTTAGAAATTTAAGATATCTTAAAGACAATTTTTAGTTTGCTACATAACAGGCACCAAAAACAGTGTGAGAGATACTTCACTCTGAAATAACATCAGTCTGACGCAGTGGCGGTTCTAGACCAGTTTTAATAGGGGGGCCAGGTTGGGGCCGGCTTTTTTGTTAGGGGGCACATACAACCTGGAAAAAAGGATAAATCCCTCATTCAGACAATACAGTGTTTACAGTTTCAACAATTTTGATTGGGTAGTAAACTGCTGAGACATTTTATTTCTGCCTTTCCCTTCAGAACAAAAGCATTGCAAGAAATTTGTCATTGTATTATTGATGCAGACTCAGCCACAGGGGGTTCCAGACTCAAAGTTACGGGGGCACTGGCCCAGCGCTCTTCTTATTGTGTTCGTTAATTTTCTAACGGATTTCTAGTGCGGAGATTCTCTTGTGCGTGCTACATTGTTTTTTCCCCTCGTGCCTCTCTGTTCTCACCTGAGATCCCTCCACGACGCCAACGAACAAACCCAGCCCATCAACTCCTCCAACAAGAACTCTGTCCCAAAATAAATACCTTCCACCCAAGGGTGTAGAATTGGGTAGGGACGCTAGGGACACGTCCCTACCAATATTCAGCCGGTACTGTGTAGTCACTATCAATACAACCACTGTCCATATTGTTTAGTCAACGATTATGGCACACAAAGGGTTAAATGTCGGTCTCTGCTAGAAGTCCCGCCTCTAACCTAAATATCGCTCCCTGATGGGCTGCCGGTTTCTTGCTGTCCCCGCTGTCACACCTTGATGTCAAAGAAAAGAAAATTGTATGTAAGAGACTTCTTTAGGAGTCAAAGTCAGTGTTTTCCCTACCATTGCACAGGCCTAGCAGGCCGCCAGGCCAAAAAAAAAATCAATATGTCAAAAATAAGCCACCTATCAATTCATTTATACATCAATAATCATTTATTATTATTTACTATTATGTGGATAAACAATGCCCCCCTGCTGGCCTGAATGCTTTGTAGGTATCTTGTCTGAATGGGTGGTCCAGCGAATGACGGCATAATTCAACTCAGAAACTCCAAAAGACATATATTTACAGATTTATATTTCACACAGACTTTAGATATGACATGTATTTACAGATTTATTATTTCAACCAATCAACTCAGAAACTCCAAAAGACATATATTTACTAGGGCTGTCAAAGTTAACGCGTTAATAACGCGTTAACGCAACATCCTCTTAACGCCGTAAATTTTTTTAACGCGCGATTAACGCTCGGTATAAAAAAACAAAAAACAAAACGCACATTGAAAGATTTACAGCCGTCAGTGGCACCTGTAGTCTTGATCCAGAGGGTGGCAGAAAGGGAATCAGAAGAAGAAGCAGCAGGGTTGGCGGTTCGGGAAAAACACGGTGGACTGAAAAGTGAGGAAATTGAGAAAGGACTTACCGTAAAATACCAAATAATAGCCGGGGGGTTTAGTTGTTTCAATCACTTAATAGACCAAAAGGCAATTTGGGACAGGCGTTTAATTCCTTCCTCACAATAATCCTGGATGAAAACATTACAAACTTCTCCAGCTTCTCGGTGAATTCTCTGGCATCCTCCTGTAAGTAAAGTTGTTGCGGCGGAGGAAACGATTCAGCCAACCAGCACTCGCTGCCAACTCCTCATCTCTGCTGTCACTCACGGTGGCGGACATTTGTTTCTCCATCACCCTGATCATTTTGTGGGACACTCTCTCATGGCGTGCCCGTTTGCTGATAACTCATCCCCGCATGTTTATCTCAGGCTCCTCGCTAGCCTTCTTCCTTCCTCCAGCAGGCAGCCTGGTCCTGTTGCTGTCCTCCTCGGACAGACGATCAAGCTCCGTTTCTCTCACTCTCTTCTGGTCGACAGAGAAACATCTAGCGGCTGCTTCTCCCGAGTTTTCCTCTGCATATTTTACGACAGAAAGTTTGAATTTCAAGTGGTACTTTTTATTGTTTTGCTGCACCGGAGCCATGGTGATCATCAGTGTGATACTGACTGACAGAAAGCAGCACACTGCGTGAAAAAGGCGAAGAAGAAAAACGTGCAGTGTCAGTGGACAGGTCTTCTTCCTTAATTTTTAAAAAAATTAAAAATTAGACCCGACATTTATTTGGAACCGGCGGTTATTTACCAAAATATACATCTGCACCGGCGTTTAAAGGGACCCTGTGGATAATTGAAACCCGTATATTATTTGGTCATTTACGGTATGAACGGCAAACTACTTTGGAAACACTGCCAGATGGTTCGGTCGATAGGACAAAAGTTATCTGCATGTACTATCGACATGAAATGAGTTACCATCGAAGTACATTGAGTCTCAAATATCAGTTGCAAGCCAAACACAGGGCAGATGCAGAGAGCCCCCCGCCAAAAGCAGACAACAAAAAAGGCCTTTTATTTTCCTGCATGATTTGAAGTGTTGAAAAACATTTTTCATAATGCAAGCATATTTGCCCTTTCTTATGTTGTTAAAAGTATTAAGAACATTAAAAAATACATCAAGGTACATTTAGAACAGAAAAAAATGTGCAAAAAAAATTGCGATTAATTTGCGATTAATCGCGAGTTAACTATGGACAAAATGCGATTAATCGCGATTAAAAAAATTAATCGTTTGACAGCCCTAATATTTACAGATTTATATTTCACACAGACTTTAGATATGACATATATTTACAGATTTATTATTTCAACCAATCAACTCAAAAACTCAAAAATACATATATTTACAGATTTATATCTGATATATATCTTATATCTTATATATTTACAGATTTATACAGATATATATATTTGTTCCTCATGCCATTATACTTTACAACTCCTCACTCAGGGGGAGGAGGACATAGGCTGAAGAGGACAGAAGGTAAGGACTGGTAGCACTGGGCAATTAATTAATAAATTAATTAATTAATTAATCAATCAATCAATCCACTCATACATACCTGGACACTCTTCTTTGTGCAATAACTTGATCCACCCTTCAAGTGCAATAATTTAATGTCATTTAACCACTGTAAAAAACAATGCCATATAGCCCATATTTTATCCTATTTATCTGTTCTTATCCCCTATACAGTTCTCTACAGTTATATTTATTTATCTTATTTGATTTTGTTTTCTTATATATATATATAGCTAAGAGTTTATTGTTTACTGTTTATTCTAAGGGTTTATTGTTTACTGTTTATTCTAAGATTTTTATTGTTTATCTTATACTAAGAGTTTATTGTCTATTTATACTGTTTTTTTATACCTCTCCTTTTTTCTACGTGTAAGCTGCTGGAAATTCAATTTCCTTGCGGGAGTCATCCCAAAAGGATCTATAAAGCTAAGTCTAAGTCTAAGTCTGAAGCCATGTGGGCACTACAGCGGTGAATGTGTCAACTTGTTATTTTGGAGAGGACAGATTAGTGAGTTCCACCAAGGGACATGTTTAAGTCCACACAGTGGGCCAAACGATGAGGAGCACTCTTCTTTCTCCCTGTTTTATGATAGGGGTGCTCCCTCGCTGAGGCCTTTGTGGGCCTTCCTGGTATTAAGGCCCTTCTCCCACCCAGTGCCACCTTTCTGCGGGCTACAGCTGTTGGCTGGACCCCAATTTGGGTCGTCGTTTGAAGGTATCCCTTTCGGTCTTCGGTACTGGCTCTTGATACCTGGGCCCTTACTGAAGGTTGCTAGAGCCGACTGCAATTAGCTGTCTGTTTTTAATTTTTTGAAGCTGGAGATGAATGTTGTTACTGGTGCTTTGAAGCTGGGGTCATCTCTCAGCTTCTTTTTCAGACACTCAAAAACCTGTGTCAGCTCCTCCTCCAGTCCAGATGTTCACCGAGGTAGCATAAAAAACAGATTGCATCTTACTTTATCAGGCAGTCTCATTGAACTCGAGATCCATTTTACAAGAGAGACCTGAGAACAAGGAGCATTCACAATCAGCAGACAAAACAACACATAACACAACAAACATAAACAACAAGATATAAAGGGAATTACTAAAAACAGTTACAACGATCAGAGTAAACATCAGTCAACAGAGATTTAAAGTCTCCAAGATGAATATGTCTCAAGTTTAAAGGTGTATGCCATCGTTTTTGGGAAAATGGTTGGGAAAGGAGGCGATTTTGTCTCAGTGCGCGCAATGTCCCGGTTTAAAACCCCCACGGCTGGCCTAAACTAGCCATGCTAGTGGAAGTCTAAGGATACAGGTAACACGACATCGTACCAAGTGCAAATGACAATACAAATTTGGACGAGGCGATTTCCTTGGTAGATATAGAGTGTATACTATTTACTCTGACGAAGGACCGCTATCCAGCCAAAAATCAATTATCTTGGGGGATGTCATGTTACTTGTAAGCACTAGATTAGTCCCCACGGCGGCGTAGGCCAGATTGCAATTCATTCCATTTAAAGGGAGCATAATAGCTTAAACCAGTTCTGCTTCTGCTGGATACCTGCTTTCTTCCTCAGAAGTGTCACTAATCTATTGGGTGATTTACTGGTAAGACAACTAAGCTTCTAAGTCACCTGACAGGTCACATCATATCAACAACATTTTCTGTCATAAGAATGTTTTAACAGAACTTTTAATGTACTTTGGAAGTGCAACCATGTTCGATTTTTTTTTACCTGAGTCAGTCTCAACAGGAACCAGTCCACAATCCATGGATCTTCTTCAGTGTCTATGCTGCCTACAAATGGTTAGACAGACAGAGACAAGCAGACATATATTCTGCTGTAAACAAAGGAAACTGCATTCCCATGTAACATCTCATGTATTATAAACACCTGTGTACAGATCTGAGTTGGTCTCATTTGGTGGAAATTCCATGGCATTTGCATTGCTGCCAACTTAAAGGATAGTTTAGTGTAGTTTAGTTTAAACAAACAATTAAATCATGATGATTACATGGTGTGGTGTGTGTGTGTGTGTGTGTGTGTGTGTGTGTGTTTTGTGTGAGTGTGAGTGTGTGTTGTGTGTGTACCTGTGAGCTCCAGATTTCCGGGGTCTGGCACAAGAGGGGCCAGAGTGCATTCCATCACCGCTCTAGATGTGTCTTCACCGCCTAGACATAAGACACAGACAGACTGACCATTTGTATACAGTTGTAATTTGTTGTAAACAAATGTAGATTTGATTCTCATGTACATTATATCTCATGTAAAGGATAAGATATGAAAAAAAAGTATTTAATCAGTTTATTTAAAGAAGACTGTATTGTTGTGTGCATTTATAGTTATGACAGTACAGTTTAAACTGACATGAGATTCCAGCTGGATCTGCAGGAGGGTGGGGTAGTGCCAAGGTTTGAAACCAGTCATCAGGAATGTCCATTCCTGTTGAAAACACTTTAGAATTAAGCTGCACTACAATGAGAAAAACATAAATCAAAATTTGTTATAGAAATGATAAAGATGCAATACAGCCCAAATTAATATGTTAAAAAAAATCAAATATCAATGCAAGGTTACAAACTGTGAACCATACCACCAAACTGTACTTATATACTTTACCTCCCTCCCTTGAGTAAAGAATTTAATATTTCTCATTTTACATGCAGGTAGGTGTAACTCACCAGTGGCAATCTCATGATACAGCTTTCTCATGGCAGATGTTGAAATGCGGGGGGAAGCTGTCATGCACACCAAACTTGCTTGCCACATCACTCTGATGCTTGCATGCTCCACCAGAGATCCCGAGTGGACAGGAACAGTGGCCAATTGCCATATTCACATGGTATTTGTCACCACCAGAGGAACTAGGAACTATATAATTCATTTGATCCTCCTGTATCAACAAGAAAAAACTTAAGGTTATTTACATAACCCCGGTTCTCTGAGTAATATGAGTGAGATGTCTCACTATGGGATGCACGCCCCTGCTGCAGCCCTCAGAAGCATTAATCTCATTACGCCAATCCTGATTGGCTGGTGAAACGTGTCCGTCCGCCTCAGGTAGTCCCGTCTACCTTAAGTAGCGCAGGCGGACGAGAGCACGCCATTCAAGATAAGCACCTCTTCTCACTCGCCCAAGCAAGAAGGGTTGTCTGGTGAGACATCTCACTCATATTACTCAGAGAACCGGGGTTATGTAAATAACCTTAAGTTCTCTTTCATAATATTTCGCTCGATGTCTCACTATGGGATGTGGTAGCTCCCGTATTGCCAGACAAGCTTATCTCGCGTCCACCAACCTACAGGGAAAAATTACTCTGTTTCTATCTGGACTGCAAAACCGCGCGTGCCACGCACGGGGCGGAGACGCCCAGCATATAGAAACGGACAAAAGTGAGAGGCGAGGACCAACTCGCCGCAGCACAGATGTCCTGAACGGAGACTCCCCTGAATAAGGCCCAGGATGCGGCCAAACCCCGAGTCGAGTGCGCTCGCAGGCCCACAGGTGGCTGCAAACCCTGACTCGTATAAGCCAAAGCAATCGCCTCCACTACCCAGTGGGATAAGCGCTGCTTTGTGATAGGTTTCCCCTTATGAGGATTAGCCCAGGAGACGAACAGCTGATCGCTCCTCCTGAAACCATTCGTTCTGTCCATATAAGTGCGCACCGCACGTACTGGACACAACGCATGTGACCGCTGCTCCCCTGGTGAAGCAGCAAAAGCCACAAGATCAATAGGAGAACATGAGCCCACTACCTTAGGCACAAAAGCCGGGTTGGGCTTCAAAATCATCCTTACATCCCCGGGGAAGAGCTGAGCGCATGAAGGATGAACCGAAAGCGCGTGGATGTCACTAACTCGTTTAGCCGAAGCCAGAGCCAGTAACAACACTGTTTTGAGAGACAAGTGTTTCAAGTCTACTCCCTCCAGTGGCTCAAAGGGAGGGCCTTTAAGCCCCTCCAGAACCACAGCCAGATCCCATGGTGGTACCAGTGGTCTGGACACGGGGAGAAGCCTGCGTGCTCCCTTCATGAAACGGCAAACCAGCGGGTGCTGGCTCGCAGTTTGCTTTCCAAACCCCACATGACAGGCGGCAATTGCTGCCAAGTACACTTTAACCGTGGAGAAGGCTTTACGTTTGTCAATCAGATCCTGCAAGAATGACAATATCACTCCTACTGGACACTGAAAGGGAATGTGGCCGTTTCTGTGACACCACCCCTCAAACACTCTCCACTTACAGTCATACAGAGACCTAGTGGAGGAGGCTCGAGCACTTTGTATGGTGACAGCTGACAGGTTGAGCCACTCAGGGGCCAAGTCCACAACGCCATGCGTTCTGGGTGCGGGTGGAAAAACGTCCCTCCCCCCTGTGATAGCAGGTCCCGCCGCAGCGGGAGCTGCCAGGGCTGAGCGCACAGGAGCCGATATATCTCCGCCAGCCAGTGCATAGCGGGCCAATGCGGAGCTATCAGAATCAGAGCGTGGCCGTGTTCCCTCACTCTGGACAGAGTTGGGGGTATCAGGGCCAGGGGAGGGAATGCGTAAAGAAGCTCGTGCGGCCAGGCGTGCGCTAGTGCGTCTACGCCGAGGGGAGCATCCATGCTGCGCAGAGAGTAAAACAGCGCGCACTGTGCGTTTTCTCTCGACGCGAACAGATCCACCGCGGCCCGACCGTAACGGGCCCATATCTGTTCCACAATCTCCGAGTGTAGGGTCCATTCCCCGTATACTGGCGCCCCCCTGGACAACAGGTCCGCGCCTGTGTTCAGGGCTCCTGGGACGTGCGTCGCTCTCAGGGAGAGAAGACGACCAGAGCTCCACAGGATCAGTTTGCGTGCCAGCATGTGCAACTGACGGGAGCGTAATCCCCCTTGACGGTTGATATACGCCACCGTCGTTGTGTTGTCCGTCCTCACCAGGACATGATGGCCCATGAGAGACGGGAGGAAATGCTTCAGGGAGAGGAACACCGCTGACAGCTCCAGAAAATTTATGTGAGACCGCTGGAGGTCCACACTCCAGTAGCCCCTCACAGACCGGCCCTCGTGAATTCCGCCCCAGCCCGTCAGGCTGGCGTCCGTAGTGACCACCTTCCTGGACAGGACGGAGCCCATGGGCACCCCGTGTGTCAGAAATGACGGGACTCGCCAGTGGCGTAGCGCCCTGGCGCAGCCCGGTGTGACCAGCACTCTCCGTGTGCCATGACGCACGGGATCCAGCCCGCATGAGGCCACCCAAGGCTGGAATTCCCTCATGTGGAGCCGGCCGAGATGGACTACGAGGATGGCAGACGCCATCAGCCCGAGTAACCGAAGACACAATCTGAATTGAACAGACTTGCCTGGTTGAAAAAGCGCGAGACATGCCCTGAAAGTTTTCACTCGTTCCGCCGAGAGGCGCGCTGTGAAAGTCACCAAGTCCAGGGATAATCCCAGAAAGATTATACCCTGCGCCGGAGACAGCATGCTCTTCTCCGCGTTTATCACGAAACCTAGATCGAATAGGTGTCGCATGAGAATACGCGTGTGCGCTCTGGCCTCCTGCTCCGACTGTGCCAGCAGCAGCCAGTCGTCCAGATATGTGGCCAAGCGGATGCCCCGCCGTCTCAGCGGGGCTATTGCCGCTTCCGTGCACCGCACAAACACCCTCGGGCTCAGAGACAGGCCGAAAGGGAGCACGCGGTACTCGTAACAAATCCCCTGGAAAGCGAATCTCAGATACTTTCTGTGGGGAGGATATATCGGGATGTGGAAATACGCGTCTTTCAGATCGACAGAAGTGAACCAGTCGTTCTGTCCCACAAGGCGCAGCAGCGATGCGTGCGTAAGCATCCTGAACTTGTATTTCCTGAGATATTTGTTCAGAGCACGTAGATCCAGGATAGGGCGAATACCGCTCCCTCCCCGTTTGGGAACCAGAAAATACCTGGAGTAAAAACCGCTCTGACACTGTGCGGGAGGGACGACACAAATTGCTCCTTTGTTTAACAGTGAGAGGATTTCCTCCTGTAAAACGCGAGCTGACTCTCCCTGAGCCTGGGAGTGTATTATACCGGCGAATCGCGGAGGAACAGCGGCAAACTGCAGCCTGTATCCTCTCGTGATCGTCCGTAACACCCAGGGTGGAGCTGCGAGCGTGGCCCATCTCTCCCGTTTGAGGGAGAGAGTGGACACACACCGCAGCTCCTCCACCGTGAGAGGCCCCAGCCGCGGTGCGGTGGCGCCCTCTCCTGGCGGAGCAGTGAAAACCCCCCCGGGCGGTGCGTTGCATTCCCGCCCCGGAGGACAGCGCGGTGGCGGGGACTTCACCGCCCCCGACCCGGGGAAGGCCGCGACCTTCCGCCGAGGGGGGACAGCGCGTGTCACTACCGCGCTGCTTATTTTGATAGTTTTGGCTTTTTTTATTAGCTGCGCCCTCGGCACTCGGCCTGGATGCGGCAGCGGGACACAGTTTATTTTCTTTATGAAAACATGTGTGTGTGTGCGTGCTTGTGGACATGAGAGAGGGGCAACCGCTGAACCCTCTGCTGTCAAATGTCCGTCTCTCCCGGCTTGCTCTGGCACAGTCCGCGGCAGCTGGGAGATGGGGGCGTGGGGGGCCCTCAGGTGCACGCTTGAAAGCCGAACAGGTGGAGCTGGAGAACGGGGAACTTCCAGCTGCATCACCGATGGCGAGAGGCGCGGTCAGGCGGCTCTCTTCTTCTTCCTGGCCTGGGCAGCTTGCGCGGGCTGTGCCGGCGGAGCTGCAGCCGAGGCCGAGGGCTTCTTAGACCAGCCGACCCGTCCGGGCAGGGGAGGTGGGGCGGGCTGAGGCTTCGGCAGTTTAGGTGTCTTAAACTGCGAGGCTTGAGAAGCGGCCTGCGCGAAGGTTTTTCGCTGTGCAGGCGGAGAAGGAGCTGGGGGCTTCCGAGGGAGACAGAGCTGGAGAGCCTCGTCTTCCTTCTTTTTGGCTTCACACCGCCGTTGCATCGAGGCCAACGCGGAACCAAAAATTCCCTCCGGGACGATGGGCATATCCAGGACATCGTCCTTCTCTCTGTCTGACAGGTTGGCGAGGTTGAGCCACCGCGCTCGTTCCTGCAGAACCATAGTCCCCAGCACTCTTCCTGTGGCCTGGACCGCGCAGCGTTGGACACGGAGACACAGGTCGGTGATGACCGGTATCTCCTCCCACGTGGCTGGGTCCTGAGTTTGCCCAAAATCCTCGCATAACTCCGCCTGGTACGCCGTGAGCAAGGAGAGGACATTGAGCGCTCTGGCCGAAAGCGCCGCCGCTTTGTACGCCTTTTCAGTCAAAGCTGACTGAAAACAGTCGGACTTGGATGGCAGGCTGGGGCTCCGGGAGGACACCGCTGACAGCCGCGGGTGAAGGTGCGCTGCAACGAGTGGCTCCATCGGAGGCATGCGGAGCAGACCCAGGCTCTCCATCGCTTCACAGTCGAGGGACGAGGCTCCGGGAATCGGACTCCTGCTGCTGTAAGGGCGGTCTCGCCATGAGCGCGCTACCTCATCAAGCAGCTCCGGGAAGACGGGGAGAAGTTGCTTCGTCGCACTCTTGGCCAAGGGCAATTTCTTCCCCTCGTAGCGGGATCTGGTGGTCTTAGCTACGACAGCGGGCCAGGGGATGGCCAGCCGGGCAGCGGCGCGTTTGCACACGTCGAGCATGTCCGAGCTGTGGATGGGAGAAGCTGGTGTGCTACTCTCATCTTCATCCCAATAGGCGGCGGAGGCCGCGGGCTGCGCAGCCCGGGCCGGAGTGATGAATATGTCGTCCTCTTCTTCATCCTCTGATATGAGGAGTTCCGAGGCACAATCATCATCGTCCCCATAGTCCAGTTCCAGGACGTCTTCCTCCAGCGGGGGATCCGCGGCTAGGTCGAGCTGGGAGCCCCAGCTGGCGCTAGCCTCCGGCATCGCCACCGCAACGACCCTCGTCTCCTCTCCGGCTTCGACGGCAGCGCCGTCGGAAGGGAGATAGGGGTCATGTCCAGACAAGCTAGCCTGGCGGGCTAGCCGTCTGCGGAGACTCTTGATAGTGAACACCGCACAGTGTTGACAAGAGCCGGGGACATCGATAGCCAGCCGGGCGTGTTCCAGCCCCAGGCAACTCGAGCAGACCTGGTGTGGATCCTTGCTCGATATCTTATTCCCGCAACGACAGAGCCGGGCTCCAGAGTCTCCGTGCCCTCTGGCGTGAGGGGTTCTAGCCTCCATTCCTCGCGAGCTGGAGTGCAGGCAGGGAATATCTGCAGTTAGCTGGTGTGCTAACTGTGAAGAAGTCGAGAGATTAGCTGGTGTGCTAATTCTCGGTGCTCGAACTGCCGTGGTGGGGCGTCGAGGACAGTGCTAACCAAGCCGTGGAGAGCTAGGAAAGCACTTGGCCCGATCTGGTGTGACCGACGAAGCAAAAAGAAAATATCCAAAGCTAGTAGCGTCCGGCGACGGAAGCTGAATAAGATCCGTCTGTGGACAGTTTAGCTAGCTAGCCCTGGACGCGAGATATGCTCCGAGTGAGAAGAGGTGTTTGAATGGCGTGCTCTCGTCCGCCTGCGCTACTTAAGGTAGACGGGACTACCTGAGGCGGACGGACACGTTTCACCAGCCAATCAGGATTGGCGTAATGAGATTAATGCTTCTGAGGGCTGCAGCAGGGGCGTGCATCCCATAGTGAGACATCGAGCGAAATATTATGAAAGAGAACCCAGTTGCAGTTATGAAAGAAATTGACAATGGAGTACTAGATAATAGTTTAGCAATAGAAAACAAGAGGGAAGTAAGGGAAGCAGATATTGATACCTGAGCAATTGCCTCACAGTCAACATCTTCGTGTTGGACGTGTTTTATCCGTTTCCTTCTGTTGTTGGCAACATCGGTAAGACGGCGGATGTAATATTCCTCCAGTCAGCTGGTGACAAAGCTAACCATTTGTGTAACATTGTAGGCCTTTAGTCGGTAGAAGACCTTCTCTTTCAGAATGCGCATTGCACTCTCCACATAGTTGTTGCTGTGGTTTCGTCTTGTGGATAGTTCCGACTGGAGGCAGATGGCCCACTCTTCCTTCCTCTTGAAGACCTCAGCCAGGTGTTGGAGGAACTTCAGGTACTTCTGGGCTGTAGGGTCTTGAGTAAGCACCTTGTAGCCTTCTTCCAGGGAGGATGGGGTGCCTGCATACACAATACGCCTGAAAGAGCTCATTAAGTAAGAGCGATGGTCTTTGGCGACACCATTGTGGGAATTCCACAACCACCTCCACATGGCCTGCAGTAGATGGAACACACATAGGATGAGTGTGGCCCCTGGATAGACAGCATTGAGGGCCTGTCGTAGGGCCAGGAAGTCATCGGTCAGTATGACCCGGGGACCATCCTCCCGACGTCCGAAAAACATCTCTGCTGGCAGGAAGCTGTTTAGGAGTTGCAGGGCGGCTGTGATGGTAGCCTGGTTCTCCGAGGTGGTGATGAGAATCCCTAGTGGCAATCCACCTGCAGTAGAATGGGTCATCAGGAGGAAGATACAGTGGTTTTGCCGATCACAGTTGCCCGAGGAGTCAACCAACACCATCTCTCAACTCTGCTGGATCTGGCTGTGGGGCCTGTAGGGGGAGAGGGGTAATTGATTAACATTACATGATCAAGACAATAGCTTTTACGCCAAAACCAACTTTGTATCTAAAAATCCTCACGTTGTTCACAAAAAACTATGGGGCTTTTAAATGGGGAGACTTTCATCTCCTTTAACCTGGCCCAGGAACCACTCACCATATGTTTCTGTGTTCAGGGCAACAATGCATACGTGTCAGTGCCAGAACAGTCCTGTATACGTGGTTCTGGGGCTGAGTTATAGGAGGCAGAAGTCTCAGTGGGAGTTTTGAATGGGGCTCTTTATTTATTTTTAGGCCTATTACCCCCTGCTCACCCCTCACCTGTAGCAGAACTGGAGATTGGGGCAGACAGAGCGATCTGCAGCAGCATATATGTATATCTCCCCCTCTTGCTCCTGCAGGTCAAATTTGAGAGTGTCCAAGGCCGACGAGGGAGAGTGCCCATTCTGGAACAGGGCCTTCAGTTTGTCACATGTGTCCGGCCAAACATCCCTGTTTTTCAGTGCTTCAGCACATGACACCCGATGGTTGTGTTCATTTTGTAGGCTGATTTTGAAAAAGAATCCCTCCATGATATGTGGATCTTCTGACCTAACATAAAGTGGATGTATATTAATTAGTTCACTCCAGCACACACCATATTCAGCAACCACAGTCCAACCATCATTGGAGCAAAGACAAGTACTAACCTTGACTTTCTTCCTTTAGTGAAGCACTGCCTTTTCAGGACTGAATACATGGTGGCAGCACAGGAGGTGTTTTTGTCATCCTGCCAGCAGTTCCCCGGGTGTTGTGCTGACATCCTAAGTCCACCTGCAGATGATGTAAAAGTAAAATTAGACAAATAATGTCATTTTATGAGTAGAACATAAAAGCAAAAGTGATACAAGTTATTATTACAAACAGTACACACAATGTTAAGGGGATGTGGGGGGTTGACTGTGTACTACTAACCCTATACTTGTTTGAGCCTCGCCCTGCATCAGGGTAGGTTTTGGACTTCCTCCAGGTCAAGCCTGAGGATTTCTCAAAGTCCTTTATCCACCTCTGAACCTCTTCCTCCCTAGCCAGCTGTATGCATAGGTTTGCCCTGAAATTTGTTCCTCCTAAAGGCTCATAGGAGCACACATGGTGTTGGTAGTCCTCTGGTAATAGGTCCTGTTAAAACAGGGCCCAATGACTTGAATAGGTTAGTGAGGTCCAGAATTATTAGCACCAGTAGAAGATAGTGGGGGCTAGTTACCATCGATGGCAGTACGCCTACGTAACCACTATTCCCCTAACCTTAATCCAAACATCGATTTTAAATCTGACTCTACCTCTGCATCAATGGCAACTAGCCCTTGGAATATTGTATGATGTGGCAATACAGTTGCTGAGCCATTAATTACGCTAACCATATGAAAAGGAAATAGCGCTTTTTCAACAGTTAATGCTAAGGGTGTGTGGTGGAAGAAGTTAGCAAGGTCACATCACACCTAGCCTGTTAACATAATGTAATATGTGTGTTGTGAATTAATCTGACCTTTAACAGTGGATAGTCAGTCACATTCTTGTGGATAGTATGACACTTGTCCGGCTCTGTTCTCACTGAAATGTAAAAGAATACTTTTATTAAACTAATACATAAAACCGAGTTACAAAAAAGTTGGGTCACTGTGTTGATTGGATTAGCCAAAATTAATGAATGTAATGTATTGACATTAGGGAAGGATGGAAAGCTGCCTGATTAGGGGGAGAGTGTTCTTTTATATACTAATGTATGAACATACATCCCTCCACTGCTCTCAACAACTCTTTGTAAATAATCCCATACAATCTGGAAGTTTAAGATGTTATATCAAGATATTTTTACTTACTATCTGCCTCAGGTGCCCCAAAAGCAGAAAGATTCCTAGGAAATATACACAGGTAGCATGTATTCATGAAAATATAAAGTACATCTTTCGTCTCGCAGACACATTCCCCCAAACAAAAGGATGCATTAATCTCTGGTACTCACCGCTCTTTACCAGTGTGCTGCATCTTGTTAAACTGGCGACGATTCAGTAATTGCAAAAAAGGTAAGTGTGGTGTTAATATGTGCTAATGTGTGGTTGTAATATGTGCTAATAATAATAATAAATAATATGTTTTACTTTACATTACCTAAGATTATGTGGTCGATATCTGCCTGCGCGCCTCGAGTCAAACAAATGTCAAACACCAAGCCGGTGTTGTGCCAGAAAACGACTGCTTGCCAAAAAATGATTGACCCCAACGGGAATGCCCACCAGCGTGTTACTGCAGTCCACAGCATAACTGCGAGGATATGTTGTATTGAGAAGTAGGCTGTCATTCTGTCATACACTACAACTTGTCTTTAAATTAACAATCATGAGATGAGTTTTACGTGGTCTTGTTGGCTCCTTCGAGCCGGGACCTCCAGCATGCCCTGGGGCGGTTTGCAGCCGAGTGTGAAGCGGCTGGGATGAGAATCAGCACCTCCAAATCCAAGGCCATGGTTCTCGACCGGAAAAAGGTGGCCTGCTCCCTCCAGGTGGGAGGAGAGTTCCTGCCTCAAGTGGAGGAGTTTAAGTATCTTCGGGTCTTGTTCACGAGTGAGGGAAGGACGGAGCATGAGATTGACAGACGGATCGGTGCAGCGGCCGCAGTAATGCGGTCTTTGTATCGGTCTGTCGTGGTGAAGAGAGAGCTGAGCCGAAAGGCGAAGCTCTCGATTTACCAGTCAATCTATGTTCCGACCCTCACCTATGGCCATGAACTCTGGGTCATGACCGAAAGAATAAGATCCCGGATACAAGCGGCCGAAATGAGTTTCCTCCGCAGGGTGGCAGGGCGCTCCCTTAGAGATAGGGTGAAGAGCTCTGTCACCCGGGAGGAGCTCAGAGTAGAGCCGCTGCTCCTCCACATCGAGAGGAGCCAGCTGAGGTGGCTCGGGCATCTGTTTCGGATGCCCCCGGGACGCCTCCCTCGGGAGGTGTTCCTGGCATGTCCCTCCGGGAGGAGACCCCGAGGAAGACCCAGGACACGCTGGTGTGACTATGTCACTCAGCTGGCCTGGGAACGCCTTGGGGTCCTCCCGGAAGAGCTGGAGGCAGTATCCGGGGAGAGGGAAGTCTGGGTGTCCCTGCTCAGGCAGCTGCCCCCGCGACCCGGCCCCGGATAAGCGGAAGAAAATGGATGGATGGATGGATGGAGATGAGTTTTGGTGGTATACTTTTATTGTCGTTGTTGTATATGCTGCTGCTGCTGTTGTAAGATAAGGAAGCATGAGGCTGCCTGACAAGGTTACAGGGGGCAGTCACTTTTGGGCAAAGCCAATCAGCCGGCTTGGTGTTTGACATCTGTAACTCATGAGTGCAAAGGGCAATATTCACAGAATTTTCTGGAGTGATAATAGAGGGTAACAGGTGTATGTACACTGAATTTGGTCAGTGTCACCCTTTGCACTCCTGAGTTACAGGGGCAGTCATTTTTTGGCAAAGCCTTGCCAAAAAATGACTGCCCCTGTAACTCAGGAGTGGGCATTCCCGTCGGGTATGGAGGACTAAACCTGACAAAAGTATAAATAAATAAATAGAAAAATAAATGCATAAATGCATAAATAAATAGATAAATGTATAAATAGATAAATGCATAAATAAATAAATGAATAAATAAATAAATGCGGAAATAAATGTATAAATAAATAAATAAAAGTATAAATAAAAGAATAAATGCTTTTTATATATTTCTACATTTCTGTTCACCTACATTTATTTATTTCTGTATTTCTGTTCACCTACATTTATTCATTTCTGTATTTCTGTTCACCTACATTTATTTATTTCTGTATTTCTGTGTCCATATATAAATGAGGAGGTAGGAGGTCCTAACCTCAGTCAAGAGTATGATTGGTCAAATCGGAGAGCCAGACAAAAGCAAACGATTCCTGATCTCAAGCCTCGCTCTCTATAACGTTGTAAACCAGCTGTAGTTAGCTTAATGGCCTCGAATGGTGTGACAGGTTAGCTGGCGTTCATTTTAACTGGCAAGGGTCCCAGGTGTGCTGGTGGTGTGGTTTGAGAATCCTGTCTTGAGAGAGAGGGGTCCTCAGCCATGTCCGCTAACCAGGGAAAACATTCTGATCATCGCTCCAAGTCATATATATGTTATGTGTATTCGTTTTGACGTGGCTTGGACACTTCTATCCACACAGAGATGCGACTTGCAAACCACCGTTAGATGAGCGCTACAGAGCACAAATCGTCCAGAAGTGCATGTTGTCGGTCTCATATCTTTGTCGTGAATCTCTGTACTCTCAAACAACTCATGGGTGCAAAAGTATTAAGCATTTGTTCACGCCGAGCGGCTCAAGAGCGGCGTGGAGACCCCCGTTAGCTCATATGTTAGCTGTTGGCTGCTCGCTGGAGCGCTGAGAGCGTAGCGTTCAGGTTAACTGATGACACATGTTACCATCGAGAGTGAGATACATGTCTGGGCTTTTCTATGAACCATTGTCGCAACTGGTGTTTGTAAAACAGGTTGATCTGGACGTCTCACGATTTGCTACAGCTGATCAGCTCGGGCTGGATGTCAACGTACTGTATGACAGTGTACAGTTTTCACACTGACTTAGCTTCGGGGGTCTCCACGCCGCTCTCGAGCCGCTCGGCGTGAACAAATGCCTCAGCTTGTTCCACCCATGAGTTATTTGACAGTACAGATATACACGACAAAGATATGAGACCGACAACATGCACTTTTGGACGATGTGTGCTCTGTAGCGCTCGTCCTGCAGTGGTTTGCAAGTCGGCTCGAGAGCGGCGCGGAGACCCCTTTTAGCTCTGTTAGCTGTTAGCTGCTTGCTGTACCGCAGCGTCCAGGTTACCTTGTGACACCGGTTACCATCGGGTATTTTTCATTCCGCACTGTGTTCAAATGGTTACTTAAAGCCATTGTTCCGAGCCGCATACATCGTTATTAAGCTGAAGCTAAGTCAGTGTAAAAACTACACTGTCATACAGCCTGCTGGTCAAACGTCTGCAGAGTGCGTTGACATCCAGCCCGAGCTCAGCGTGAACAAATGCTTAATACTGTTGCACCCATGAGTTGTTTGAGAGTACAGAGATTCACGACAAAGATATGAGACCGACAACATGCACTTTTGGACGATTTGTACTCTGTAGCGCACGTCTGGAGCGATGAGCAGAATGTTTTTCCTGGTTAGCGGACATGGCTGAGAACCCCTCTCCCTCCAGACAGGATTCTCAAACCACACCACCAGCACATCTGGGACCCTTGCCAGTTAAAATGAACGCCAGTCAAATTCATTACTAAACCAGAGCTACATGAACAAATGTCAACAACTGCAGCTAACAGTTAGCTGAGCGGGCTTGCTGGTAGCCAGCAACATTCCTGTCCAGTGTTCAGGAATTAGCGCTGCTAGTAAGGCAGAAGTAGTAGACCCTCATCGAGCACACTCCTGTAACCAATCATGCTCTTGACTGAGGTTAGGACCTCCTACCTCCTCATTTACATATGGACACAGAAATACAGAAATAAATAAATGTAGGTGAACAGAAATACAGAAATGAATAAATGTAGGTGAACAGAAATACAGAAATAAATAAATGTAGGTGAACAGAAATGAAGAAATAAATGAAAGGCATTTATTCTTTTATTTATACTTTTATTTATTTATTTATTTATACATTTATTTCAGCATTTATTTATTTATTCATTCATTTATTTATTTATTTATTCATGCATGTATTTATTTATACATTTATTTATTTATTTCAGCATTTATTTATGTATTTATGTATTTATTTATGTATTTATTTATGTATTTATGCATTAATGCATTTATTTATTTATGTATTTATTAATACTAATGTCAGGTTTAGTCCTCCATACGAGCATAACATTATGGCAACTTGTGAAAGTTCCCCTTGTGCAGCCAAAACAGCTTTGACCTGTCAAAACATAGACTTAAAGGCCCCCACACACCGCCCAGACGTCCAACTGCCTTATCCGACCACTCTCCGACCACTCCGTTGCCTCTTGTCTGACCCGTTCGGCAGAAAAGCGGCGTTGAACACACCGCTTCGACGTGCTGCCAGCTCCACAGTAGCGTGTACGTTCTGCGCTTGCGCAAGATGCAATAAGCGGGTGGCGCTTGTGTTGTGAGTTGTAAACGAGAGGCTTGTGCACGCAACTCTCTTTACTTTCGATCAAAACGAAACTTAACTATTTCCGATAAAAACAGCTGCATACTAAACATGCAGCAAGGCATTATCACACGAACACAAATTAATTCGTCCTGAACGGACGTAACAACTAGTCTGGTGCCAGTACTGCAAAACATGAAAACGGGGAATGACGGAACGGAGTGCATAGAAAAACAAAGCGCACACAGTATTCCGCCCCTCCCACACACCACGCTGATTCGCTAGCACACCGCCAATCAGAACGGCCATTCAGCTGGCACACAACCAATCAGAGAATCCAATGGCTCAGACGTCCGACGGCCCTCCTCCTCAGACTTCGCATGCTCAGTCGGATCCGACAACGTCCGTGCAGCTCCGAAAGCTTCCGACGCAGCTGAACACACCAAACATATTTGTTCCCGACCTCGTCCGAGTCTCTCCAAACGCTTCAGACGTCCAACGGTTGGGCCAGTGTGTTCCTGCCTTAATACCTCTGAGGATGTCCTGTGGTGTCTGGCACTGGAGCGTTTTAAAGTGGATCCTCTGGTTCCGGTATGTTGGGGGGTGGCGCCTCCACGGATCAGACCTGCTCCAGCATGTTCTACAGATGTTTGATCAGATTGGGATCTGGAACCTTGGGCCCTTTATTGTGGTCCTAAAGCTGTTCCTGAGCAGTGTTTGTGGTGTGTCAAGGCACACTGTCCTGCCGGGGGGCCACTGCCATCGGGTGGCGTTGTTGTGATGAGGGGGTGAACTTGGTCCAAGTACAAAAGTGTTTAAATGTGTATTTTGGACATTTTCTTTTCACTGTTATAAAACAAGTAAAAAGGACACACAGATTGTTTGCATGCACAGATCAATGTGCCATTTCAGGCTGTATTTACTGATGCACACAACAGCTATATTTCTATGCTCAGATTAAGGCCATTTATTGCTTCTTTATACATTTCTGTGGCTGTGACTGTTGTCAATATTTTGACAAACAACATATAAGTTGTGTAAATCTTAATCACTTTTACATCCGACTGTCAAAGAGTCTATAATCACATGTTTCTGTAATTTGAAAACAATATTAAGTAATATACATAAACTAGCAGAACAGAAAACCGTATAGCCTCGTTTTCATTTATCACCATTAATGTGTGAACAGACAGATATTTAAATTGCAAATATATACATGAAAAGTTTGAGAAAATCCTAATTCTTTAAAGACTATTCAACATAATTTAAACAAGAGTACTTACCATAGCTGAAGAAAACAACACAGTCTGTTGATGTCCTCAAGGAAGGTGTGATCAGCTGTCACCTGCTGGGAACAGGTGATACAGGTGACATCCAGCCTCGGTCACAGAACCACTATTAACATTTACCAGCATGTGAATGGGTGTTTTTTGTAACAACTACATACAGAAACTAGATTTTATCAGGAAGTCGTTCTTCCACCTTCAGTGTACTTTGTGTCAGGTCAGTGTGTGGGAGTAACAAAGACATGTGCATGTCACAGCTGTCTGTCACTACGTGGACAGAAACTACGGGTTACTACCTAAAACTGGCTGAGATAGTACAGCTGGACCAAAAGTTGAGACACCATACATTAGTCATTCTATGAAAATGGTAGCTTTCCTGTCCCTGCATTATTCACCAGGAAAAACACTCAAAAGTGTTAAACAATGACACAAAATACATGTTTTGTTGTACCTGAAGTGTGTTGTTGGTTGTTATTAAACCATACATAAGACAGTTATAATACACATTTTTTCATATATATCTTGAAGAGCATGGTTAGCGCCATGAATTTGAATGACAGAATTTGAAAAAAGTCACATTATAATACTGTACACATACATATTGAAACTAAATTGTTACTAATTAAAAAAAACGTCTTAATAATGTCATTAACCTTTATTTCTTTGATTATATATGCAAATTAAATAGTCCAATTACATCCCCTGGACTGACTTATCATCTAAAACATCGTAACACCAGTGACGAAAAGGCAGAACAAGCATTTTTTAATGTAATGTAATGAAAATATTAAAATAAATTAAGCTGTAATTTATATTGATTTATAATGGTAAGTGGTTATATGACCACGTTTTAGTTGTTGAAAAAAGAATGCAAATGACACATGAAATTGCCCTTCAAAAAGCTACCATTTTCATAGAATAAAAGCTTCTTACCATCAATTCGATGTTTACTTTCGTCAGCCATGTTTCAGCGTCATATAACGTAACCGGCAACATTTTCCCCGACTGTTAGAGCTGTTGTTCGGACTTGAGGGGACACTCAGGTGAATTTTCCCATTCAGTAACATTTTTCGATTTTTCCAACAGGACACGAGCCTAACACAGACATGTTCTGACCTCAATGATTACGTCAGTGTCTTATTGACTCAAATGAGACCTCTTCAACCAGTACGCTCGTACTGTGTTCATGTTTTATGCAGACCTTTGTCTCCCTCTAACGGCAGAACTCATCGTTGAGTCGTGTTTTCTCTTTTTTCTTGATCTGAAATCAGCGGCCTTTTCTCTTAAATTTATAGTTTATAGTTATGTTAAACGCCGATGTAAATGTAGGCTGTTTGTTATTTGTTTTTCTTTAAATTGCTTTATTAAGGACAATTACAAAAACATACAAAAAGACAAGGAAATACAAATAACTTAAAAGATAAACACTTCATTGTCCAGTGTTAGAAAGCTCTGAATTCAAAAGTCAAAATCATAACACCAACTTCGGTCAAAAATGTTTCAGCATCAGTTCAGTGTCAGTCCATAAAATGTTTCATTCTCCCTCTTACAATCAAACACACACACAGAAAATAAACCTCCTAAAATGAAAAAAACAAACAAAACAAAAACAAACAAACAACAAAACCCAACCTGTAATGAATTATGTTTGGATGTACTAAGATGTCTGACCAGAATTGCTCTGTATGAGAACGAAGCCAAAACAAATGTGAAATATTAACTAATGCAACATTCTATGCATCATCAAGATCTGGTTTGATCAACACAAGACAGACATCCCTATTTAGCCCCATTCTGGTACCTGATGAGCCGGTACCCAGCCTCTTTGGAGACCAGGATTCTCCAGCAGCAGAAGCTCCTGCAGAATCTATGAGGACAGTGAGGACAGAGCTGTAACAATTATCAACCCCCTGACAACAGCAATCTGTTTGTGCCCGACTGTCATTTGTGTTGTTGACAAGTAGTGATGGTGACGACAACGATATCAGCCCCTACTCTCCACTTAAAATGTATCCTCCTGGGAACCAAGGAAAAAAGTGTCATATATTTTCTTTTCTTTTTTTTTTGGTATTTCCTACCTATTTGACTTAAAAAAGACTTTTTTAAATTGATTTTTTTAATTATTTTACAGCATGTCCATTTAAGTGTGAAAAGACAGCCGCACTTAGAAGATAAAAAATAGTATAATAAAAAGCTCCAGAGTGATATTAAACCAAAAATACATTAACTTTGATTAAAAAAACTAAATTATTTATAATTTTGGATTGTTTTACTTGCTTACAGGTTGCAAGGATAGTATATTTTCTATTTAAACTGATTGCTTCCAGTTGCTCGAAGGCCCTTTGCCAGCAATGCAATGATCCTCTGGTTCCGGTATGTTGGGGGGTGGCGCCTCCACGGATCAGACCTGCTCCAGCATGTTCTACAGATGTTTGATCAGATTGGGATCTGGAACCTTGGGCCCTTTATTGTGGTCCTAAAGCTGTTCCTGAGCAGTGTTTGTGGTGTGTCAAGGCACACTGTCCTGCCGGGGGGCCACTGCCATCGGGTGGCGTTGTTGTGATGAGGGGGTGAACTTGGTCCAAGTACAAAAGTGTTTAAATGTGTATTTTGGACATTTTCTTTTCACTGTTATAAAACAAGTAAAAAGGACACACAGATTGTTTGCATGCACAGATCAATGTGCCATTTCAGGCTGTATTTACTGATGCACACAACAGCTATATTTCTATGCTCAGATTAAGGCCATTTATTGCTTCTTTATACATTTCTGTGGCTGTGGCTGTTGTCAATATTTTGAAAAAAACAACATATAAGTTGTGTAAATCTTAATCACTTTTACATCCGACTGTCAAAGAGTCTATAATCACATGTTTCTGTAATTTGAAAACAATATTAAGTAATATACATAAACTAGCAGAACAGAAAACCGTATAGCCTCGTTTTCATTTATCACCATTAATGTGTGAACAGACAGATATTTAAATTGCAAATATATACATGAAAAGTTTGAGAAAATCCTAATTCTTTAAAGACTATTCAACATAATTTAAACAAGAGTACTTACCATAGCTGAAGAAAACAACACAGTCTGTTGATGTCCTCAAGGAAGGTGTGATCAGCTGTCACCTGCTGGGAACAGGTGATACAGGTGACATCCAGCCTCGGTCACAGAACCACTATTAACATTTACCAGCATGTGAATGGGTGTTTTTTGTAACAACTACATACAGAAACTAGATTTTATCAGGAAGTCGTTCTTCCACCTTCAGTGTACTTTGTGTCAGGTCAGTGTGTGGGAGTAACAAAGACATGTGCATGTCACAGCTGTCTGTCACTACGTGGACAGAAACTACGGGTCATCCATAAGATCGATTGTTGTGAAGCATTGGTCGAAGAACAGATGTCTTCCTGTGGGAACAGATTCAACCATGCGTAGGACAGCTGCGGCTCCAACACCCAATCTTCGGCCCCTGAATGTATTCTTCCCTTGTTACTCTTCGAAATCCAGCATCAAATAATTTGGATAAGTAAGGACAAAACCTTTAGGCCAGTAGGGTTTAGCTTGCCTGGACCATATTACCTGACCGGACAGCGGCCCGTGAAAGGGACGATTTGCTCATCGATACAGACCTTCTCAGACTTTGATAGGCTGAAACAGCCTTGCGTCACGCCATCAAGTAATGGGCTGACTCTCCAAAGAATGTCCGCCTTCTTTGTTTCCTCTGTTAATCCAAGTCATCAACAACCTTGAGTGAGCTTCTCAGCTTGAAGAACCTATCCCTTATCATTTTGCTTCTTATAAGTGGCACTTTTTGTCTTTTGGCACAAAACATTTTGAATCTGGGATAGTCAAGGCAGCCCATGTGGACTGATATGCCAAAGAAGATCTTAATTTCTTGTGAAGTAGTATTCAGAGGCACTGCTCTAGTTTGTAGCTCTCTTTGGTTTTTGAATGCTGCAATATCTTCAAAGACTTTGTGGTCAATGTACTGGGAAAAGTACTGAATTGGACTCGGCAAGTGTCGGAGAGTCATCTTGACAGTCAAGAACCCAAGCACAGGTGTGAATCCGTCATGATAAAAAAAACAATAAATCAAATGGACTGATAATTAATCCTCACCCCAATCTAATTGGATTAAATGCAGTCAGGTAGTAGTGCATAATTGGGACTATTCCTATGTTATGGATGTGATATGGTCCATAAACATTTATTTTATGACACCACTTGGAAATCTTCATACCTCAAGGATCACTGATAAATATCACTTATACATATCAATATGTCTGCATTAAGGGTGTTACATTACATAGAATACTGTAAAAAATATAATTTATAGTAAATGTTACCATGAATATCAACAGTAGCCAATTACTTGAACTGAATATATCCTGGATCAATATAAAACATATGTGCTACTCCTGGCCCACAGAGGGCGATGTCTGTCCTGCTTATCCCTGTCTGTCTCTGTCTCTGTATCGGTCTGCTCATCTGAACCTCCTGCATCTTCTTCCTCTTCTTCACCATCTTCTTCTATCCCAGGTTCAATCTCATCCTCATCTTTCTCATCACCAGACAGCTCCAAATCTGAATCTCCCTCAGCTATCTTGTAAAGAATTCCATCTGCTTCAGTTCTGTCTCCTACAAAAATGTTGAGTCATGAAGTACATGAAGGTGGCCTTGGTGTCCAGTATAATTGACATTTATAAAAGGACTATTATTCAAAACATAAGAAACTTAACTGCTTTCAGAACTTATTATATCAACTCTGACATGTTAATAAACAAGAAAATGTATGATTATCATAGTAAAAAAACAACAACAATAGATATTTGACTTATCGCTCCTCTTTCCTTAAGATGCGCTTGATGCTGTCCATATTGGATGAAAAGGAAGGGCCTATCACATTTTATTATCACTGGAAAGCCCAGGATGTCCTCTTGACAATACAGCAGGGATTGATTGAGAACCTTAAAAGAGTAAAAGCAGATGCATGTGAACAAAATGTCCAGTATAGAGGACAGAAGTCAATGGGCTGGATCTCAGGAGGATAAATTGATGATTTGACATACAATTCAGACTCAGACAGTGGATACAACTGTCTTGAAAACAAACATAAATTATCAGAAATTGCCAATCTATCAGCAACATAGGATTTTAAATGTATGTATGTGTGTACAATATTAACAGCTAGTGTTTACTATAATGGCACAAAATAACCTAGAGCCATTCTGTCACATCAACCTGGCAAAGTTGTCAAACTGGGTCCCACTATAAGTGTCACAGGGACCATATTGCCCTGATGAAAGACACACACAGAAAATATTAACAGCCATCTAGGTTGAACAGCAAATAAAAAAATGTAGATCTTTGTTTTATCAGACACATATTCAACCACTTACATGATTGAATACTCCTACAGGTGCTGTAAAGCTCAGGTCTATTTCAAATGCAACAAGTGTCACGAGCAGCGAGACTTAAAGGGACATTTTTTAGTTTTGGAAAATAAACTACATTTTTTAAATATTTACAATAGGTTTTTCTTAGAAGCAAATAAGGTCCCCAGAACACTGTTTGAAGCTAGAAGGGTGGCATATAAGGGTGGCATATAATAAACAAAAAGTAAAACAAGTTAGTACACCTTTAAATTTCATTGTCAGCTAGTGACCTGTTTCCCAGGCAAAAAAACAGAAGTAATACTGCTTGTCAGTTCACATGATTTAACCATATCACATCACTGTGGTTCAGACCTCGATGTGAAAGAAGAAAGATCATCAGGCAGTGGTAAGTACAGACAATGCATGGTGTGAGTGAAGCATTTACAAACTTCAACATCCTTCGAGTCTTATTGTATCAAACAGTCTCAGTCCGGTGCCAGATACCACAGCACACCTTCAGGGGTCTACTGGAGTCTATGCCTCGACGGGTCAGGGTTGTTTTCGCAGCAAAAGGGGGAACAACACAATATTAGGCAGGTGGTCATGATGTTATGCCTGATCGGTGTATGTACATCATAGAAATGGAGGCTGTGTGTATTACATTCGAAAATTGTTTTTCCAGAGGAAGGTTAGGATTGCAAATGATTTCAATCAGGTTGTCTGAAGGTTACACAAAAATACCCTCAGAAGTTTTTGGTAAGGTTTTTGTAAACATGAGCTTTAAATAGGGAACCTTTAGGGGAACTTTTAGGGGCCTTTTTCTGAAGGTTACCTATTTTGTTATTCAATCCACCTCCACTGAATAAATTTAATCAAGTCAAAGAATCAGAAGTTGAAAAAGAAGGTGCTGGGATGAAGCGGATAAAAAGGTTTGTCTGTCTCAGAAAAAGAAGACACACAAAAACAGAACAGGAACAAACAACAAAGGTTCTCTTGAATATTATGTTTCATGTGGGACCAATGTACACATAAATGCATAGGACATCTTCTTTCAGTTCTGTCAAGGTGACCGCTGTGTCTGGATTCACATCAGAAGTACCACAAAAAGTTTCCATGTCCCAGAAAACGCGTGACAAGCTGTGTGAAAGAAGAGCCTGGGCATTTTGATTTTCCACTTGTGGTAAATTTTCACAGCATTTCAAGTTTCAAGTTTCTCACCGTGGCAAAGTTGTGAGTTTCCGACAGTATTGTATGAAGTTCCCAAAAGTCATACTTGAATTAAAGTAAAGAATTTTTTCAAAATACTTTAATTTACAAATTCACTCATTTAACTAGTAACTAAACTTATCAAATTAATGTAGTGAGTAAAGAGTATGATATTTGCTTCCAAAATGTAGTGGAGTGGAAGAATAAAGTAGGAGAAAATTGAAATACTCTAGTTAAGTACCTCAAAGTTGTACTTGAGTACAGTACTTTAGTAAATGTACTTAGCTGCACTCCATCACTGGTGTTTCTTTCCATCCTAATGATTGGGCATTTGCATTTTGTATGGTTTACTTCACAGATTTGTTGTGTCTAGACATGTTGTCTATACTACAATATACCTACATACTGTTATCATGATATGAGACTATATGATCTTAGATTATGAATATTGTTAGATCATGATGGAGTTGTCTTTTCATTGTTTTAAAGTCTACATTACAGTAAAGTGGTGTCATTTTCTGAATTTACCAGATTTAATTAGGTAACTTCATTCTTCCTTATATCATTACTATTTATCAAAAAAATCATGTGTTACTTTTCTATGAAACTACCAGGGTTGGGAGGGTTACTTTAAAAATGTAGTCCGATACAGTTACTAATTACCTGTTAAAAAATGTAGTCAGTAACGTAATCCAAGTACCACAATATTAAAGTAATGTAACTTGATTACTTTAAGTTACTTTTGGATTAACTTTTAAATACCTTGTTGTGATCTAAGTGTTAGTGACCCATTTCAGTCACTGCAGGTTATTCAGGCAATTTTATAACGTACAAGCCTCACAAGGTGGCAGTAACTACATTTCAAGTGCCTATGGGGCCCTCGAAAGTCAACGAGTTTTACACGATGAAGTCCGTGCAAATGTTTCACAATAAAAGCCTACTGAGCTATTTATGCTAGAGGACTTTTAATTTGAGACGGACACAGGAAGTGTTGAGTTAACAATGTAATGTCTTTATTTTAACAGGGCAAACGGGAGTGAACCAAAACGAGCCTTCAAAACTACCAAAAAACCTAAACATGTACCATTCCGGTCACCAGCAGCACCACCACCCACAGACCCAGTAGTAGTACCTAGTAGCAGCAGTAGAAACAAGGACAGCCCGAGTCTGGTTAGCAGGCTAACTAATGTTAACTTTAGCTAACAGAATTTCTGTGTAGCTAGCTAACGTTCGCAGTTTCGCTTACCATTAAATGTTTCTTTAAATTAGATGTGGTGTCCTTGGACGATGGCAGTGTGTGCACAGCTGGGAGGCATAGCTTGCACTGTGCAGTGATGTTGTTCCCTCTTACTTCTTTAGAAACAAAGTGATGGCGAAATTTCCACGCCGTGAAAGAATTTTTTTTTCTCTAGCGCTCGAGTCCATAATGAGCCGCCTGGCTTCATTTGAGAGCAGAGCGTCGTTGTGACTGACTTGTCTGAAGTGTAGTAATGTGTGCACGCGTGCATACGGCATTGCCGCATTGGCAAGTGTTAGATTAATTCATTCACATTTATTAATCATTCATCATCATATATTTTAATTGTAATCCAACTAATAACCCCATTTTTTCCCAGATGTACCTGTAATCTGATTACGTCTTTTTTTTCTGTAACTGTAACGGAATACAGTTACTGCTTTTTTGTATCCTAATTACGTAACGCCGTTACATGTAGTCCGTTACTCCCCAAGCCTGGAAACTACCAATAGTCATCCCTACATTATTGTCACAATATGTTTATGAAGGTATTCAGCCCAGTTCAAGCATTTATCAAGTGCTCTTGAGGAGATTTCAAAGTGCCTAGATAAATATTTTTCAGTTCTACAAATGTGTCAGGGACCTTGAACACGATAAACACAGTTCTACAGCACGGTTGATAAGATGATATCTTGACTTAAAACAATTCTTGTCTTGAAGTGCTGCAAACTTTTGTCCCAAACCAAATTAAAAATTGGTTGGTTTCATACACAGGCAAAGAATCACTTCTTCAGATGAGGTTTTGGGATATAAAATTAGTACAATGATGAGTTTACATAACAATTATTTATTTTGAATGTCATTGAAAAAATACATACATTTGTTTTTCATTTTCAAACAGTTGACACGCATTTGGCGTACAATCTTTGCCATGATTACATGTGTACTTTTTACCTTACAGTCGTATGTAGCTGGACCATGAATAATTTCTGATGATAAAGCAGAATATATTTAGAGCTCTGATCACATACATTTCACGTCCTCAAAAAAAAAAAAAAATTCAGTGCCTAAGGTGTCACAAAGAAGATTTTACCAAAACAATAACTTTAAAAAGATTAATCAAAGTATGGATCCCCCTAAGGGTCATGGCGAGAATGTTTTTAGGAGTACTTTTTTCCTTCCTATCCTTCTAAGCTGCGTTATTATGGATCAAACACACTGACCTCTTCGGCCTCACTCCTGGTCTTCTGCAGCTTCTCTTGGGATGTAGAATTCTTTATCCCATTTAAATTCCACCATGCTCAGATAATGACTAAGCTCTTTCGAGACACTGTTTTTAGCCTTCTGCCTGTTCTCATCTGTGTTGAGATGAGATGTTTGCTGTACTAGCTCTCTCATTTCGTTCTCTTTTTTAAGCAAGTTGCTTATACTTTCAGCTTCAGCACAGTGGCCATAGGACCATACCTGTTTTTCACTCGTTGTCAAACCAAACAAATTCCCACATGACCTGCATGGATCCATTTGTTTTACTTGTCTGAGGCTGAACCCCTGACACCTGACCTGCTCTGGAAGTCTGATGGTTCCATCAAAATATGACTTCCTCTTCTTAGATGGATAGTAGCTCATCACTGCATCAGCCACATATCTGTCCCAAGTGCTGAGACAGGATGCAGCAACCATGATACGCCCAGGATTACGGCCAGAAGTGGACATGGAGACTCCGTAGTACCTGACTGAATCTTCTGCAGTGTTCTTCTGAGTGACACAGACGGTGGAGGAGACCAGATCATTTGATGCACCCAGCCTCTTGATGAGCTGCCGAAGCCTGTTGATGATTTGATTTTCATTCTGTTGTCCAGTCAGTTGCACAATCTGTAAGAAATCACAAATGTTATCAAGCTGCTGTTATTCCTTTCTGATGCGGTATTAAAATCTACAGAAACTGCTGGGGTGCCAATGCATTGACTTTGCAACAGACACTTAATACATGCGTTCAAAGCACATTTTCCAATGTTGTGAAAAACACATTTATAATTTCCATGTTTTTTAAGAGTCTGTGGTTCACACTGATACCCAATGGTGTCCAATTGAGACAGAATTGAAAATCATTATATTTTTAAGTAACTTTGATAACCAAAGAAGACCAAAGGAGTCCTGAGTGTCATGAAATCCACAGTCAAGTTACCTAAACCCCACTGAACATTTATGGGGGCATTCTGTGACTTAGAAACTGTCATGCCATGCTGCGATAACATGGGTCAACAGGTTTTACACAAATTGTGAAGTCCATGCCAGTTAGCGTGCATGTGGTTACTAAAGCAAAAGTTGGACATACCAAGTGCTTGTGGACATTTTTCAAACGCAAAAGAATTGTAAAGCTGATATAGAGTGCTGTAGGAAGGATGTGTTTATGTAGGCTAACACGGAAGTTGGTATCACCCGGGTCCCCACCACAAATACAGGTATTTTTCAAATAGATTTCAGCTCTGTGGCAAACAAGTTTATGATGCTTAAACACTTTGTTCAGCAGGATCATTTTCACAAATTACGATTTTTGCAGAGTAAAATAAATAACCAGAAGTGAAAAGTAATGAGAATCTATAAACTAACTACATCGCAGTTGCATGGCTTCACATCACCACAACTAAATATGCAATAAATTAACAAATCTACAAGTTGTAAAGTTAGAGTTAGAATAGTTGCAACTAAAGTCGGCCTGTAAAGACAAACTAGTGAGTAGATGATTCTCCATGTTTGGCTTAGCATTAAATACCCCTAACAACCTACTAACCTTGGCTTGGGCTCACAGACTTTTGGATTTGATGACCCCTGATGTATATTAATATAATCTGTAATATTTGAGGATCTTTAAATGAAATATAAGTTCTATATAGCTTGATAAGAAACAGTTATAGTATGTTTTGAGAAACTATAAACTTACCATGTCTAGCACACAAGAAAATGGACTCCGCTTGGGTAGTTGGGAGGAGCAGCATTCAAAAGGCCGAGGGTAGTGGTCCCTCAGTGCTTTGAACATTTCATCATCACTCACAATATGTTTGGGGGTATATCGTGGGTCGTTGATTTCTCCCAAGAAGAAGATGCTGTGCAGAATCTGTGATGTCAAAAAACCCATGAAAATAGATCACATTCAGTGTTGTAAAGAAGCATAATGTCTACAGCTACATTATGACACAGCGAAAAACAGACATTTTCAAAGTTCAGAACAGATACCATCGGACATACCTCGTCCACTAACACTGAAGGACGTCTTCTACTTAGTTCAACCATTTCATCGATAATCAGAAAAGCACTGGATCTGAAATGGTCATCTTTCATAAATTCGACAGCAGCTTTTTCCCTAAAATATAAACAGTGATGGAATTTTACTAAGTACATTAAATCAAATACCGTACACAAGTACAATTTATATATTTTTGATAACTTTAGATACTAATTACATTGCAGAGTACATGCTCCATAGCAGCAAAAGCAGTGCAATTTTTAATTTAATTGGCAATCGAGAAAAAAACAAAAAACAAAAAAAAACACTGATTCTGAAAATTAGAAAAATGCTGAATTTTTCACGAAATAAAGTTTGATAACCGGGTGCATTTATGATAGATACTTTCAACTTACTAAAGCAATATTTTAACACAATATCTGTACTTTTACTCAAGTATGACTTTTGGGTACTTTGCACAAAACTCAATATTAATAATTAAGAAAAGAAAATAAAAGAGGAGAAAAAAAAGAAAAGAAAGCCGAATGAAGCGTTAACCACCTGTGGTTGAGTAAATCAGTTTACTTACATTGTTGTTTTTCCATTTGCAGTAGCCTGATGCAATTGGAAATAATGCACAACATATTGCAACAAAAACAGAAATTAAATTGAATGATAATGACATAATAATGCATTAATATGATTTTGACAAAGGAGCAATGTAAGCCAGCTACTCACCATTCTGTCTGTTAAATGAAACAGAAAGAAGGAAGAGAAGCCCACTCCTTCGTGCTGTCATTGACAGTTACATAAAATATGAATATTAACATACAATCATCCAATTATCCATCATGCATTATTTATTGTCACAGTACTGGGTTGCTCATTCCAGAATAAAGAAAGAAATCTTTTCATTTACCTGTACTGTATCTGTGGACACACAAAGGGCACCAACACAAATGTCAGATGCTAAACTCTTGAAAAATAAAAGCTGTTTCCACCAGCAACAGGTCAGACATTGCCCCTGAAAACACTAAAAGACACTAACGTGAATGCAGAAATACTGCAACACTTGATGATTTATCTCTTGCGCAAGTGTGTGTGTGGTTATGTTTCTAAAGTGATTCCTCTAAACAGCAGCAGCAGCAAAAAAATAAATAAATAAAACTTATGAAAACTGAAAGTAGCAATGAGAAAGTCGATAATGCAGTGACAACTAATTTAATCATGGGGACTAAGAAAGAAACCTGCGTTATTTTTTGACGTTTAATGCTTCTGTGTTGCTGCCAAGTTATCCTCCACAATTTCTTCAGTTGTGTTTGTTGGACCCAATTTTGCTGTTATATGTAGTGAATGTAAATGTATTATCAAGTGAACTCTTCACTGTATTAATTGAAACTCCTATCTTGTGGTTTGTCAGTGTTGATTTCAGGCTCATGAACAGAATTTCACAGGTAATTGTATATTTTGTATCTCTTATGTCCCACTTTTACAACCATTTATTCAATATTCAACTATTATCAGCTTATTCATGCTTTAAGACAGAAACATCAGGAATTTTATGCAACTCATCAGCCCCATTCGTAGTACTTGATTCTTTCTCACTGTTTTAAAACTGTCTTTATGCTCCTTCAGCTACTTATTTATACAAAACCAAGCCAGCAACGTCGTTTAGCCCCCAACTAGTATTCAAGCCGCACAATTTAGCTTCTAGTCCACTGTATATTTTAAATCCTTCATTCTCACCCCACTATCATGAGTCTTCACTGTCCTTCATCTATGACATTGAAGAAATCAAAGCCAGCAATTATGTTAAGCCAGCTTTTCAGCAAACCTTTAACTTTTCCTAATCCTCCATACATAACTGGCATTCTTGTAGTTATTAACATGCGTTTAGAATCAACTTTTCAACAGGCAGCATTCACAACCCCAACTTCTTCAGAAATAGCTTTTTGTAGTTGTCTTCTTATGTCTTTCTCTTTAGCTACTCAATTTATGGCACTTTAGCTATATGGTGGTTATATTGCAGTTAAGAATCACTTCTTGAGATGAGATTTCAGGAGATGAAATCAAAACAACTTGTGAGCCTGAGCTTATATCACCATCATTTTATTGTGAATAACATGATCAATACATCAACGTGTGCATCTTCTGCAAACATCATTCAAACAGTTAACACATATTCATATCTTTATTGTCGTAAATAGCTGGACCATCAATAATTTATGATGATAAAGCAGGATATATTTACAGCTTTGATCACATGAATGTCATGTCCAAAAATATATATTTTTTTAACTTTTTAAAAACACATAAAAAGAGATCTGTCATGTTGGCACAGTTGCCACAGAGCCACTACTCTGTTTCACTTGTTGTCTAACCAAACAACTTCCCACATGAACTGCCAGAATCAATTTGTTATCCTTGACTGAGGTTAAACACCTGACATCTGACCTAATCTCAAAATACTGCTTCGTGGACTTCTTTGGGTAGTAGGTCATCACTTCATCAGTCACATAACAGTCCCAGATGCTGAGATGGGATGCAGCAACAAAGAATAATTTAGGATTACGGCTGCAAGTGGGCATGGAGACTCCAAAGTACCTGACTGCAGGTTTGCAGTGTCATTCTGAGAGACACAGATGCTGGAGACCAGATCATTTGATGCACTCAGCTTTACTTCTTCAGCTCTTGAAGCCAATTGTATTTGAATTCAGTTCAACATTCGCCAATCAAAAACCATAACGCATCAGCTGTTTCTGGGAGGAAGTAATGGGACGGACAGAAGAAACTAATTCGATGCTCAATTCATAATTAATATGAGTTTGTGTGTATGAGTGCAAAGTCTTTCCTGAAGTAAACATACCATTAGGTTAAGAGTTAATATGCTGCTCCACATACAATGTTGTTGCATTGAATTGGATCTTTGTAACAAATCCTGCCTCTTACACATGCATGAGCTCAAAAAGAACCTGTAGAAGTTTGACCTTAATCTTTAGATTGAGTGGATCTGAGATTCTCCAAGAATTTGGACTTGTGTTTTTGCACCAGGTCATGATGCTCTTTATCCAGCCTCCTCCCCTCAGGATTGTTCCTTACTTTATCCCAGTTCTTCTTGGTCTACATTCAACACACAACATAAAAAAAAAAAAAAAAAAGTTGTTAGTGCTAACAGAAGATCAATCATCAAGGACCTGCTTGTGCGCAGCAAACAACTGTAACCTCTCACCATATACTTAAAGGCCTCTCCTCTGTAATAGCTCCTGGATGCTGGATAATCTATTCCCTCATCACACAGCTGCTTCAGGCTTGAAGCCACCGCATGCAGCTCCTCTCCATCGTAGGCATAGATCTCTCTGTCCTCACAGGTCATCAGAACGAGCTGGTCACACGGACACGAGGTCCCCTCCACTACACCTACAACCTGCATGCTCACTACCTCAGGAAGGTAGAATTTTCCCCACCCATTCACCACTTTATCTTCCTTTCTGTAAATGGTGTCATCCACTTCTCCTATCGTCAGTGTGGCCCCAGCTGGATTCTTTAAGGCGGAAGTCTTGCCTTTTAATTGGAGCACAAGTTCTGACACCAGTTTTAGGTAATCTGGATCTGCAACACATGTCAAGCAAGAGAAGTTTGATGGAAATATTTAACAGAGCGATGTTTTAGGATGTGTGAGGAAAAGATGTGTTGTCTACCTTTTTTACTGTTGCACTGCTTGAAGTCATGTAGATCAAACTGTTGACTTGCCAACCTGAAAAAGCAGAAAAAAACAATGCTGCAGCCTTTATTTGTGCAAACAAACATTTCTTTGCAAAAATTTAAAGAAGACAATCCAATTGATGTACTCCAGTCCCTTTGCATTGCTTTGCATTATGCTTCTTGGGCTTTCTTGTGTCCTTTCTCGTCTCTTGACCTGCTAGTGGTTCCCATCAATCAAAGAGTATACTTGGTATATCCTCCATTGATAAGTCATATTTAAAGCTTGTCCTATTTAATGCAGTAGTGAACATTTCTATTGCATCAGAACCTTATTGGATTTTTTATGAATTTTTCCAACTATTGGTGAAACTCTCAGTTGTTCTCAGGGAGAAACTTTATATTTTGATGGCAAAAAACATGAAAATAAACATTAATGCTGTTATTAATTGGTGTTAATGTGTTTTTTCTTTGGTTTTCATCAATCAATAGACCACCCTGTGTTGCACACTCAATGGTTCTGGCCTCTCTGCCATCCATTCATTCCTGATAATGGAATGAATTTGGTCCTAAATATGTTTACCTTATCATTTGACACTTTGACTATGAATATGAACATCCAACACTGTAACATTATATGTAACAAAAAGTAAGGGGAAAAAAAACCTCCCTGAACAGAACAAAAAACAGATTCTTACTTCATTGGACCATCAGTCCTTCTGGCTCTCTGTCACAAAGAAAACAAAGTGTGTATTGTTAAAAGTAGTGGTGGACAAAAACGCAAAACATTTACTCAACTTCTGAAAGTAAAGATACTAAAATGGAATAGCAATCACTGTATAATCTGGGCCTTTTTTAAATTTACTGTATCAATAGAGACCAGCTAACCTTTTTGGTCCGTGTATCTTTTGGTCATTTGATTTTCTTTCAGAAACGGGTATTAAAAAACAAAAAACTAGTGGCTATTTGATTTTCGTTTTAGAATATAAAAATTAAAATTCTTAAAATTCTATTTCATGGTCAAAAAGGGATGAGCGAAATTATAAAAATGATTCGATTTTCATTTTCTATTTCATATAACAAAAATTAAAATCACTAGAAAATAGAAACGGAAAAAAGGTCTGTTTATTCATATTCAGAGACCGGATGTTGTCATTTACTGGACGGTGCTGTGTAGAAGAAACAGTAGGCTACGGCGGGGCAATGGTCCATGTGTCTTTTGGTCATTCGATTTTCCTTTCAGAAACGGGTATCAAAAACAAAAAACTGACATTGTAAAAAAAAATCTGTCACTGAAAAAAAAAGAGACATGAAGAAAAAATCTGAAGATTGTCATTGAAAAATACAAAAAAATACAAATAAAATAAAATGATAAGATTTTCGCATTTGAATTATTTGAATTACTTTCTTTTTTCAGTGCCAATACTTGTTTCAATGCCAATACAACTGTTTTCAATACAAATGTTTTAATGACAATGTTTCTTTTTTCAGTACTGGTTTTGTTTTCAATGCCATTTTTTTTTTTTGGATGCCAAATTTTAAAGTCACCGTTCTGGCTCCATACATTTACCATACTGCTGAGAATACTTGTACACTCGAAATTTAAGTGCGGCTGATTTGACCACGGAGCGTGACGGCCGGCTTGACTGCAGTTCCGCAGTTCGAATTATAGCTTACTGTTCTTAATACCTTTATTTTGAAAAACCACTAGTTTTTTGTTTTTTAATACCCGTTTCTGAAAGGAAAATCGAATGACCAAAAGATACACGGACCCTTTTTCTTTCCCTCACAGTACTGGAAATCATAGAATACCAAAGGGAGTTACTTACTTTTCTTTGGCTTGGACCTTTATCCATTTTAGGTGGAGATGTGGCATACTGGCAGAAAGCCTTTACATTAAACAGAAAACAGAGACATTTATTTTTTAACAAATTAAAGAAATAAAACCTGCACATTTTAAGGCAAGAGAAGAAGACGGATAAGAACACTGAACAACAAACAGTACAATTTAAAATCACCCTTTAAAGCACTTTATAAATTGTGTGTTCTACGATTTCAGTGAAATGAAGCTCAGTGTAATCTTTCGGTCCAATCAGGAAGACTCTTTATTGAAGTGCGCAATAAACACAAGACACGTGATCAGCTGAAAGCTGGGGGATTCATGAATGTTGCATAAAGTATTTGTTCACTCCTGTTTGAAGTACTTTTAAAATAGCATAATTTCAGTATTCATTATAATTGTTTATGAGAAGTTCATCTCTCACATAAGATCACTTCTGTGACTGCTCACATTTGTGACAGTTTAAATGGTGTTCGCTAATAAGGAAAAACATTCAGATCACCCTGCTCATCGATCCAAGTCATGAATATGTATGTTCATTTTGACTTGGCTTGTACGCTACGTATCCTCAGGGAGATGTCGGGGTGTGCGACCTGCGGCCACTGTTCGCTACAGAGCACACAGTGACAGTGTAGGTGACGGTGTCGATGCCTGTCCAAAAGAACGCAATTGTCAATAAATCGTCCAAAACTGCATGTTGTCGTCTCTACGTCTCTGTCATGGAGGTCTGTACTCACATCCAGCTGATGGGTGGAACAGTCAGTTTTTTTACGCCGAGCGGCTCGTGTGCAGCGTGGAGACCTTAGCTGTGGTGGTGAGTGCGCAGCGTCCAGGTTAACTTGTTACACTTGTTACCATCGAGTATTTCTTTTAATCCACACTCCGTTTGAATGGTTATTTAAAGTCAGTTACCTATTAAGCTGACACCAAGACGATGTGAACACTGTGTACACTGTCATACAGCCTGCTACAAGCCCTGTCATGATTCATGATCAACGGTCATGATTCATAGTAAAGTCCAGACTTGTATTCACTCCTCTCAAGGTATCAAGATGAATATCCGAAGGAAGAGGATGACTTCTTAGAAGTTACTGCAGGTGTCAGTAAACTTCACTATCGAAGGACACTTTTTTGCTCCCGTTCCTCGCCAAGAAAAATCGGTCTGGAGCCGCAAAACACATTTGTTTCTGACTTTCTGATTTTCACCCGTCGGCCAATTAAAATTTTTTCAAACTGCCAATAATAACAGAAATCTGAATATTAGATAAAGCAAATTTAAAATTTCTTGTTACATTTTGTTGATATATTTGAGTCAAAAGTTTTTACAGGTGGGGATTTTTGATGTCTATAAATCAGAAAACATGGTCCGCTGCACCAGCCCGACCATCAAACCCAAGTTAATTATTTGGAGCATCCAGTCAAATCCACCAGACTGTCATCACACACCTCAGTCAAAGGCTAAATCACAGCACAGCCATTCGGATCAATAGATCAAGGACTGACAATGAAACAGTGAAACACACACACACGATTTCCTATCTGGGATTAATAAAGTTATCTATCTATCTATCTATCTATCTATCTATCTATCTATCTATCTATCTATCCATCTATCTATCTATCTTATGACTGAGATGTGCTTTATTTGGAAACAATTTGTAAAGTGACTGACTTTAGCCTGCTAATTGTATTAGTTCCCCTGCTTCACCTGGTGAAGTTCACTGCTCCCCCACACCTGCAGGGACAGCTGAGGTCTCCCGCCTCCCTCCACCTCCCCCTTCTTCCACAGCCTCTGTCTGCGAGACTTTCTCAGCAGCAAGCAGACGCACTTTTACAAAACACTTCCCACACGGCAACATGACATAGTTGACTTGACGTGTAAATGAGCAATACATAAACCAGATGAAATGAATGCAAACAAATTTAAGGCAGCCCCCAATTAATCACTGATGCATATGATGTATAATATGATGCTGAATGTAAGCGTTAAAATAAGGCTCACCAAGTGAGCTGCAAAAGATACATAATGAACTTTACAAGACAACTCAAACACATACAGCAGCTTCACACCACAGCAATGCAATATACTTAATGCAAACAGTAGATCACATAACAACCAGCACAACTGATATTTATAAAGGAAGACTAGGCTGTGAGAAGAATGTGTGTAAAACACCTAAATGTGTTTTGATTTGTTTTGTTTTTACTTTTTCTTCGCACTAGTCCAAAACAAAACATTTCATGGTCACCAAAAAGCCCCAAATCTTGAACTGACCTGAAAATGAAAAACACTTGTTGTGTATCCACTTAAACTGTTTTCATGTCTTCACAAGCAAAATTCAATTGTTGTACATGTTAAATTGTTGTACTCTTTTTAAACTTGAGTGTAACAGAGCCTTAAAAGTTTATATTTTCATCCTTAATTTAATTTAAAAATAAAAACTATAATCACAGAATTTTGAATTTTAAAATATCTTGAAGACAATTTTTTGTTTGCTACATAATGGCCACCAAAACAGTGTGAGACAGATACTTCACTCTGAGATAAGATCAGTATAACGTATGATGCAAACCTTATTCACTGAGGTTTATTAAACAAGCTGAAACAAAAGTAGTTACCATAGCTGAAGAGTAGACTGTGGCCTTTGCTGTCTTCGGGTAAATTACGACATGTGCTTTCACATTTCATATTTACAATAAATCTTGTGTGGCCCCGCCCCTAGGAATCCCCTGCACATTTGTTCCACGTAAGAGAGAAGTACGTAAGAAGGAGTAGAGTCATTGTTATTGAAGAACCTGTCATGGTTTACTGTGGAAGTTTGGTTTTTGCTGTAGTTTTGTTTTTTCCCTGTGTGTGTGTGTGTGTGTGTGTGTGTGTGTGTTGCTCCGTCCCGTATGGTGACTATATCAGTGCTCTTCTTATTGTGTTCGTTTATTTTCTAAAGGGATTTCTAGTGTCGAGATTCTCTTGTGTTTGTGCTTCAGTGTTTTCTCCCCTCGTGAGCAGAACCTCCAGCGCCTCCTCTCTGCCCTGCTCCTGCTCCACTGGCTCACCTGAGATCCCTCCACGCCGCCAGCGAACAAACCCAGCCCATCAACTGATTCAACAAGAGCTCTCTCCTACAATACAAACCTTCCACCTGATTTCCTGCCTCTGGTCTCTGTATTTTGGCTGCACACAAAACCCCATCGTAACAAAATTGCAGTTCATTAACGCATAAATGAAACCGGAGCTGACGTACTAAACAATAAACAGAATACAGAAAATAGGCAAAATAGACATATGTATAAAATGCAGACATATAGGCCTACGTCACATCATATCATCGGTCCAGAACAACAATAAAGACATGAGGCAATCCTTTCTCTGGACGAACTTCTCCAAGACCTGATGGATATTCTATTCTGCTGCAAGCAGACCTTCTTTTCTTCCTCTCCTTCTTCTTCTTCTTCTTCTTCTTGAAGGTAGAAAAGTTGCGTGCACATATTCTCAAATACATTAAATGCAAATGCATCGGAATATTCGCAGGTTCAGACCGTCCTCCGACTCGCTGCCCTCCAGAAAAGAATCTCCACTTCCTTTTCCACACCGTCAGAGTTGGTCTCCTGGTATGAGCTGGCACCTCCCTAGACCTGACTGACGGGAATGACTCATGGACCTCCACACTTTCTCCCTGCTCCACTGTAAAGAGTTTAATAAAGACCTCTGTCTCCCCCCAGCGTTACACCTGTTGCGTCTTTATGTGTTCCCTTTGGAAAGTTTTAGAATATGATTTGTTTAAAGAGAAAGAAAACAAGGGCTTTCCTTCTGTACATGAGTAAGAATTAAACTTTACTTGTTCTTTATTCTAAGACATTAAAGTGGAAAAAAGACATGACAGTTCCTGAAGCTGAAATGTCTCGGGCGCCCCCTGGTGGCCGCCTGCAGTATAGGTGTAGGTCAAACCCTGGATGTACAGGGTCAGTCTGTGAAAATGTGTCCAGTGGTGGTCAGGTGAAGTGTTTATAATGTGGATATCTGGATATTAAAGGCTCATCTGCAATTTTTCTGTGGTGGTCCTAGTAATAAGCTTCAGTCTATTTTTTCTTTAAGTGTACTGAAGTAACAAATCACATGACATGGTTAAGCTCTGAGTAAAAAAAAAAAAGAAAGATAAAATAATGTGTTTCAATTGCTTATTATATATAATCAGTTTTTTACTGATTTTTTTATATCTATATTTTCACTTTCTGGTCAGCAGGTTAAATTACTCCAAAATAATAATTAAAAAAATATGCAATATTCATGGGTCCATGAAAACAAAGGCCAAAAGTAACAAAGGGTAGTAAAGAAATAATAAAATGATTAAATTAATGAAAATGTTTAATTATTATAGTCTGTATTAATATCGATAAGAGTTATCTCTTCTCTCCTCTGTCACCTAGTTGGTACAATACATCTAATGTAGCCTGTTATTATTTTTAGGAGAAGTTGCTTTTCTTTTTTTAATTATAACACTTTTTAACAATGTTCGTAAAATGTACATGTAGATATATGCAAGTCTGACAGGTATTTCACATTCCTTTTGTTGTATTCTCCCAAATAGAATGAAGGTTTCACCAGTCTGATATTGTTTTAAAGATTATAGTTATGACATTTAGAACAAGATAAATTCACCCTTAAATGAAAATTCAGTCATTATTTACTCATCCCCATTCTGATGGAAAGTCAGGTGTGTTTTTGTAGTCCACAAAACATTTCTGGAGCCTCACGAGTCTTTCAACATTCTCCTAAAACACTGAAGAAGCTCAGGACTTTTTTACATCTTTTTAAGATGTAAAAAAGAGAACGATCAAAGGGAGGGGGAAAAAACATTAAATGGCTCCATACAGCTCCTCCCAGGTCCAGGTTTTCATGATTTTAATTTTTTGTAATTCTTAATTGTTAATTCTATTTAGTATGTTAAGATATGTCTCAGCAGAGAATGACGTCACACTCTCTCTCTCTGTGTGTTGTAATCTGAGTTTCTCTGTTCTTTGTTTATGAAGTGGAGCATTTTCACATGTAGAATAAAGGTTTCACAAACTTAGTACAACAAATTATAGGTTTACATCATTTTATTGTAAATTTGTCGATCAGTACATCAACTTTAACATCCTCTACATGCTTGATTCAACAGTTAAAACATATGTAGGTTTCATTTTTGCCATGAATACATTCATATCTTTGTTACAGTAGTAATAGCTGAAGCATTAACAATGATAAATGATGATCAATGTGATGATAAAGTAAAACATATTTATCTCTGATCACATGAATTTCTTGTACACAAACAGGCAGGAATATCAGTGCTGAGAGGAGTACAGAGAAGTTTCTACTGATAGAGAATCAAAACCACCAGATCGATCTGGTCACTTTCTAATAAAGGACCATAAGAATTGTACTCATCAGTACTTAATATGCCATCAGTTCCCTTGTGGGGTGTAGAAATCACCATCCCACCTCTTAAACTGCTGCATGTTCACATGCTCCTTAAGCAGTTTCTTTACATTTTCTACAGCCTTCTGCCTGTTTGCAGGTGTGCATGTGTCAGATGGTTGCTGTACCTGCTCTCTCGTTTCGTTCTCATTTTTGAGCAAGTTGCTCAGACTTTCAGCTTCAGCACAGTTGCCATAGGGCCACTCCTTTGTTTCACTTGTTGTCAAACCAAACATATTCCCACATGATCTGCAAGGAGCCATTAGGGTTCCATCAGTGAGGCTAAACGCCTTACACCTGACCTGCTCTGGAAGTTTGATGGTTCCATCAAAGTATGACTTCTTCTGCTTCTTCTTATCTCTTGAATAGTAGGTCATCACTGCATCAGCTACGTAACTGTCCCATTTTTTGCAACAGGATGCAGCGACAATGATTTCCCCAGGAATACGGTCAGAAGTGGACATGGAGACTCCGTAGTACCTGACTGAATCTTGTGCAGTGTTCTTCTGAGAGACACAGATGGTGTTGGAGACCAGAGCCGTTGCTTCACCCTTCTTCAGTTTAAGAGTGAACTCTTTCAGCCTGTTTTTTATTTCATCTTCATTCTGTTGTCCATTCAGGTTGACAACCTGCAAGAAATCACAAATATTATTTGATCAAATATCAATATCAATTTCAAGCTTACTAAGTATTCCTTTGTGTTTGTTAAATTCTATGATGATTAAACAGACACTGTAATATTTTAAGCACACTAGCAATTTGATAGAATGTGATGTGGAACATTGTACTAACTTTGTATTAACTATAAACTCACCATGTCCAGCACACATGAAAATGGAGCCCGCTTGGGTAGTTGTGTGGAAAATTTATCAAAAGGTTGAGGGTAGAGGCCCTTCAACTTATTAAGCACGTCTTCATCGACCAGAATATCTTTTGGGGAATATTTGGGTTCATTCTTGATCTCGCCCAGAAAGAAGATGCTGTGAAGAACCTGTGGAGTGAAAACACATTCACAGAGAGGTTCTGAGTTTTGTGTATCAGAGAAGCTTTATGTGCAGAAAATAGACTATGACAGAGCAATGCATTCTGTAAAAAAAACAGAACATTTCAAACGTTAATAACACTCCTCATCAGACGTACCTCATCAACCAACACTGAAGGATGAGCTGGACTCTCTTTCTCTGATGCTAGCTCCACCATTTTTTCGATAATCAGGAAAGCATTCCTTCTGAAAGGGTCTTCGTTTTCCAGATATTGTTCTGCCCTGAAATAAAAAATGTTAACTGTTGTCAGAAAATGTAATTCCTGTAAAAAAAATGCAGTGTGAATAAGTGCTGTCAAAGTATTAGGGCCAGAGGTGAGAAGAAAAACTCTGGAGGAAGTTTTTTTTTATTTTCATTGTCCATTTCAAGAAAAGACGAACTGTACTTAGATTCTGAAGTACAGTTCATCTTCAATCATTTCTTTTCTTAGTAAAAAAGAAACGATTTCTCCTTTAGCTCATAAACACAGTGTAGTTGTCAGCATTAGGACTGGAGAGATTGTGCTGGAAACTACGTCTGTTCAGAAGGAAAAACAACACAAGCATGGAAGAGGTGGCCGAATACGTGCAAGGTGAAATTGAAAAGATATAGTGATGGCAGAGCTCCCAGTCGCTCCACTGACTGGACTGGACGGACCAGAAGAGTTGGTTTTATTCTCGACATTTGTTCTTGACATTTCAACTTTCTATTAAAGAGCATAACGAAAATAAAAACGTCTTCTTCTAATTTTTTTTCACTCATTCCGGGCCCTAACACTCTTCCCTATTAAAGAACTGGAAATATTTGGCATTTGAATGGTTTCTGTAGCTGAAAGAATGCAGAAGTAGTTGACTGTAAAACATATGAAGAGTAAGTCAAAGAACAATAATTTGGCACTGTGTAAGTTACCTGCGTACATTTCTGACGACAATACCACAATCTGCTGTTCATGCAGAACGCAGCACTGACTACTTATGTTGAGTGAACCAGTGTACTCACCTCGTCATCGCTGCAGCCTGATGCAAATAGAAACAATACACGACACATTACAACAGTTACACATGTCACTGGTAACATAAATTAAATCAGCAATGCAGGTTTTAATCATAATGCTAAAAAATATTCAAACAGAGACCACATAAGTGCAGCTACTCACCATTGTAAGGATGGAGAAAGTGAAAAAAAAATGCAGATTGGAGCCCTCCCTCCTGACTCAGACCGCCACTCCTTATCTGGGTTTATGATGGGATGTAGAAACCAAACAGTGGATGTACACTCACACAAACAGATCACAGAACTGGTATGTTCACTTGTGAACATGTACAAGCAAATAAAAGTCAGTCAGAATGTGCATTGTGTACCTGGGAGTGGTGCCACTGAATTCCAGTTAAAGCACAACATCCCGGAATGCAGTAATGACTCATTTATGCGGGGTAGTAAGTAGGAAACTGATTGTAACTGAACATCGTGACTGAACTTGCAGCTTCCATGAACAAACACATTGTCTCACTGACATGTTTTTATGTTTTCATGCAGATTTGAAATTCAGTTCAGTATTTTCAGAAAGTAATTGCTGAATTACACTGGGTTACAACAAAAAAAAAAATGTAAGTTGTCTGTGTTTTTTCACCTGAATTAGGACCATTTTGCACCACTGAATCCAAAAATGACATCCATTTTTCTCAATCAGGTTTTTATGCTAATTTGATTTTGAAAAATCCAATCTTCTGACTAAATTGATTACATTTTTGTGACATTATCTGTTGATGTTCGTTAATATTTCTCATCCAAAAAAGGTTTTAGGAGAAAAAAAATCGTTTTCTAACAGAATGTACTAATTAAATTTTACAAACTTCAATTTCTGTAAATTGAACAATAGACACTGATAAAAGAAGTACATGTAAATTGAACTTTACGTCGTCATTGTGCAAAATTCAGGGCATGAACTTCTGTTTCTTCGAACCCCTCGAATGCTCAGCAGCAGGGGTGTTTCTCTTCAGAGTCCAACAGTAATCAGCCATCATGACTGCATCCCAGCAACCCTGATACCTGGTCTCCATCTCTTTTATGTCCTGATGGAATCTCTCCCCCTGCTCATCACTCATTGATCCCAGATTCTCAGGAAAAACAATTAGTCATAAGTTGGCACATGCAAAATCTTCAGAACTTGTTTATTGCAAGAGATATAAAAGAATTTTGCATCATATGACATGAAAATACCCGTACATGTAAACAAAAACATTAAAAAACAAATATGTAGCTTTGTTCAGACAGTTGACCTGATTGAGCAAAACCAGTGTGATTATTGGATTCAGCACATCAAAATGATCCTAAATCAGCTAAAAAAAACTTAAACAATAAATTTGGTGTTGACCAGTGTTATTAATTCATGCTCAGCAACCCACCATGAAACATTTTAAGACTTATCCAACCAGGAAACGTTGTGATCTGCCCCGTGGACAGGCATTAAGAATATCTACAATAACTACCGTATATAGAAATGCCAAATCTTCTTTCTGATGCTCTTCTTAGCTTATGTAGGTCATATACAGGCATCAGTTTTAAACAGAGACTGTTTGATAACAGTTCAAAGTTCCTTGTACATCAGTTAACCACATGTTTCCCTTTAATATTGTTTGTGATATTGTCGTGGAAAAACTTTTTACCAAAAATAAAATAAGAATATGGACAGAAGTCTTCTTGTCCATGATTCTTTATTCAACACAGAATTGTGCAACACAGTCTGCAGAATATGGAACCAGAGAATATGACAAATACAATCTTATTTATACACTTGTGAATTTCTCTTTCTATGTTTTACATCAATGGGGCCTTTTCAGTCACTTTTAGACATCTGTCAATTTTCCTCATACAAGTCACAGCTGACCAATAACATCAGTTTCCCTATATCTAAAACCAAAAGGGGCTTTTACTTTTAACCTTATGCTGGACTGTTACAGTGTTCTATTAAGTAGAGGAATGACAGTGACAACAAGTTATGACAAGTTGGTACAATACATCTAATGTAGCCTATTGTTATTTTAGATGAAGTTTCTTTTGGCCTGTATGGCTTTATTGATAGTAGTAGCTGAAGAGGGTGACAGGAAACCAGGTGAAAGAGAGGGGGAGTGACGCGCAGCAAATGGTCACCAGGCTGGGAGTCGAACGCGGGTCCGCTGCAGCGAGGGCAAAGTCTCTGCACATGGGACGCCTGCTCTACCAACTGAGCTAAACAGCGCCACGCTTTTCTTTTTTAATTACAACACTTAGCACTTAAAAATATTCGTAAAATGTACAAATATGTAAATATATGCAAGTCTAACAGGTATTTCACAATCCTGTCCAGCTAGGTGTTTTCATCTTCAGAGACAGGCTTCCACCATTCCTCAAAAGTAAAGTGGGACCACTTTGAATTAATTCAGTGGATTAAATAATTCAAATCCTAATATTTGTTCAGTCCTAAATCAAATCAAATCAATTTTATTTATATAGCCAAAAATCGCAGTCACATTGCCTCAGTGAACGACATCCTCTGTCCTTAGACCCTCGATCGAGTGAGGAAAATCTTGCCACGTTGATGGAAAAAAAGACCCTTTTAAGAGGGTAAAAAACGATGGAAGAAACCTCAGGAAGAGCCAAATAGGAGGGATCCCTCTTCCAGGATGGACAGACATGCAATAGATGTCGCATGTACAGAAAGGAGCAACAATTAACAGTTTACAAGTTACAATAACAGAAAGTCTGGTACAAATGATATGTAAAGCTGAAGTGTACAGAGTGACACAGCTTGCAGCTTGTGGGAACACAAAACAAACGTTAGAGATATGCGATGTTGATCAGAATAAACAGATTGTTTCTCGTCGGCAGTACAATGTACAATTTAATACTATAGGAACTCACTGAGACTGACAATAACCCACTGAAGAAGCTCACAACTGATACCAAGGGCTAATTAAAGGCTAAATTGAAGAAGTAAGTTTTGAGTTTAGATTTAAAGGCGTCATCAGTTCCAGATTGTCTGATGTCAGCTGTGAGGTTATTCCAGAGGAAAGGAGCCAGATAGAAAAAAGCTCTGCAGCCAGCTGACTTCTTCTTAATCCTGGGAACCATCAGGAGCCCTGAATTTTGAGGGCGTAATGCCCGAGTTGGAATATATGGTGTAATGAAATCTGACATGACGGAAGACCCTAAAATAAGGCATTGCAATAATCCAGCCTAGACGAAACAAAGGAATGAATCAGGATTTCTGCATCCGCAGTGGACAGGAAGGACCTAATTTTAGCTATATTGTGCAGGTGGTAGAAAGTGATCTTGGTAATTTCTTTGATGTACTTATCAAAAGAGAGTGTAGAATCAAAAGTAAAACCTAGATTGCGTCCGAAATTCCATACTATAAACTACATACTCAATATGTGTACTATCGCTCAACATACTTTTGAGAGCATAACAGTAGTATGCATCTTTTCAGATGCACTGCTTAGCGCAGAAGTGACGCACTTCCTGCCGGTTGGATTGGAGATGCGTAACCATGGTAACCTGTGTCAACCTCACCTCTACCGGCAATCTGCAATAATACTCGTGTAAAATATGTTTTATTTGGCTTTCACTTAAGTATAAGGTTTCGCTTATGATAACGCACTGTAGTGGTTATAATGTTAACTGAGTTAATTAAAGTCCGTGTAAAGCAGAAATACATTTTTGTTATGAGCTTGTCACACCACAGAAACATGTGTCATTGACCACTGAGCCAAATTAGAAAGATAAAAAAAATTGGCAAGTATATAAAATTAGGTCCCAAAATCATGGAAAAACAAGCACTTCTCTCTGCTGTGAAACGCTGGGGGTGTGTCAGTTAGAGGCGCTGGAGCCACGCCCACGCAGGTAGGGGAGCCGCCTCCGTGTACTGTACAAGGACGTAACCTACAGTAACAATGGAAGCTAGCAGCATCATCGGACGGACCCAGCCCGACCTGTTCGAGCCATCAGAGCCAGAAACTGACTCTGAGTCAGACACTGATAGTGCTCAGCTTCGTTCCTCACAGTCCATGTTTTACATTACACACAAATGTAAAACCCCAGTTTACATTTAATTCCTTGTCATAGCTATATTGGTGCACATAGAATATTATCTGTGGATTATCATTGTGCTGTCAGATGGACTCCGCTCAGGGAATGAGGCCAAATCATGTCATGATTAAATGCAATAACATTTGCTAACATTACATGGGCATGACAGGATGCACGATGTAAAATCACTTTCAGGATTTGCACCTTCAGCAAAATGCATTTAATTGCCCAAATGTACATTGTTTATAACGTACATAAGCACACACTTACACTTAGAGCTTAGATCTGGCCCAAAACAAATCAAGCCTGACCGACCGAGCCGAGCCTGTGCAGTGATGCCTGTAATGCGTTACTCTAATCTGACCACTTTTTCAGTGAGGAGTAGGTATATAAAATTAGGTATATAAAATTAGTATAGTATGTAAGTATATAAAATAAAATTAGGTCTCAAAATCATGGAAAAACAAGCACTTCCTTCTGCTGTGAAACGCTGGGGGGGGGGGGCTTCCGTGTATTGCACAAGGACGCAGCCTACAGCTTGACAGTACACGTCATGTTGATGACGTCGGTGTTTCCCAAGGTGTTCCCCTTGTCTATCTAAACCCGCGGACAGTTTATAATCATATAGATGCTGTTATAATGTGTAGTGATTAAGATCCTGAGACACCAAACTTCCTGGAAAGTGACGTAGTTAAGTTTTTGCGTTAAATTACATAATTATACATAATCACCATCAGTAAACATGACGCTGTCTGATTCTGTCACTTGCGGGGACGGAGGCTATTTTCTGGGGGAAAGCTCCATTTAGTCTCGGTGATTTATTTTCGTCACAAACACTCGGTGAGTTAAAGTTCACACTGGGACGGCTCACCAATAATGCGGCCCTGATACTACCGCCACATACCGCCGGTGGGACCCGCTGTCAGCGGGACGGAGGGGGTCGGCTGCGGCAGCCACATTATGCCCAGTGACCAGCGTCAACGGACTCTGCAGAAATCCAGACATTACCTGGTGATAGTTGCTGAAACTATCAGGGGTAAAGTGGACACTGCAGAGACAGGTGTGGGTGGTGATGTTTAACTCCCCACAGTAACGTTAGCTCCTCTTGACAAAATCGATCCACCGTTTCCTTACGTTGTCCCTCTTAGGAAACTTAAATAAGCTAACAGCGCCGTCACCCTGCACACTGTGGCATCTAGGAAAGACGCACAAGCGATGTGGAGGAGACATGACTGGTTAGTTTACTGGTTGGCTGGTAAGCTAGCTGCAAACTATTGTAGGCAATGCTATCCAGGACTGGAGAGTGAGTGGGAGAACCGCTGAAGCTGATGTGCTGAACGTATTTATACCACTTCCACAGCAGGGCCGGGTTTATGCAAATCATATGGCCACGTTACATAACGTGGCCATGATTTGCATGATTTCTGACCCGCCCATTAAATCCTGAACACAGAAATGTTGAAAAACAGTTTGTGAGCCTAGCTCCAAAATTAAATTCTAAATGGTCGAATGGCTTTTACATGTTTTCAATAAAAACATTTATGACCTGTTTGATGTGTTTAGAAGAAAATGGCTGATTTTGCTTTACACAGACTTTAAGGAGCTAACGTTCATTAAACGGGTACCGTCAGAAACTTAAATTGAAGTGTTATAACGTTAGACGTTACACCAGAGCTGCATTTAAACTGCACTTGCACAAGCTGCACTTGTTGTCCGTTGTGTCATTGTTGTCGTCACCGCTGCATTGCACTGTGGGATATTTATGCCGCCGTAGTGTCCAGTGCTTGCATACTGTAATATTTACCGGAAATAGTATGCACCTCACATACTATTAGGTGCATACTAAGGTTTCGGACATACTAAAAAATCTCACATACTGTTTTAGCATACTCAATAGCATGTTAGTATGGAATTTCGGACGCAGCGCTAGATTCTTGATGGTTGAGCTTTGAGAAATAACACATTTGTCGAGAGTTACAGTCACCTGATCAACATGGTGTTTTGTCTAGCGGGGGCGATGAGCAGCATCTCTGTTTTATCCGAATTTAGGAGCAGGAAGTTTTCTGACATCCATTTCTTCACCGTGTATAAGCAGGTCTCTAATTTCATGATTTGAGATGTATCATCATCTTTTATGGGCACATACATGTCGTCCGCGCAGCAGCGCAAGTGTTTTGTATAATATAATGTAGTCCTGCCTTCTTCTCTGGGACAGGGGTGGAAAGTAACGAGTTACATTTAATCTCGTTACTGTAATTGAGTAGTTTTTTTGTGTACTTGTACTTTTTTGAGTAATTTTTTAAATCAGTATTTTTACTTTTACTCAAGTACATATTGTTGGAAGTAATTTACTTCACTACATTTTAAATAGCTTCCGTTACAAAGTAAAACAAATAAAAATAAAAATAGATGAACTTGCACTGCGTCTGCGTGCCAACTGTCCATCTGATTGGCTCTGGACAACTGCAGCGCCAGAGGGTCAGAAACGTAGAGACGTTGGTGGTGGCGCCACAGAGGAGCTAGCTACACAATGATGGAGACAGATGGAGACGAGTGTGTGGATGGAGAAGGGTCGGATTTGGGACACAGAGACCAGCAAGGAGAACGCGAGGCCAATCCATGGCCATACTTGAAGGACTTGTTTGAGTTCAAGTCCGCAAATGAGAACAACTTCATCATGTTATGTAAACTTTGTATGCCGAAACAAAAGCAGCTATCCACCTACAAAAACTCTGCTTCCAACCTGCGCAAGCATGTACAGGTAAGATAACCTCACATGAAGCTAAATAATGTTACATGCTATTAATCATGGATCCATGCAATTAATAACTTTAACGTTACTCAATCATGGTATGCTAACGTCAGTGTTAGCAGCCAGCTTTATAGTGCTAGTTAACATTAGCTAACTTGGTAGTAAGCTAGCAAGCTTCATTTTAAACAATCACATTTGACACATTCCTTAATTTCACACAAAATTATGTTAATATTGCTATGATATGCATTGAAAATTGCTTATGAGTGTAGATCTGAATTTTAATTTAGAATAGTTTTTATATAAATTCCACAAAAGATAAAGAAAATATGATATGTTTATCTATTTCAGCAATAAGCGGTCATATTGACCGCACATCATTTCGCTGGATTTCATTGTTTCATTTTTCGCACGGTTTGCGGCTTTCTTTGTCTCTCTTGTCTCTAACGTTGTTAGCGGTCTCCACCCTGCTGGAAAAACCAGACCAGCACTCGACCTGGCTGGGATCAATGCCCGCATCTTACAGTGTTTCCCTTACCATTTTACAGGCCATTTTTTTATGCATGGGGAGAGATTACTGCCCCCCCCCCCCCCCCCCCCCATAAGTAACTAAGTAACTTTTACTCTGAGTACATTTTAAATGAGCTACTTTTTACTTTTACTTGAGTAGATTTTTACACAAGTACTTTTACTTTTACTTAAGTAAAATTTCATCAAGGTAACAGTACTTTTACTTAAGTAGATTTTTTTGGTACTCTTTCCACCCCTGCTCTGGGACACACAAGGCTATGGTGGTGTAAAGTAAGCAGGTAGACATCCCCCAGCTGTTGTTTGCTCTCCATAGTGGACAAGTGTGGCTTTAACAACCATCACTGTAACATTAATATCCAACGAATATCTTTAGTTGTAGTAACATCTTTTTTGTATTCTCACAAATAGAATGAAGGTTTCACCGATCTGATATTGTTTTAAAGACTATAGTTATGAAATTTAGAACATTAAATGATAAAATCACCCTTAAATGAAATTTCAGTCATTATCTGCTCATCCCCATGCTGATGGAAAGTCGGGTGTGTTTTTGTAGTCCACAAAATATTTCTGGAGCCTCACGATTCTTTCAACATTCTCCTAAAACACTGAAGTAGCTCTGAACTTATTTTAAAATGTAAAAAAAATAGAGAACAACCAAATAAAGAGGGGGAAAAACATTAGATGGCTCCATACAGCTCCTCCCACTTAATCCAGAGTTTTAAAGTCCCCATCTACTTCAGTTGTTTAGGAGAATGCTGCAAAGCTGTTTTGCTGTGAATCTTCAAAAGTCTTCTGAGTATTACGAAACTTTTGGGGGAACTCATCCTTCAACAGCAGCAAACAACTAGTATGTTAAAAATGTCTCAGCAGAGAATGACGTCACACTCTCTCTCTGTTGTAATCTGAGTTTCTCTGTACTTTGTTTATGAAGTGGGGCGTTTTCACATGTAGAATAAAGGCTTCACACACTAAGTACCACAAATCGTAGGTTTACATCATTTTATTGTTAATTTCACGATCAATACATTAACTTTGACATCCTCTACATGCTTGTTTCAAACAGTTAAAACACATTTAGGTTTATAGGTTTTCCATGAATATATTATTTTCTTTCTTACAGTAGTAATAGCTGTAGCATTAACAATGATAGATGATGATCAATGTGATGATAAAGCACAACATATTTGTTGTGAGATAGCCTTTTTGTTCCTATGAGGCTACCGTAGCCAGAGGGGGTTGATGATGCGTGATGGCGTTACCTACGGAGTCGGGAAGTTTAGCAGTGAATGATTCTGGCCATGTGGTGTATGTTAGTGAAAAAAACAGAGTCACGAGAAACCTGTGTCTTGGCCCATATCATGCCATGGTGTCAGAATTAAGGACCCTACGCTAACACCAGAGACAAGATGGCTAAGTTTGGTCCCCCAGAGCCGTTCGATTTTGCCCAGCCGGCGGAGTGGCCAATATGGAGACAGAGATTTTCCCGCTTTAGATTGGCTTCAAAGCTGGATAAGGAGAGCAGTGAGGTGCAGGTGAATTCTCTCCTCTACTCCATGGGGAGAGATGTGGAGCCATCTACAGCTCATTTGTGGTGGAAAAGATTGATGAACACTTTGTACCCAAACGGAATGTCATTCATGAACGCGCCTGCTTTCACAAGAAGACCCAATGGGCTGGTGAGACCATGGAGGCGTTCGTTCGGAGCCTGTATGAGCTCACCCAGCATTGCAAGTTCCAAGGTCTCGCAGAGGCTACAGCTCGAGGGGGATCCAACGTGAGGGCCATCTAGCTCTTGGGAGCCAAAACGTGTGCTAACGTGCCCTCTTGGGACCCAAAATGCGCACTTAAGTGTCCTCTTGGCAGCCAAAATGCATGCTAAAGTGCCCTCTTGGTTGGCAAAACACACTAAACTGCCCCCTTGGGTGGTTAAAACATGATAAACTGCCCTCTTGGGAGCCCAAAATGCGCGCTTAAGTGCCCTCTTGGGAGCCAAAACGCACGTTAAGTGCCCTTTTCAGTGGCGAGAACGCGCTGTATTTTCGTCACTGCCCTTCAAAAAGTCTGTGCACGCCACTGCGTATCTCAGAGGACAGATTATCTCTCGCTCTGCTCATATTAGGAAAATTAAGTATAAGAATATTGAGGAGTTATCTTCAGAAATTAAGGCTCTGGACGGACTCATATCTGGTTCTCCGACCGCTGATTTGATTAGGAGGAGAGTAGGCTTACAAACTGAAATTGATCTCTTAACTACCACCCAAGCGGAGAGGCTCATCTTTAAATCCCATAGTAGATTCTATGAAGAGGGGGATAAATCCTCCAAGCTATTAGCTAGTCAGCTCCGTCAAAAAGCAGCGTTACGTATTATTTCACAAATTAGGCTACGTGATAGGTCCTCAACAGAGGATCATCAGGCAATTAACGGCTGCTTTAAAGAGTTCTATTCTAAATTATATTCTTCAGATTCAGCACCAGATCACAATCAATTTGATGCGTTTTTTTCTAATCTGAACATTCCATCAATTGACTCTGACTCTGAAGAACGATTGGAAACAAAATCTGACGCTGGAAGAAATTAACAATTCAATAATGTCCCTTCAGAGTAGAAAAACCCCTGGCCCGGATGGGTTTCCAACTGATTTCTATAAAAATTTAAAGATAAACTTGCCCCTGGATTCTGTAGAAGCACTGGAGAATAATATTCTTCCGCCCACGCTTCGTCAGGCATCTATTACACTGTTATTATAGAAAAATAAAGACCCTCGAGATTGCTCATGTTAATCAGCTTTACAAACTGTGACGGTAAAGTGTTCTCGAAGGCCATTGCACTCCGGCTAGAGACAGTTCTTCCTTCTATCATTTCGGAGGACTAGACTGGGTTCATCCAGGGCAGACAATCCTATTTTAACCTGAGACAATTGTTTGATATCATCTATACTGAATCTAGCACTCCATCCCCAGAAGCAGTAATATCGTTTGATGCCGAAAAGGTGTTCAATCAGGTTGAGTGGGGTTATCTTTTCCATACACTTGACAGGTTTGGTTTTGCCCTAACTTCATTCACCTTATCAAGCTCATTAATACCGATCCAATTGCCTCAGTTAATACCAACAGTATCTCATCTGAGTACTTTCCTCTTCACAGAGGGACGAAACAAGGGAATCCAGTGAATTTGGAAACATATCTGGGTATAAACTAAATTTTAATAAAAGTGAATACTTCCCCATTAGTAAAATGCCAGAGAATAGCCCAATCTGCCTTTTAAGATGTCCGCTGAGTCCTTTACATATCTGGGTGTAAAAGCTACCAAATCATATTACATTCTATTTAAAAGTAACCTCACTCCTCTGTTGGAACAGTACAAAGAAGATATTAAAAGATGGTCTATTTTGCCATGATCTCTTATCGAGAGAACAAATTCTGTAAACATGAATATTGTACCAAAGTTCCTATATTTGTTTCAGACATTGCCTGTTTTCATATTGTAACAAGGTAGACCTGTATCATTCACACCGTTCCTAACTTCACAGTATTGGGCACTAAGGGGGAGTGGTTTAGGTGTTTTTAAGGTGTATTTAAGCCCACATGCAGGAGACACTGGCTCTCTCATCTGTTCTATGTCCTGTGTGCAGGTATGGTGTGCGTGTGTGTGTGTGTGTGTGTCTACAGTTGATGCATTCCTGGACAATGCCCCTATACAGTGCATTCTGGATACTGGATCAAATGTGTCACTGATGAGAAACAGCTATTTTCTGAAGCACTTTGGTATTAATGGCATGATGTTAAAGGACACCAGTAGTTGGCTGGCACTCGAGGCTGTGAATGGACTGGACATTCCATACTTATGTACTACTGCATGCCAAGGTGGGACAAGTTGAACTTCCTGAATGTTGGTTTTTGGTGACTAGAGACCACTGTTTGACTGACTCTGAAGGGATTTTAAGTATGAACATTATTTCACGATGTTATGAGGAGGTGGATCGGGGAAAGCAATTAACCTGTCTCTCCACTAACGAGTCTCAACAGAGAGCCTGGGCCATGGCTTTCCAAATCTGTGCCAGACAGGCACAGTTTGTTGTAGCAGATGGGTCCATTGGCTATGTATGCATCATAAACCACCATCCCATACAGATACCTGCTCGGAGTGAGATATTGGTGTGGGGCCATACCAAGTCCGGAATCAACGGTAAGGTTTACCAATGTCTGGTGGAACCTCTGGAGGTGGGTGAAGTCTTAATTGCTCAAATCTTGTCCACAGTCTATGGGGGAAGGGTCGTGATCAGAGTCCAAACTTCAATGACTCACCAATGTACCTTTACAGACATCAGAAGCTAGCTCAGACTTTTATCATTGACCCAGCAGACGTCATACAGGAGAATGACGTGAGTGTGACCCGTGTTGGTGTAAATACGGTCAGAGCAAGTATGGACCAAAGTAAATCCCAGACAGAACAGTGTGTCCCTCCTGATTTAATGGGCCTCCATTTGTCCACAGAGGAGCGGGAAAAATTACAGGCTTTGCTCTATAAACACAGAGTAGTTTTTGCTGCCCATAAGGGAGGACTATGGACTGACGAGCACCATACAATATGTGATCCCCACAGGCAATGCCCCACCGGTGCAGGAGCGCTATAGACAGATTCCACCCAAAATGTACCAGGAGGTGAAGAGCATGATTCCAGGTATGTTGGACTCAAACATCATTGTGCCTAGTTCCAGCCCATGGGCTTCTCCAATCGTGCTAGTCCGCAAGAGGGTTGGGACACTTTTTGGGACAGATTTTGTGTGGACTATCGCAAACTCAATGCAGTGACTCATAAAGATGCTTATCCACTTCCAAGAATTGAAGAATCATTGGCAAGCCTGGGAAATGCAAAGTATTTTTCTACACTCGATCTTGCAAGCAGGTATTGGCAAGTGGGGGTTTCCCCAGCAGACAAAGAGAAAACAGCTTTTACTACACCTATGGGTTAATTTGAATTTACTAGAATGCCCTTTGGTCTGCCAATTGCACCAGCTACTTTTCATGCATGTATGCATGCATGTCTGGGTGAACAAAACCAACAGTCCTTATTGATTTATCTTGATGATGTGATAATATATTCACCCGATTTTGACACTCATTTGACTCATTTGGATTGAGTGTTGGACAAATTGTCTAAACATGGCCTCAAATTAAAGCCCAGCAAGTGTTGCTTTTTGAAACGGAAGTACAGTATTTGGGACATCGGGTTTCAGCAAAAGGAATTGCTCCAGACCCTGATAGTCAAATGTATCAAGGAGTGGCCCATTCCAGAAACTTCCAAACAACTGCAATCTTTTCTGGGTTAGGCATGTTATTATCGCAGATTTGTGAAGGACTTTGCCAAAATTGCAAGCCCATTAAATCAAATGTTGGTGAGAGCAGCCCAGAATCCAGTTAATAGGGATCATTTATTCCCCTCTAAATGGAACCCAGCATGTGACTATGCCTTCAATGCCCTAAAAATGGCCCTGACTTCTGCACCAATCTTGGATTTTGCCGATTTTAACCTCCCTTTTATTGTGTACACAGATGCCTGTAACCAAGGGTTGGGAGCAGTACTTTCCCAAGTTCACAATGGAAAAGAGAGGGTAATTGCATTTGCAAGCAGGAGCTTGAGCCCCACAATACAAAATGATAAAAGTTATAGCTCCTTCAAGCTTAAATTTTTGGCCCTTACGTGGGCAGTGACAAAAAAGTTTGCAGAGTATCTACATTGTGCTCAATTTGTTGTATATACAGACAATAATCCCTTAGTGCACTTGAGCTCAGCTAAACTTGGTAGTTTGGAGCAGAGATGGGCAGCACGGCTGGCTAGCTTCCAATTTGAAATAAAGTATAGACCAGGATGTATTAACCCAAGTGCAGATGCATTATCCAGATTCCCATCAGGTGCAGCAACGTTGAATGTAGAGGAAGAAAGGGAAGGTGTGGAAATCCTGTCATTTGCACGTCAGAGCATGTGTGGCCAGAGCAATGTGTGTGGGAGCAGGGAAGGCCAACCGGGAGAATCCTCCAAGTACAACACTTGGAGTGCCCTTGTATCCTGGGCGTGCACCATCCCAGTGGTCTAGACTTCAGGGGGAAGATCCAGCCTTGAGCAGAGTGTCCTGGTATCTACAAAGAGGCCATCGACCCAACAAGCAGGAGAGACAACAGGAATTCAAACTTGGATTGCATATCCTGCGAAACTGGGAATGTCTCTCTCTGATTAAACAAGTGTTGTGCTGCACAGTACGGGACCCTAAGGAAGTCGACCCAGTGACTCAACTTCTGGTCCCTGAGGGTGGGCAACATTCTGTATGGCAGTTATATCATGAATATGCAGGGCACTGGGGCCCAGAAAAGACTGTTTCATTGATCCAAAAGAGATTTTTTTTGGCCTAAAATTAAGTACAGACATCTCCAACTGGTGTGCTCAATGTCAGAACTGTGTTCTACGCAAGGCTGCTACTGCTAAACAAGCTTCTTTGGTCCCTATTAAGACATCGGCACCCATGGAACTGTTGTCTGCAGACTTTCTGTCTATAGGTCATCCAGAAGACCCGTACCATAATGTGTTGATCATGGTGGACATTTCACAAACTTTGCCTGGGCAGCAGTCACTAAAGACCAAACTGCAGTAACAACAGCTAAGGTACTATGGAACATGGTAATTCTACCCTTTTGTGTTCCCAAACGATTGATGTCAGACCAAGGTCCCAATTTTGAATCTCATCTGATGCATGAACTATGTGAGTTGTATGGCATGACAAAGAACAATACTACACCCTATCATCCAGCAGGAAATGGCTCCTGTGAGAGATTTAATCAGACTCTGTTAGGGTTGCTGGGCACCCTTGGTGAAGAGAGATGGAACTGGAATGACCACCTGCCTGAGATGGTTCAGGTATATAATAACACTGTACACAGTTCAACAGGATATTCACCCCATTATCTGATGTTTGGAAGACATGGATTCCTGCCCCATGACCGCTTGATGGGCCTCACGGAAAATGTGTGTTGCTCCTCTGTAGACAACTGGGTGAAGTGTCATCAGAAACTACTACAATATGCCTATGAGAAAGCCAGACAGCACAGATGACTGGCATCCACACAGAACCCAGACGGTCAACAAGGACAACAAAGGGAGTACTGCCACAGAGATATCGAGATCTACATGGAGAGTTGCAGCAAGGCTTCCTGAGGATGAAGGCGCTGCCAGCCTAGTCCCCTTGATGGGTCAAAGGACAACCATCAGGTCAGAAACTGAGAAGTGGGACCAATCTGGGAAGCAACCAACCTGTGGTGTGGCTGACCTTGGCCTTTGACATTCTCCTCTAGTTTAAATCCTGGACACTGATCATATTAGATTCTCCTGCAGTTTTTTAGTACCTTTTAAGATTATAAATAAAATAAGCTTTAAACTTTCATTGTTGTGTAGTCTTTTGCCTGCTGCTTAGACTGGTTGGTCAGATCTAGCACCTGTTATAACACCACAGTCTTTTTCAAGGCATTTAATCAAATGATTTCTTCTTTTATGGAATAACAAATCAGCTCGCATAAGAAAAGAATTTATGGAAAGACCACAAGGTGTAGGAGGGCTTTCACTTCCAAATTTGCAAATTTAATGCCATCTCCCTGTGGTTAAATGATTTGAATGATAGGATCCCTGCATGGCTCCAGATTGAAAAGGTTACAAGCAGCCCACATTCACTCCCTGCCTTAATCTGCGCACCTCTACCACCACTAGTTAATAACATCAAGGATAATATAATTGTAACTCAATCACTAAGCATCATAAATCAGTTCAAAAGATGTCTAGGTATTCAGAGTATTTCTATTCACTCACCAATAATACGTAACCATCTTTTTCAACCATCCTTAATGGACAATGGCTTCAAAATTTGGTATGACAAGGGCATTCATAGTATTGAGGACCTCTATGTCAATGATACTTTTGCTAGCTTTGAACAATTATCGAGAAAATTCGCTCTGACCCATAATCATTTTTTGCAATACTTGCAAATTAGAGATTTTACTTGTAAAAAGTTTGCTAACTTTCCTACACTTCCCCCTCTTTCCTGTTTGGATTATTTATTAATGGTCAATATGCTGAATAAAAGTAGAATATCATTTATTTATTCCCATATCATGGATAGCTGCAACCTCTCTATTTCACATATTCGAGAACATTGGGAAAATGACTTGGGGGCCCAGCTGTCCGATGAGAAATGGGATATGGCTCTTACAAGAGTCCACTCTTCTTCCATATGTTCCAGACATTCTTTAATAATTTCCAAATGTAGACCCATTATGCGATAGATGTAAACAGACACCGGCTACCTCATATCACATGTTCTGGTCTTGTCCGAAACGTGTTCCTTTCTGGTCTTCCTTTTTTGAAGTCATCTCCAAGGCTTACTCTTATAACATCTCACCCTCCCCCTTGATTTCTGTTTTTGGGTAGTTTTCTCATCCAACGGGATCTGTTCCCCCTGCTCACTTACAGAGGGTCATTGCCTTTTCCTCCTTATTAGCTAGGCACTTGATTTCATTTAAATGGAAGGTTGTTACTCCTGCGCCCCACCACCACTGGATTCGGGGCGTTATGCATAACGGTAAGCCGGTAAGGATCAGATGTACCCTCAACGGTTCCATCAACAGATTCTAAAAAACCGGGGACCCTCTAATAACATACGCGAACAATTTACCTGGTCTGGAGCTGGAACTTTGAATGTTTACACCTGCCCTTGGTCAGTCCTGTAATTAGAAATATTAGGTGTACAATGGTGCTCACTCCAAAAAGGAACAAGGATGAAGTCACAGTGTGTTTCGATTTGAAACGGCTGAACAAGGGAATAAAGAGGGAGCACTACATTTTGTCTACACTGGACGATATAACGCCCAAGCTAGCTGGAGCCAAGGTTTTCTCCACCTTAGATGCCTCAAGTGGGTTCTGGCAGATCCTGTTGCTTGAAACGCTCGCCATTTGGCATTACATGAGTGCCTGAGACTTTCCAGCGGCTGATGAGCACGCTGCTCAAGGGCCTGGAGGGAACCATTGTCGTGATGGACGACATCCTTGTCTACGGGTCTAATAAGGAGGAACATGACTGCCGCTTGGACGTGGTGCTACGCAAAATCAAAGCTTTGGGACTCAAGCTCAACAGAACAAAGTGCCGCTTTGGATGGGCTGAACTACAGGTCTTCAGGCACATAATTAGTGCTGATGGTGTGAAACCAGATAACAGCAAAGTAGAGGCAATCACTAAACTGCCCTGCGCCACAAATGTGGAACAACTTGGCCAGGTGCTAGGACTGATAAACTATGTGGGCAAATTCCTTCCTGGCCTGTCCACCAGCAACAGGCATTTAGCAAAGTAAAGGTTCTGCTGGTGGCAGCAGCACCAGCACTCTGTTACTACAACGCAGGCCGGCCAACAGTGGTCAGTGCGGACGCCAGCAGCTATGGCCTGGGCACTGCTATGTTACAGGTCCACAATGGAGAGTTGCGGGCTGTCGCCTTCTGCCCTCTCAAAGATGGGGAAAAAAGATAGCCAGAGATCGAGAAAGAGTGCTTGGCTAGCGTGTGGGCCTGTGAGTGCTTTGCCCGTTACATCCAGGGGATGGGTTGCGTCCGCCTTCCCCCACTGTGGTGTCAGAGGCTGCTCATGCGCCTAATGAGTTTTGATGTCATCGCAGAGCATGTCCCAGGTAAACAGTTGGCGGTGGCTGACGCGCTCTCGAGGCACCCCCTCGATGGAGATCACGAGTCGGACACTGATGGTCAGGTCAGAGCATATGTGAACACTATGGTGGCTAGCAAGCCAATCAAGTCATCCAAGCTTGAGGAAATCCACAGAGCCACGTAGGGCGACGTCAAACTTCAAAAAGTTATCACCTACATCAGAAAAGGGTGGCCACAGAGGATGACAGAGTTCTCACCCCTGAGAGGACTTCACACAGCTAGAGCTAACCTTTCTGAATCAGATGGCCTACTACTCTACCAAGATCACATTGTAATCCCTACAGCACTCAGATCCGATGTTCTTAACCAGCTGCACTAAGGTCACCATGGTCTAACCAAGTCGCGGGGCCCAGCATTGGGGCTCATATTACCAAGAAGGTGAGATCATGTGACTTCTGTGCATAGCACAAACCTGCACAGAGACGTGAACCACTTGTAATAACATTTAATTTTTAAAGTGCATTTCAGGGTACCCAAGGACATTTAACAAAGTGGAACAAACAAAACAAAGAATAAATGGATAAACAAAAAATACATATAAGATAAAGAAATAGAAAAGTTAATTGATGTGGCTGATAGGCCTTATTAAAAAGATGTTTTTTTAAGTCTCTTTTGAAAGTCTCTCGAGAAGTCAGTTTCGGATTTCAGCTGGGAGAGTGTTCCAGAGAGTGGGGGCTGTCACCCTCGCTGAGGGTTTCTAGTTTAGTGTGAGGGATTGAGAGTTGGTGTGTGCCTGATGAGCGCAGTGTCCGAGACTGGGTATAGGGGTGGAGGAGGTCAGACAGATATTGGGTGGCGAGGGAATAGAGAGATTTATAGGTCAGGAGGAGAATTTTGTAATTGATGCATGATTTAACTGGGAGCTAGTGAAGGCGGATGAGAGTCGGGGTGATGTGTTGCCAAGGCTTGGTGCAGGTGAGAACCCTGGCAGCAGAGACCAAGGGGGAGCATGTAGATGGGGAAGAGGAGGGGTCCAAGCACAGAGCCTTGAGGCACGCCCTGGTTGACTGGAGCTGGGGTGGAACTGGAGTCTCCAATGGGGACAAACTGTTTCCTGTTTGTTAAATAGGACTGGAACCAGGAGAGTGCTGTACCGGTTAGACCAAGGTAGTCAGATAGGTGAGTAAGGAGAATGGTGTGGGAGATTGTGTCAAAGGCTGCAGAGAGGTCCAGGAGAATCAGAATACTGGCCAGAATCTGCAGCGATGAGGTGGTCGTTGGTGATCTTGATGAGGGCAGTTTCTGTGCTATGGCGTGCCCTGACAGAAGGAGAAGAGAGAGCACTGGTGCAGGCGAACAGTTTGAGGATCAGTTGTCTGTGTCTGAGGTGCATATGGTGGGGTGGTGGCAGATGCCAGGAGTTGCTGGTGAATGGTAGCCACCTTTTCCCAGAAGAAGTCTAGGAACTTGAATCAGAGGTCAGGGGCACCAGAAAGCTGGGGGACATCGAGAGGGCTAAGGAGCCAGTTAATAATGGAGAATAACGTTCTGGGGTTATTTTGCTGGTCTCCAGTGAGGGTGGTGTAGTAGTTTGTTTTAGCCTTAGAGAGAGCTTCTCTATAAGACCTAACATGGTCTTTGTAGGCTTCATGATGGACGGTGAGGCTAGATCTTGAGACAATTTACAGCCGTTTGCCTGTTTGCATCTGTGTTACGTGATTGCTGTACCCTCATTTCATTCTCATTGTTGAGCAAGTTGCTCAGACTTTCAGCTCAGCACAGTGGCCATAGGCCCACACCTGTGTAACAACTGTTCTCAAACCAAACATATTCCCACATGATCTGCAAGGAGCCATTAGGGTTCCATCACTGAGGCTAAACGCCTGACACCTGACCTGCTCTGGAAGTTTGATGGTTCCATCAAAGTATGGCTTCTTCTGCTTCAGTGGATAATACATCATTACTGCATCAGCTACCAACCTGTTCCAGTAGTTCAGACAGGACGCAGCGACAATGATTCGCCTGGGATTGCGACCAGAAGTGGACATGGAGACTCCGTAGTACCTGACAAAATCTTGTGCAGTGTTCTTCTGAGAGACACAGATGGTGGAGGAGACCAGAGCTGTACCTCCATTGGTCCTCAGTCGCTGTATAAGCTCTCGCAGCTCTTCTATAATTTAAATGTCATTGTTTTGTCCCCTCAGGTTGACAGTCTGCAGGAAATCAAAAATAATATCAAGCTTTCAGAGTCATGCGATGTGTTTGTGACATTCAATGATGATTAAACAGTGTAATATTTGCAGATGCTTATGTACAGTAGCAATTTTATAGACCTTGACAAAGAATACTATATTACCTTTGGACAAAAAATGAACTCACCATGTCCAGCACACATGAAAATGGACTGGGTCTGGGTAGTCGTGAGGAAAAGAAAAGGTTGAGGGTAGAGGCCCTTCAACAGCACGTCGTCGTTGTCCATAATACCTTTTGGGGAATATTTGAGGTTGTTGATCTCCCCCAGAAAGAAGATGCTATGAAGAACCTGTGGAGTGAAAACACATTCACAGAGAGGTTCTGAGTTTTGTATATCAGAGAAGCTTAATGTGCAGAAAATAGACTATGACAGAGCAATGCATTCTTGAAAAAAACAGAACATTTCAAACGTTAATAACACTCCTCATCAGATGTACCTCATCAACCAACACTGAGGGATGTGCTGGATTCTCTTTCTCTGGTGCTAGTTCTACCATTTTGTTGATAATCAAGAAAGCATTCGTTCCGAGAGATTCTTGCTTTTTCAGAAATTCTTCTTCCCTGAAATAAAAAATGACAACTGTTGTCAGAAAATGACATAACATGATGAATAACATGAAAATGCATTAAAGGGCTCTTACACCATCCCAACACCATCTCAACAAATAATAAATACACTGGACTTTTGCTCTCTCTCAATTGGATATTCCGACTTTGTGGCAAGCCTGGCTATAAGATGAGGCCATAAGATGAGACTGTTGTTCACTCATGATGGACTAATATGGACACATGTGCAGACACACATGTAATCTGTATGTACTGTCTAGAGCTTGAATTCAGCTCTATATGCTACTGCTGTAATATGTTTTGTCAAAGGTCATAACAAAAGAAAAAAAGAGAAGAAAAGAAAAAAGTAATTTGCAAAAGACAAGAAAAGATCAGAATGAAGATTTTCTCCTGTGGGTAATGGGGGCGGGACTTGATAAGCTTTGGCTTCTCCCGCTTTTCCCTTTCGGCCATGTGTGTTGTATTATTTGAACAATGATGAAATGTGATGCTTATGAATTGACATGTCCGAAACAAACAACATAAATAAATAAATAAATAAATAAATAAAATGTAATTCCTGTAGAAAATGCAGTGTGAATAAATGCCGTCAAAGTATTAGGGCCAGAGGTGAGAAGAAAAATTCTGTAGGAAGTTTTTTTTATTTTCATTATGAAAGACGAACTGTACTTCAGAGTCTGCTTTAGTAAAAAAGAATTGATTTCTCTTTCAGCTCATAAACACAGTGTAGTTGTCAGCATTAGGACTTTAAAGAGATTGTGCTGGAAACTACGTCTGTTCAGAAGGAAAAACAACACAAACATGGTGGCTGCATTCGTGCAATTGAAAAGATTGTAGTGATGGCAGAGCTCCCAGCCGCTCCACTGACTGGACTGGACGGACCAGAAGAGTTGGTTTTATTCTCGACATTTGTTCTTGACATTTCAACTTTCTATTAAAGAGCATAACGAAAATAAAAACATCCTCTTCTCATTTTTTTCACTCATTCCTGAACATATGAAGAGTAAGTCAAAGAACAATAATTTGGCACTGTGTGAGTTACCTGTGTACATTTCTGACAACGGTAACACAATCTGCTGTTCATGCAGGATGCAGCAGTGACCACGTATGTGTGAGTGAACCAGTGTACACAAACAGATCACAGAACTGGTATGTTCACTTCTGAACATGTACAATCAAATAAAAGTCAGTCAGAATGTGCATTGTGTACCTGGGAATGGTGCCACTGAATTCCAGGTAAAGCACGACACCCCGGGATGCAGTAATGACTCATTTATGCGGGGTAGTAAGTAGGAAACTGATTGTAACTGAACATCGTGACTGAACTTGCAGCTTCCATGAACAAACACATTGTCTCACTGACATGTTTTTATGTTTTCATGCAGATGTGACATTCAGTTCAGTATTTTCAAAAATTAACTGCTGAATTTTTAATTCATGCTCAGCAACCCACTATGGAATAATATTTTTTTCAGTTTTAAGACTTATTCAACCAGGAAACATTGGAATCTGCCCAAAGACAGGCATTAAGAATATCTACAATAACTACTGTATATAGAAATACCAAAATCTTCTTTCTGATGCTCTTCTTAGCTTATGTAGATGATATACAGGCATCAGTATTAAACAGACTGTTTCATAACAGCGCAAAGTTCCTTGTACATCAGTTAACCACGTGTTTCCCTTTAATATTGTTTGTGATATTGGCGTGGAAAAACCTTTTACCAAAAATAAAATAAGAATACGGACAGAAGTCTTCTTGTCCTTGATTCTTTATTCAACACAGAGTTATGCACCACAGTCTGCAGAATATGGAACCAGAGAATATGACAAATACAATCTTATTCATACACTTGTGATTTTCTGTCTTATTATGTTCTGTCCTAACCCTACCAATAACATCAGTTTCCCTATCTCCAAACCAAAAGGGGCTTTTATTTTTAACTTCCTCCCTACTGGGGTTCCAGGGGAATCTTGGCCCACTACTCACTCCTAATTTGTCAAAACAATGTAATCTGTCAACACAGGAAATGTCTGGCCAGGTCACTCTGATCTCTTCCTAGAGAAGCAACAGACCTTATTCCATATTCTGTTGTGCACAATAGCCAAACCTGTCTAGACCATTTAATCAGATGTGTGTGTGTGTGTGTGTGTGTGTGTGTGTGTGTGTGTGTAATTTTATATAATAAGAATACACAAGTTATACAAGGTGACCTGCAATCAATAATGAGTCTATAAGATAGAAAGAGACATTAATCATTACATATCCCCCCATTAGAGACATCATTTGTTTTTAACAAATCAAAAACTCAAAATCCAGAATTTACATTTCTCAATGCCAATAATCACACAAAGACAACAACACAGACTGAGAATACAGATGCAATCACTGTAAATGGCAACATATAACCTTGGTGATTAAGATTGTGTCAGTAGATCGACTTTGAAGGCCATTAACATATAATCAGATCATTTTAACAAAATCATTCACTGACCACTTTTTCCAAGCATTACAACATCTGCATTAATGATGTTTGTATATTGAGTCATTCAGGTTTACATCAATCTGTCACCCTTCTGTAAATTTCCATGGATACAATAATAGAAAAAAGAAAAATCAAAAACTCAGTTATTATCTGTTAAAACAGCCACAATGTTGTTTTCTTATTACCTATTTAACAGTTATCAGGAGAACAAAGTGCATCAGCTGCTGGCTTCTGGAGACGGGACAGAGAGAGAGGAAACAAATTAGAACACTCAAAACAGAATCAGTGTGACACAGAACTGGTCCGTAACTGCTCAGAACCATCTTTCTTAAAATATGCTTTGAGTTAATATGCCAATCTGGAGATGTTGTACAATATCAATACATCTAGAACGGAGAATAAATACATACTGATGTTATTGTTTACCCTGCAGCAGAGATTATTATGCGAGGTTCTTCAGGAAATTGGACTTTTCTGCTATCACCAGTTTATGATGCGCTTCATCCAACCTCTTCCCCACGGCTCCCTTCCTCACTTTATCCCAGTCCTTCTCAGTCTACATACGACACAAAATCATTGTCAGTGCACAAAGGTAATCACTTACCAATGTCCAGCTTGGTCCCAGGAACTTAAAGGAAAAATCTACCCAAAAGTTAAAATTCAGTCATTACTCTACTCAGCCCCATGCCAGTGGTGAAGTTTCCTCTAGAGATGCACCGATCAGGATTTTTGGGGCCAATCACCGATCACCGATCACTGAAAGCAGTATCTGCCGATCCCGATATTGCCGATCACCGATCACAGCGTCAAATCTATAAATTCCTCTATATTGTTGTCTTGTGTAACTTTCATATATTTAATTAATGATTCTTCTACACAACATTGACATTGTATTATTAAGTATAAAAATTAGGAGATGAGAAAGTATCATGAATTGACCACTGTTTTATTGCAGGCTGAGGCAATGTGCAATATTTCACACTCTAGAGACTCTTAGAGACAACTTGGACTCAGCTAACATAGAGTAACTGTAGATTACTAGTGGGAATGCATGCAGTCAGGGTGGGAATTTTGTCATTTTAGGGGCAAGTCCATTTGGCCTGCACTTTTTTCCAGGGGCACCAAGGCCACATGACAGGGCACAAAGGCCACTGAGTAAAACGTGTTGATTTACCTTTCAGACTGATACCATAACATCCTAATTTATAATAAGACATGGATTGTGTATTAAAACATTTTTTAATACCAAAATCAAGTTAAAGTTACATTAGAAAGTAGTTTTTTTTAAGTAGGGTTAGGGTGAGGTGGTTTTTGTGACACCACACTGAATATTAGTTTTATTGAATATTTCTCCCAATAGAAATTCCCCAAAATTATAGCAAAGCACATTTTTTCCAAACAAAAAATTGTAGAATAAGCAGCAGGAGACCACTGATGTGTGGAGTGATTTTGGTGACACTACACTCTGAATAATAGTGAAGTTATTGAATTTTTTGTAGTTTCTCTTTTCAGTGTTGCACTTTGTAGACGGTCCCTGCGCCCTCGTCTCACAGCTGGCTGACCATACAGACCAGAGTTAATGTCCAGACGCTCGTTTTGATTAACATACGGTTGTAGCTTGTTGTCTTCCTTACTACGGTAGGAAAGAGCCGTCGTTTGTGTTTTAACAAAGTTTCACTTATGAGTTATTGATCCGGGAAGTTCGAATCTGTGAATATATTTCCAAATTTACCGGACTAAATCCTACCACATAAGTCAGTTACGTATCATGTCAAAACCGGCTGCGCTCGCTCGCTGTGCTCTAAGTTTCGTTCTTCTGTTTTGAGACGCTGCTGCTGTTTGAGAGGCTTTCACGTGAGATCATCGTGATGATGAGACTCCACCTGCGCGAACCGCGAACTCACTGAAGTTACTGTGAGTGACTACTGTGCACTCAGGTGGCTGTAAGTCAGGGCAAGCTTGCTACGCTGACCGGGCCAGGGGCACAGAGGCCACTGTGGCCGTATGATGAGGTTTTTTTTCACGCTGCATCAAGGCCAAAGTCTGGGGCAACGGCGGCCACTGTCTTTATACTTAAACATCATCTGATCGGCCTGATGTGATCTATTTTGAGAACTCCGATCAAAACCGATAGGGGCATTATCGGCCGATTGCGATCGGTTGCTGATCGATTGGTGCATCTCTAGTCTCCTCATCCACAAAACAGCTGAAGTAGATGGGAACTTGTTTCAGAACAGAAGAAACGATCTGGAAATAAAACATGAAATGGAGCTTGTCCGCTGATCCCAAACTGACTTGAAGAGAAGTTATTTTCAACTTTTTTGGAGCTGAACTCTTCACTGTAGCAGCTAAGATCAAAGTGTTGGCATGTACTCCATCTGAAGTGAGCACAAGCTCAAGGGTACTAAAAAATGTCTTTTCATATCAATTTGGGATCTCAGCTGTCTAGAGACTTGGATTACACAGGAAGAGCTGTATAGAGACAGATCTTCTTTTGGTTGTTGTTTCTATACATGTTTTAACACAAGTCCTCATCTATACCAGCTGTTATGGAGGATGCCATAAGGGTGTTTTGCTGTAGAGCTCAAAGAAATGTTTGGTGGACTTTCCATCGGTACTGGGGTGAGATAATGACTGAATTTTCATTTATTTGTGTAAACTCTTCCTTTAGCTATAACCACTCACCATATGTTTGAAGGCCTCCCCGTTGTAATAGCTCTCCTTTGCTGGGTACTCTAATCCCATTTTAACCAACTTTTCCAGGCTTGAAGCCACCACATGCAGCTCCTCTCCATCGTAAGCATAGAACTTTCTGTCCTCACAGGTCATCAGAACGAGCTGGTCACACGGACATGACTTCCCCGTCACTACACCTACAACCTGCATGCTCACTTCATCGGGAAGGTAGAATTTCCCCCACTCATCTACCTTGCTATGTTTCCCTTTATAAACGGTGTCATCCACACCTCCGATCTTCCATATGGCACCAGCTGGATTCTTTAAGTTGTAAGATTTGCCTTGATAAGACGACACAAATTTAGACACCTTTGCCGTGTAATCTGCAACACATACCATGCAGGAGGAGTTTAATGGAAATGTAAAAAATAGCATATATCGTAGCAATGTTTTATAATGTATGAGGCAAATATGTGTGCAGCCTACCTCTTCTCCTCGTGCTCTTGAATAAATCAGGTGGGAGCCTGGAAAGAAGAAGAGTAGGGCTGTAAAGACACACATATCAAAACCGAAATCGCGACACTCAGATGCACGAACCTGTCGCGCGGTGTGAGAAGGCAGAATCGCAACACAAGTTCCTGTCCAGATCCAGCCCTATGAGTAACAATAAGTAGCCCCTTTCACACAGAGACGCCGCATTAACACCACAGGTTGTTCACCAATTCTGCGCCAATGGTCGTTCACTCAGAGCGAAGCAACGCCAGAGTGAAGAAGAACCAGGAGAAGACGCATAAAAGCCGCAGCCGCGGTTCGCCAATTCTCCGCCGATGGTGATTCACACAGAGCGAAAGATCTCCGCCATGAATTCACACAGAAAGCAGGCGCTGCGGCTCCTAAAGAGGCGTGACGGTAACGTGTACCCCCATGTCAACCTCGCGGGACGGAGGCTGTTTTCCGAAAGTTCACTGAAGTCTCGGTCCGGAGGGCTGACGGTCGCAGAGATTTTTTTTTCATCACAAACACTTGGTGAGTTAAAGTTTTTGGCCGGTGACAGACGCTGTTTTTCGGGCAGAAATGTCGCGAGAAGTCGGTAGGACAGGCGGGAGGACAGACACTTCTCCACTATATCTGTGGCATCTTTTTCCTCATATAAGTTGCCATAGACAGTTACAGTTAATACGTGGGCAGAGTCAGAATAATTTGTTGCAAATTCAACATCAGTGTTACTCTTTCCCCATCTATGCGTCACTGAGAGCCTGTCTATTAGCCTACTGTTCAGTACCATTGCAGCGTTTATAGCAGTTAGTTATTATGGATGTCCGGAGGTTCTATATGGGGGAAAAAAGTCGCAGCCAGAGCAAAAAGACGTGGAGAGTGTCCGTCGTCGTCAGTCAGGACTCAGGAGGAGCATGGATAGCTTGCCTGCACAGATTCAGCAGTCCCGCTGTAAATTCAATCTCTATATGGTCACCTTGACACTGGGTAGGCGCATGTGTTAATTATTCTAATTTTAATTTCTAATTTTGCCCACTGCGGTAAATCAAATTGGAATTGTGGTCATGTGTGTAGTCTGGGTGTGTAGTCTCTGTTAAATGACAATTTTTTTTCTCTTAATACCCTACAAAGCGTCCTGTAGGCCGAATGCAGATAGACAATGAAGCGAAGAAATTATAATAGGGAATGTTTTACCTGCTTTGAGCCAATGCACACAGCACAGGTCTTATTACAGGCTATACTATCTTTAACATAAACATGACTCAGTAGTCCTATAGTGAGGGAAAGTTGGCTTTAATTTTTTTTAATTTGTGATTAAAATATCCCAACGATTGCCTTCCTTTCTTTCTCAAACTAGTTGAAATTGCATCTTTAACAACACAATTTTAAAAATTTCTCAGGGGAGAAATCCCCGGAAACCCCATTAAAAAAGACTCTATCTTCAGGGCTAAAGTCCCAGATGTTTTGCACTCCTAGCGACGCCCCTGGTCTGAAGACAGAGGATGCCGTTCACTGTACAGTTTGTCAGGCATTGTGATTGTGATTTTGGGTTATATAACTAATTTGAAAATGTACTTGATTCCCTTACTTTCAGTTTATTATTTACTCTCATGTGTTCTACCCATGTACATTTACATCACATATTATTTGTGATGTTGGGAGCATCTCAGAGACAGGTATTCTGCACAGAACAGAACAGAAGACGGGTTCTTACATGCAGAAGGTCGAAGGACCATGTGTCGTCATTCTGAATCTGTCACCTGGAAAACAAGATTTTCCTATTGTTAAGACTCAAAAGCTTCAATCAGGCAGCATACTGATGCTACAATGGACTGATATAATAACATTACATACATATGCTGACGCATTCTTATGTAAATACATTAAACTATTGTTTCTTCTTCGGTCAGAATCAAAAGTTACAGACGTCAGATCTGGATTCTTAATCACAAAAGTGAAAACTATCATCGCTTTTGTGAATTTTACATTTGACAACCGTGTTTAATAAACTGCAGTACACAAAAAAAAAAAATAATAATAATAATGAGCAGTACAAAAAACAGTTTAGCTTTTGTTTTTATCATCACACATACGGAGTTGCTTATTTTTACTTAAATTTTAAATATATGATTTGAAAACAACTCCGTCATCATTACGGATGGGTAATCAATCTTGAATAAGAGTAGTTACCACAGTCGAAGGATGGACTGGATCATCTGCTGCTCTGAAGCAAAATGTGATTCGGACTGTTAAACTTTGGGTTTACTTCGACTCCGTGTTAACACTCCCCGCCCCTGTGCTGCATTCAAGTGCTCACCGAATGTTGCAAACACAAATACAACGTTTTAGTACTTACATCGCTCACTTATTTAAACATTTCCAATTTTCACAACAACATTTATGGAAAGAGTTTAATGCAAACATTGTGGCTTTTACAGCATTAATACATCTTGTATTTTTAGGTGTCGTCATTTTTCTTTTTTTTTATTAAAACAATACTAAAATATTCGTAAAATGTACGAATATGTAAATATATGCAAGTCTAACAGGTATTTCACATTCCTGTCCAGCTGGGTCTGAGTCTTCATCTTCAGAGATAGGCTTCCACCATTCCTCAAAAGTCAAGTGGGACCACTTTGAATTTATTCAGTGAATTAAATAAACTCAAATCAGAATATTTATTCAGTCCTGCCTTCGTCTCTGGGACACACAAAGCCACAGTGGTGTGCCTAATGTTGTCTCTAAATATCTTTATTCCAGTCAGCCTGTAATTGTTTATTCCATCAGGTTCAGTGACAGCAAGCAGGTAGAAATCCCCCAGCTGTTGTTTGCTCTCCATAGTGGACAAGTGTGGCTTTAACACTCATCACTGTAACATGAATATCCAAGTACATCTACTTTTGCATCTTGCTGTTGAAAGTGATGTGGCTGATGTCAATGATGACCCATCATATGATATCCATCATACTTTGGTATCAAAGCTGCCAAGTTGAGTTAGATTCAGGGTTTTTGTGTTTTTTTTTCCTCACAAACAGGATGAAGGTTTCACCAGTCTGATATTGTTTTAAAGATTATAATTATGAAATTTAGAACATGAAAAGATAAATTCACCCTTAAATGAAAATTCAGTCATTATTTACTCATCCCCATTCTGATGGAAAGTCAGGTGTGTTTTTGTAGTCTACAAAACATTTCTGGAGCCTCACGAGTCTTTCAACATTCTCCTAAAACACTGAAGAAGCTCAGGACTTGTTTTAACGTGTAAAAGAGAACAATAAAATAAAGAGGAAAACAAACTTAATTGCTTGTACAAGCTACAGAATCTAAATCACTTGTGTACAAGACATACCAATATCAAATGTAATGGCTGTAATGAAAAAACCTGGAATGAGAGTGGAAAAACATCAGGTAAGAGTGTAAAATGTTGTCATAATGACACAGAAGCAATGAAAACATATGTATGTAAGAAGGTAAAGTCATGATACATTCATGAAGAGAGGAAAAAACAAATATCAGAGGATTAGCATAAATAAAATGTTGACACACACATATGTTCTGGCATGGGCGCTTTCCATCTTTTCAAGAAACCTATGAAATATAATATTCTGTTACACTGATGATATCGTTGGTTAGAAATTCTATGATTTTTTCCAAAATTATACCAATTATATCAAAAAAATTTGAATTATATTCATCAAATATTGTCTACAAAATCCAAAAAATAGATTTTAATTTGTAAAAGCTCTTGGATGCTGGATACTCTATTCCCTCATCACACAGCTGCTTCAGGCTTGAAGCCACCGCATGCAGCTCCTCTCCATCGTAGGCATAGATCTCTCTGTCCTCACAGGTCATCAGAACGAGCTGGTCACACGGACACGAGGTCCCCTCCACTACACCTACAACCTGCATGCTCACTACCTCAGGAAGGTAGAATTTTCCCCACCCATTGACCACTTTATCTTCCTTTCTGTAAATGGTGTCATCCACCTCTCCTATCGTCAGTGTGGCCCCAGCTGGATTCTTCAAGACAGAAGTCTTGCTTTTTAATTGGAGCACAAGTTGTGACACCAGTTTTAGGTAATCTGGACCTGCAACACATGTCAAGCAAGAGGAGTTTGATGGAAATATTTAACAGAGCGATGGATGTGATGATGTTTTAGAATGTGTGAGGAAAAGATGTGTTGTCTACCTTTTTTACTGTTGCACTGCTTGAAGACATGTAGATCAAACTGCTGACTTGCCAACCTGAAAAAGCAGAAAAAAACAATGCTGCAGCCTTTATTTGTATAAAACAAACATTTCTTTGTACAATAAAAGAAGACAATCCAATGAATGTGCTTCAGTCCCTTTGCATTGCTTTGCATTATGCTTCTTGGGCTTTCGTGTGTCCTTTCTCGTCTCTTGACCTGAAAATGGTTCCCATCAATCACAAAGTATATATGGTATATCTCCCATTGTTGAGTCATATTTAAGGCTCGTCCTATTTAATGTAGTAGTGAACATTTCTATTGCATCAGAACCTTATTGGATTTTTCATGGATTTTTCCAACTCTTAGTCAAACTCTCAGTTGTTGTCAGGGAGAAACTTTATATTTTGTATTATACATTAATGTTGTTATTAATTGGTGTTAATGTGTTTTTTCTTTGGTAAGTGGCCATGGTAAAAGCTGGCTAATGCCCTTCAAGGTGTTCATCAATCAATGGACCACTCTGTGCTGCACACTGGATGGTTTTCCCCTCTGGACCATCCATTCTTTCCTGATAATAGAGTGGGTTCGGTCCTACATATGTTTACCCTATCATTTGACACTTTGAATATGAATATGAACATCCAACACTGTAACATTATATGTGACAAAAAATAAGGGGAAAATAGTAGAAAACCTCCCTGAACAGAACAGAAAACAGGTTCTTACTTCACTGGACCATCAGCCATTCTGACTCTCTGTCACAAAGAAAACTATCTATCTATAAATCAGAAAACATGGTCCGCTGCACCAGCCCGACCATCAAACCCAAGTTAATTATTTGCAGCATCCAGTCAAATCCACCAGACCATCATCACACACCTCAGTCAAAGGCTGAATCACAGCACAGCCATTCGGATCAGTAGACCAAGTACTGCCATTTTACTCACAAATCACAAGACAATGAAACAGTGAAACACACACACACACACACACGCATACACACACACACACACCACTCATCACTGATACATAATAATGTACAATATGATTGCTGAATGTAATGAACTTTACAAGACAACTCCAACACATACAGCAGCATCACACCACAGCAATGCAATACACGGTATGCACACAGCAGATAACATAAATGATGACACCTGGGACAACTGATATTTATAAAGGAAGACTAGGCTTTGAGAAGAAGCGTTACACTTTAGCAGTAAATACCTTGTTTATTCCTTTCTTTTTGTTCTTTATGTGTTTCTTTTGGTACGTGTTTGGATATGAGTTGTTTAAAGAGGAAGAAAACATTCTCTGTAACATGGTTCACAGTTAAACGTTATTTGTTCTTTATTCTAAGACATTAAAGTGGAAAAAAGACATGACATCTCTTGAAGCTGAAATGTCTCGGGCGCCCCCTGGTGGCCGCCTGCATTACAGGTGTAGGTCAAACCCTGGTTGTACAGTGTCAGGCTGTGAAATGTGTCCAGTGGTGGTCAGGTGAAGTGTTTATAATGTGGATTTATGGATATTAAAGGCTCATCTGCAATTTTTCTGTTGTGGTCCCAGTAATAAGCTTCAGTCTATTTGTTCTTTAAACGTTCTGAAGTAGCAAATTACATGACATGGTTAAGCTCTGAGTAAAAAAAAAAAAAAAGTAAAAAAATGTATTTCAATTGTTTATTATATATTTATTATATATAATTATTAATTATTTTATTGATTTTTTTATATCTACATTTTCTCTTTCTGGTCAGCAGATCAAATGACCCCAATATAATAATAACAATAATGCAATATTCATAGGTCAGTGAAAACAAAGGCCAAAATGAACAAAGGGTAGTTAAGAAATAATAAATTGATTAAATGAATGAAACTGTTTAATTATTATAATCGGTATTAATATCGATAAGAGTTATCTCTGCTCTGCTCTGTCATATTTTTCTATCAAGTCTCTGTCTGCAGTTGTTTTCTCTACTGCTCTGCAGTAAGTTGGTACAATACATCTAATGTAGCCTGTTATTATTTTTAGGAGAAGTTGTTTTTCTTTTTTTTAATTATAACACTTTAACAATTTAAATGTTCATAAAATGTACAAATATGTAGATATATGCAAGTCTGACAGGTATTTCACATTCCTGTCCAGCTGGGTCTGAGTCTTCATCTTCAGAAACAGGCTTCCACCATACCTCAAAAGTAAAGATGGACCACTTTGAATTTATTCAGTGAATTAAATAAACAGATTATTTATTCAGTCCTGCCTTCATCTCTGGGACACACAAGGCCACAGTGGTGTGCCTAACATTGTCTCTCAAACATCTTTATTCCAGTCAGCCTGTAATTGTTTATTCCATCAGGTTCAGTGACAGCAAGCAGGTAGAAATCCTCCAGCTGTTGTTTGTTCTCCATAGTGGACAAGTGTGGCTTTAACACTCATCACTGTAACATGAATATCCAACGAACATCTTCAGTTGTAACATCCTTTTTTATGTATTCTCCGAAACAGAATGAAGGTTTCACCAATCTGATATTGTTTTAAAGATTAGATTTATGAAATTTAGACCATTAAAAGATAAATTCACCCTTAAATGAAAATTCAGTCATTATCTGCTCATCCCCATTCTGATGGAAAGTCAGGTGTGTTTTTGTTGTCCACAAAACATTTCTGGAGCCTCACGAGTCTTTCAACATTTTCCTGAAACACTGAAGAAGCTCGGGACTTGTTTTAAAGTGTAAAAGAGAACAATCAAATAAAGAGGAAAAAAAAACATTAAATGGCTCCATACAACTCATCCCCCTTAATCCAATTTTTCAAAATTATTTTAATTTTTTATTTCAAGTTACTTAATTTAAGTCCCCATCTACTTTAGTTGTTTAGGAGAATGCTGCAATGCTGTTTTGCTGTGAAGCTCCAAAAGTGTTCTGAGGATTACGAAACTTTTGGGGGAATTCATCCTTTAATAGCAGCAAACAACTATTTAGTATGTTAAGAAATGTCTCAGCAGAGAAGGACGTCACACTCCCTCTCTGTGTGTTGTAATCTGAGTTTCTCTGTTCTTTGTTTATGAAGTGGGGCATTTTCACATGTAGAATAAAGGTTTCACAAACTTAGTACAACAAATTATAGTTTTACATCATTTTATTGTTCATTTCACAATCAATACATCAACCTTAACATCCTCTACATGCTTGTTTCAAACAGTTAATACACATATAGGTTTATGATTTTTGCCATGAATATATTCATATCTTTGTTACAGTAGTAATAGCTGAAGCATTAACAATGATAAATGATGATCAATGTGATGATAAAGCAAAACATATTTATCTCTGATCACATGAATTTCTTGTCCACAAACAGGCAGGAATGTCAGTGCTGAGAGGAGTACAGAGAAGTTTCTACTGATAGAGAATCAAAACCACCAGATCGATCTGGTCACTTTCTAATAAAGGACCATAAGAATTGTACTCATCAGTACTTAATATGCCATCAGTTCCCTTGTGGGATGTAGAACTGATTATCCCATTGAAACTTCAACTTAATATCCTCCTTAGAGTCCTTGTCCAGATACTGCTTAAGCAGTTTCTGTACATTCTCTACAGCCCTTTTCCTGTTTGCAGGTGTGCATGTGTCAGATGGTTGCTTTACCTGCTTTCTCATTTCTTTCTCATTTTTGAGCAAGTTGCTCAGACTTTCAGCTTCAGCACAGTTGCCATAGGCCCACTGCTGATTTTCACTTGTTGTCAAACCAAACATATTCCCACATGATCTGCACGGAGCCATTGGGGCTCCCTCTCTGAGGGTAAACGCCTCACACCTGGCCTGCTTTGGAAGTTTGATGGTTCCATCAAAGTATGACTTCTTTACCTTCAATGGATAGTAGGTCACAACTGCATCAGCTACGTAACTGTCCCAGTTGCTGAGACAGGATGCAGCAACGACGATTTGCCCAGGATTACGGCCAGAAGTGGACATGGACACTCCGTAGTACCTGACTGATTTTGGGGTCATGTCGGGCTGAGAGACACAGATGGTGTTAGAGACCAGCTGTTTTCCCTGCAGCTTATTATCGACTATCAACTCTTTCAGCCTGTTTTTTATTTGATCTTCATTCTGTTGTCCATTCAGGTTGACAACCTGCAAGAAATCACAACTATTATTTAAAATGATATTATCTAGCTTAGTATTCCTTTGTGTTTGTTAAATTCTATGATGATTAAAACATACACTGTAATATTTTTAGCACACTAACAATTTGATAGAATGTGATAAGGAACATTGTATTAGCATTGTATTAACTATAACCTCACCATGTCCAGCACACATGAAAATGGACTCCGCTTGGGTAGTTGTGAGGAAAATGTCTCAAAAGGTTGAGGGTAGCGGCCCTTCAACTTATTAAGCACGTCTTCGTCGTCCAGAATATCTTTTGGGGAATATTTTGGTTTATCCTTGATCACCCCCAGAAAGAAGATGCTGTGAAGAACCTGTGGAGTGAAAACACATTCACAGAGAGGTTCTGAGTTTTGTGTATCAGAGTAGCTTTATGTGCAGAAAATAGACTATGACAGAGCAATGCGTTATGTAAAAAACAGAACATTTCAAACGTTAATAACAGTCCTCATCAGACGTACCTCATCAACCAACTTTGAAGGACGAGCAGGACTCTTAGCCACCATTTCATTGATAATCAAGAAAGCATTCCTTCTGAAAAAATCATCCTTTTCCAGATATTGTTCTGCCCTGAAATAACAAATGTTAACTGTTGTCAGAAAATGTATTTCCTGTAAAAAATGCAGTATGAATAAACGTCCTTAAAGGATGGAAGAGTATTAGGGCCAGAGGTGAGAAGAAAAACATTCTGGAGGAAGTTTTTTTTATTTTCATTGTGCACTTCAAGAAAAGATGAACTGTACTTCAGAATCGGCTTTACTAATAAAGTAATTATTTCTCTTTGAGCTCATAAACACAGTTTAGTTGTCAGTATTAGGACTTTAAAGAGATTAACTACGTCTGTTCAGAAGGAAAAACCACACAGGCATGAAGAGGTGGCCGCATTCGTGCAAGCTTAAATTGAAAGGATGTAGTGATGGCAGAGACCAGAAGCTCGGGCAGCTGGCAGAGCTGTCAGTCGCATCATATATACACAGACTCCTCACTGAGCAGGTTGGCTCGTTGCTGCGATACGTCGACATGGTCGCCGCCATATTGGATGTGGCAGCTCTGCCCCTCGAACTAATACAAGTCAATGGACTGAACTTTATAAAGCTCCTTCTACAAATGCTATAAGTTAATATCATATAAGTCATTTACACATTCACACTCTTATAAATATATTCAGGAAACATATAGGAACCAAAAACAACATGTGTAAAGTTCTCTGATGATTATAAACGTTAACTACTCCGCATATGTTCAGTATACAGGTCGGCACCAAACCCACCTATGTATTATTCTAACGTTTGTATGAGTGTTTACAGCAGCTTTTGATAATCTAAGTAAGAATAATAACAATCATGGAGACAAAAAAATTAACAAAGTCTGCAAATCAAGATAAGAAGCTGCAACTGGCAGTGAGCTGCTTTGTTTCAAGTTAGCAGTGAAGAGATGTACTTCATGACAGAACATTTTAAAATATGATATTGTATGCAATAACATTTAATGATAAAGAAATAAAGTTGCAGTAGGCTATGTTCCGCAAACGTATCCGTATGAGTGTGAATGTGTAAATGAGGCATTAACTTACAGCACTTTGTAGAAGGAGCTTTATAAAGTTCACTGCATTGACTTGTATTAGTTCGGTCCAGAGCTCAATGAGGCGTCTATGTATATATGCAGTAGGTGATTTGTTCATTTTTAACAGAGGGGATGGTCCAATGGGAGCCTGCCCCGACACACCTATGTACACCTCCGAAAGGACATTGTTGCAGGATGCCTAACCATAACTCTGACATTTCTAATTCTACAATTCCATTTTATCCAGTTATCTTCCTTCTCTCCCCACTACAATTGTCTTGTTATAACTGTATTAAATTAATGAGTAAATACACCTTTAAATTGTATGCAGTGAACTGAGTTTATTCAGGCAGGTTTTCTCATGTTTCTCACAATACACGACAAGCAGGGTTCTTTTAAGTTACATGACTCACATGACCCCTTGGAATTTTTTACCGTCTAAATTCCTTGAAGAACACACAATGAACATTGTGCAAAATAGCAGAGCCCGACCAACTTATCGGTATTTGCCTTTATTGATTTATCGGCTGATTCATAAGGTTTTGAAACCTTGTATTTAAAAGGTATAATGCAGAAAAACATGCTTGGGGTAATAAACTATAAACCAGCACAAAAATGACAATTGGCAACATAACGTAAGCCACCATGTTCTGAACAGACATACTTAGAAATGCTAACAAAAAGTAATTTTTATTTTTAGAACATAGATAGCAAACTTTTGTTGATCTGGTCTTTTTTTTTTTTTTTTTTATACAATCGGGAAGTTTCCAGAAGTAGTTCAAGATTCAAATACACAACAATTTGGCACTGTGTGAGTTACCTGTGTACATTTCTGACAACAATATCACAATTCTGCTGTTCATGTTCATGCAGAACACAGCAGTGACCATTTATGTGTGAGTGAATCAGTGTACTCACCTCGTCTTCTTCTGTGCCGCAGCCTGATGCAAAAAGAAACAATACACGACACATCATGACAGTTACACATGTCACTGGTAACATAAATTAAATCAGCAATGCAGAATGAAATCATAATGGTAAAATATATTCGAAGAGAGACCACGTAAGGGCAGCTACTCACCATTGTAAGGACGGAGAAAGTGAAACAGAAAGTAAGAATGGAGCCCTCCCTCCTGACTCAGACCACCACTCCCTGTCTGGGTTTATGATGGGATGTAGAAACCAAACAGTCAATGTACAGACTGGGAGAGATTTATCACGATGGTCACTTTGTTTTACTGGATTAATGCAGTACTGCTATGTTCACTTCTGAACAGATAAGAAAGTTTTAGTTAATATGTAACTGTACAAGCAAATAAAAGACAGAATGTGCACTGTGTATCTGGGAGTGGTGCCACTGAACTCCAGTTAAAGCACAACATCCCGGGATGCAGTGATGACTCATTTAGGCCGGATAGTCAGAATGAAACTGATTGTAACTGAGCATCGTGACTGAAGTTACAGCTTCCATAAACACATTGTCTCACTGAGATGTTTTTATGTTTAATTTAATTTAGTTCATTATTTTCAGAAATGAATTTTTATTGGATTTATCCAACCAGGAAACGTTGGAATCCGCCCCGTGGACAGGCATTAAGAATAACCACAATAACTACCGTATAGAAATACCAAATCCTCTTTCTGATGCTCTTCTTAGCTTATGTAGGTGATATACAGGCATCAGTATCAAACAGAGACTGTTTCATAACAGCTCAAAGTTCCTTGTATATTAGGTAACCACGTGTTTCCCTTTAATATTATTTGTGATATTGTTGTGGAATAACTTTTTACACAAAATAAAATAAGAATATGGACAGAAGTCTTTTTGTCCTTGATTCTTTATTCAACAAAGAATTGTGCACCACAGTCTGCAGAATATGGAACCAGAGAATATGACAAATACAATCTTATTCATGCACTTATTCTTATAACTTACACGTCTTATTCCTCTTTCTATGTTTTACATCAATGGGGCCTTTTAACTCACTTTTAGACATCTGTCAATTTTCATCATACGAGTAACAACTGACCAGTAACATCAGCTTCCCTATCTCCAAACCAAAAGGGGCTTCTACTTTTAACTTCCTCCCTGCTGGGGCTCCAGGGGGATTTTGGCTCACTACTCACTTCTAATTTGGCAAAACAAAGTAATCTGTCAACACAGGAAACATCTGGCCAGGTCGCTCTGATCTGTTCCTCGAGGTATTGCCTTATTCAATATCCTGTTGTGCACAATAGCCAAACCTGTCTAGAACATTTAATAAGATGTGTGTGTGTAGTTTTATATAATAAGAATACACAAGTTATACAAGGTGACCTGTAATCAATAATGAGTCTATAATATAGAAAGAGACATTAAGCACTACATATCCCCCATTCGAGACATAATTTGTTTTGAAATAATCAAATACTCAAAATCCAGAATTTACATTTCTCCATGCCAATAATCACACAAAGACAACAACACAGGCTGAGAATACAGATGCAATCACTGTAAATGGTAACATATAACTTTAGTGATTAAGATATCAGTGGAACATCACTATGAATACTGTGGTGACTTTGAAGGCCATTAACATATAATCAGATAATTTTAACAAACTCATTCACTGACCACTTTTTCCAAGCATTACAACATCTGCATTAATGATGTTTGTACATTGAGTCATTCAGGTTTACATCAATCTGTCCCCCTTCTGTATGTTTCCATGGATACAATAAAAACAGAAATATCACTCATAGTCATTATCTGTTCAAACACCCACAATGTTGCTTATTTTTGTTCCTTTTTACATTGATTTAACAGTTATCAGCAGAACAAAGACAAAGTGCATCAGCTGCTGGCTTCTGGAGACGGGACAGAGAGAGAGGAAACAAATTAGATCACTCAAAACAGAACAAGTATCAGTGTGACACAGAACTGGTCCGTGACTGCTCAGAACCATCTTTCTTAAAATATGCTTTGAGTTAATATGCTGATCTGGAGGTGTTGTACAGTATCAATACATCTAGAACGGAGAAGAAAAACATACTGATGTTATTGTTTACCCTGCAGCAGAGATTATTATGCGAGGTTCGCCAGGAATTTGGACTTTTCTGCCGTCACCAGTTTACGATGCGCTTCATCCAACCTCTTCCCCACGGCGCCCTTCCTCACTTTATCCCAGTCCTTCTCGGTCTACATACGACACAAAATCATTGTCAGTGCACAAAGGTAATCACTAACCAATGTCCAGCTTGGTTCCAGATATTTATAGGAAAAATTAACCCAAAAATAAATTCAGTCATTAATCTACTGAGCCCCATGCCAGTGGTGAAGTTTCCTCATCCACAAAACATTTCTGGAGCTTCACCGCAAAATTGCAACATTCTCCTGAACAGCGGAATAGATGGGAAGTTGTTTCAGAACACAAGAAACAATCTGGAAACAAAACATAAAATGGCTCCAAACAGCTTGTCAGATGTAATCCAGGTCTCAAGAAGCCTGAATATCCCAAACTGACTTGAAGAGAAGTTATTTTCAACTTTTTTTGAGCTGAACTCTTCACTGTAGCAGCTAAGATTAAAGTGTTGGCATGTACTCCATCTGAAGTGAGCACAAGCTCAAGGGACTAAAAAATGTCTTTTCATATCAATTTGGGATCTCAGCTGTCTAGAGACTTGGATTACACAGGAAGAGCTGTATAGAGACGGATCTTCTTTTGGTTGTTGTTATGTTTTAAGACAAGTCCTCATCTATACCAGCTGTTATGGAGAACGCTGCAATGGCATTTTGCTATGGAGCCCCAGAAATGTTTTGTGGACTTTCCATCGGTACTGGGGTGAGATAGTGACTGAATTAAAAATCTTTTGGGGTAAACTCTTCCTTTAGCTTTAACTTCTCACCATATGTTTGAAGGCCTCCCCGTTGTAGTAGCTCTCCTTTGCTGGATACTCTATTCCTGTCTTAGCCAGCTGCTCCAGACTTGAAGCCACCACATGCAGCTCCTCTCCATCGTAAGCATAGAACTTTCCGTCCTTACAGGTCATCAGAACGAGCTGGTCACACGGACATGACTTCCCCGTCACTACACCTACAACCTGCATGCTCACTTCATCGCGAAGGTAGAATTTCCCCCACTCATCTACCTCGCTATGGTTCCCTTTATAAACGGTGTCATCCACACCTCCGACCTTCCATATGGCACCAGCTGGATTCTTTAAGTTGTAAGAGTTGCCTCGATGCTCCAACACAAAGTTAGAAACCTCTGTCGGGTAATCTGCAACACATACCATGCAGGAGGAGTTCAATGGAAATGGAAAAGAATATGTCATAGCAATGTTTTATGATGTATGAGGCAAATATGTGTGCAGCCTACCTCTTCTCCCCATGCTCTGGAATAAATCAGGTGGGAGCCTGGAAAGAAGAAGAAGAGTGATAGAGTTTACAAAAAAGAGCTAAAAGAAGTTCTGCTCTCAGCAATATTTACTGTGGCACTGTGTGAAGAATATATTGTAGTGATGATGACCATAAGACAAAATATACATGCAAAAGTGAAAAAATTGTGACTTGGCTCAGTTTAAGAGCCAAGTCACTTGGCAATGCCTCACACCACAATTCACAGAAATTATATAAATTGTGTCAGATATTCAGTCAATGCAATTTGTAAACTGTGATTGTGTTGTTCTGTTCTATACATGTGACATCTATCACATGTCTGTCTCTTCTGGAAATAGGATCCCTCCTCTGTGGATCTTTTCTTCCCTGTTACAAGGGTTTTCTCTCTTGACATGGCAAGTTTTTCCTCACTTGAATCAAGGGTCTAAGGACAGAGGATGTCGTTCACTGTACAGTTTGTCAGGCAATGTGATTGTGATTTTGGGCTGTATGACTGATTTGAAAATGTATTTCACTCCCTTCATTTCAGTTTATTATTTACTCTCATGTGTTCTACCCATGTAAGCATTAACCTTCCAGTCAGGCTCAATCTACGAGCATTATTCTCTGTGATGTTGGAGCATCTCAGAGACAGGTACTCTGCACACAACAGAACAGAAGACGGGTTCTTACATGACGGGGTCAATGGTTGTCGCCATTCTGGCTCTCTGTCACCTGGAAAACAATATTCCTATTGTTAAAACAAGAGGTTGAAACAGACTCAAAAGCTTCAATCAGGCAGCATGGACCGACATAATAACATTACATACATATGCTGACGCATTCTTATGTAAATACATTAAACTATTGTTGCCTCTTCAGTCAGAATCGAAAGCTACAGACGTCAGATGATTCCTTACAAATCATAAATGTGAAAACTATCATCGCTTTTGTGAGTTTTATATTTGACAACCGTGTTTAATAAACTGCGCAGTAACGAACAGTACAAAAACAGTTTAGCTGGGGTTTCATCATCACACATACGGAGATTGCTTATTTTTACTTACATTTTAAATAAATAAATTGAAAACACAATTCCTTCATCATTAAGGTTTGTTAATCAATCTTGAATAAGAGTAGTTACCACAGTCGAAGGATGGACTGGATCATCTGCTGCTCTGAAGCAAAATGTGATTCGGACTGTTATACTTTCGGTTTACTTCGACTCCGTCTCAACACTCCCCGCCCCTGTGCTGCATTCAAGTGCTCACCGAATGTTCCAAACAAAAATGCAACGTTTTAGTACTTATAAATCTCATTTATTCATACATTTCTAATTTTCACAACAACATTTATAGGAAAAGGTTTAATGTAAAAATGGTGGCTTTTATGGTTGTGCTTAAAGTTTGAAGAAAATAAAAATAATGACAACAATGACAAACTCACATTGGACAAATTTAATTGCTTGTACAAACTACAGAATCAAAATCACACCTCTGTGTACGAGAAATATCAAATGTAACGGCTGTAATGAAAAACTGGAATGAGAGTGGAAAAAAACAGAGGGTAAGAGAGTAAAATGTTGTCATAATGACACAGAAGCAATGATAACATATGTAGGTGAGAAGGCAAAGTCATGATACATTTATGAAGAGAGGGAAAAACGAACATCAAAGGACTATCATAATTAAAATGTTGACACACACACACATGTTCTGGCATGGGCGCTTTCATTCTTTCAAAGAAGCCTATTAAGTATGAAAAAAATATTCTAAGGGAGTTACACAATGAAGAGGATTTGGCAAATCGACATTTATGGGTACAATATTCGAATAAAATCATGATATCGTTGGTTAGAAATTCAATGTTTTTGTCCAACCACCCAGCTGGATATTTTTGAAAGAAAATAAATCTATTTGTTTCTACATTTGTGGTCCATACTGTAGGTCACGGTTGTCTACCTATGATTTAATTATTGTTATAATTAATTAATTTAAAGAATAGCCTACATTTCGTTGATGGTTTTAAACTGTCATTTCACAAGTTAAGAAAGTTTGAATTATATTCATCAAATGTCTACAAAATCCACATAATCGGTTTTAACATTTTGTCATTTTGGTGTCTGTATGTTGTCTGCATTGTTTTAAGTATCTGAATAAGCACTGTTGGGTTGTTTCGTGTTACATTTTTATATTTTTTAAGACAGCAATCCAGATAAGAGTTTGTTTATTGTTAAGTGTGTTTACAACTAACACGGTAAAGAGTTGTCGTTGATAACGCTTGTAGATGTAATAATTCCGACATTTCACTGAGTCTGTGAAGGCAACATGAATGTGACGTAGCAGTCTTATCTAGCGGCCTTGTACATATTTTAACCGCAGTATATTTTATATTTATCGGCATTATGTCACGCTTACTTTGTGGATAGCTTGTCAGCTATTAGCTGATTTTAACACCGAGTGTCTTGATTAATATTGCCGTGTTAAAACCGAGACACACTGCGCATGTGTAAAGATTGAGCGGATGCCGTATGTGCGCCAGGCGGAAGCTGTGACGTCCTTTCTGCTCCCGGACTGCCATCATGGTGAGTTCGCCATGAGAGTTTTAGCATTTTCTAAGTCAAATTTCTTTTTATATTTCCCCTTATTGTGGGATATCAAGAGTCATATGCATTTCTAACACACTCATGCGCACATTCGCGAAGTGTTTTATATGTTAATGTGGGTATATTTAGAGTTTTAACGATATATATGTAAGATGTCGGCTAGTGGCCGCATTACAACGTGGTCTATCAGGCTCAGCGGGCCGAGAGCCGCCCGGTGAAGCGAACCCGTTTCACGTGTTTTGTCCCCAAAATGTCGACTAACAGCATGTGCTGGCGATGTTTTTTTTTCATTTAAATGCATTGTATATCTTCTGTTTAATGTAATCGTGTTTTGTGAACGGTACACACGTCGTTAGCAGGAACATTAGCTAGCTTACGTTAGCTAGCTGAGCCGTGTATCAGCTGTTGCTGTACAGTAGCAGTGCCGTTAGCAGGGAAACGTTGTGTTTAAACTGTGTAGTTCCGCAGCCGTCACACTAATCTGTTATCAGTTATTTTAGAAATACGTGTCTTTACGTCTCCAGACATATGCAGTAGCGTAAACAGTAATGCACTCCACTACCCCAGGGCGAAGCATCTAGCCATCTTGTCAACTTCATCACTTTTTTCTTTTTTTAACCTGCAAATTTCTGTCTGTCAGGTGTTCAAACGCTTCGTTGAGATCGGCCGTGTTGCCTACGTCTCTTTCGGACCCCATGCTGGCAAGCTGGTGGCCATCGTAGATGTCATCGACCAAAACAGGGTGAGCACTGTGGTGAACGGGGGATTGATCAGTATATTTGCCCTATTTCCAAGTTGTTGATTGTGATGGGTTTTTGTTTTTATGCCTCGTGATTTTCAGGCTCTTGTTGATGGACCCTGCACAGGCGTGAAGAGGCAATCCATGCCCTTCAAGTGCATGCAGCTCACAGACTATGTCATCAAAGTACCACACAGGTGAGTGGGAGCGCTGGTCAGATCCATAATATGAGAAATCCTGCATGGGATTTGATCACTGCAGTCCAAATGAATATAGTTAAGCTTATTTGTGAATGTGGTTTTTCTACCTAATGTAGTTGTTCATGAGGTTGAACATTATACAATGATAGAAAGATTTGTGGGAATACTTTTCAGACCAGAAAAAAAACCTACATTGTGCATGTCCAACTTCACTCACTGCATCTGTATCTCTATAAATATATAGTGTAACGTAAAGCATAGTCATGACTTTAAAATGATGCGCCTGCAAATATGTTTACGGTATATTAGTTATATACTCCAATTGCTTCTACTCTTCAAAAATCACTTGTGAAAATTATCTTGCTGAATGAAACGTGTAAATATCATAAATATGTGTTTGCCACAAGACTTTGTGATCTTCTTTAATGATAAACAGTCCAACAGAAAAATCCCATAGGCCCTTTGGGAACCAGAGAAATGCTAGTCCACAAACATATTTCATCCCTACAGCAATCTGTTCCTTTTATTTAAAAAAAGAAAAAAGATCCTGTTAATTGAACGCTTCATCTAACACACAGGTGTAGAGTGCATGAACATGAATCTGGTGTCTTGTAGAAATATTGTATTATTGAAGAGTGGTTACATGTGAAGAAGCATTGATGACTCTGTCAGTACTGACTGTATGTAATGGGTTGCAGTGCCCGCCAGAAGTTTGTGAGGAGAGCCTGGGAGAAGGCCGGAGTCAACGATAAGTGGGCACAAACCAGCTGGGCCAAGAAGATCGAGGCAAGACAGAAGGTAAAAGCCGTGTTTGTTTGTGATCACCATCAATGCTCTAGATATTAGGTTTGATGTGTAACAGTGTAACCAGTCTCTCGATTCTTCTTTTCCTCAGTGCATTGTTTAAGATGTCACAGCTTCTATTGGAAATGTTTAAAACGTGGCTTAAGAATTAGATAAGTTATTGCTTTTTATTAGTGACGCCAGTTTAACTGTTTTTTAGACTATAGGTAAAATTCTCAATTTAATGGATGGGACCACGTGGTATTTAAGATAGGAAGACGTCTTGAGATTGTGCTGCTTGGCTGCCCGGTGCAGAGGTAGTTTCCAATTTAATGCAGCACCTGAGTAAAATGTCCTTGTGATGTTGTTCCTCAAATGTTCCTGGCAGTGTCACTGAATTATCCATTTTCCTCCAGCAATTCCTGACAGTGTCATGTTCTTTTGTGTGATCAATGTAGTTACTGGATGATGGTATTAACTTGCTAAACATATGATCCATGCTGTGTGAAATTCTGCCTCTGCCCTTTCCCCCATAAGGTTACAATTGTATGAAACTTTATTGCTGTTTCAAGAGGCAGTTATTAATTTAGGGGAGGCAGATCACATCCCCCTCAAACAGTAAACTGTAGACATCTCCTGATGTGTAACCACAATTTTTAACATTGGAAGTGTATTTCACTGACTCGCCCAAGTGTCCTGAATGTCACATACACTGTAATAGACGAGACGGAGCCTTTTAAACTCACTATTTTATCATACCCAGATTAGATTCAGAGTTGCTGAGCGCACTCACCTTGGAGGTTGTATACTAATGCTTCATACCAGCATGGCCAAACTGAGTGCAGCCACAGAACTGATTTTTGTCGAGCTCTGGTTGTGTCCCTGACTGCATCTCCTTGGTTATCTTTGCAGAGGGCCAAAATGTCTGACTTTGACCGCTACAAGGTGATGAAGGCCAAGAGGATGGTGAGTGCAACAGATTTCATTACTGCAATATTATTGAACCAGACCGCACTAGCATAATTCTGGCTGTTTAGTACAAAGAAATGAGGGGCAAAACTAATTTAACTTTGACGTGTGTGTGTTGCACTTGTTTAGTGTTTGAGATGATTCCCTTTTACATCTTGTTTTTTTTGTAATCAGCTCATGCTTTTGCAAAATCCCCATGGCTTCTCTGACTAATTGTTTATTCCACCTTCAATGCACTCAATTTATTAATGTTATACTTAGTACTGTGCCCTCCATGTTAATAAGAACACCCTCATAGTTGAATATAAATGAGGTTTCCACTTGTATGAGGTGCCTTATAGTGAGGCCAGCTCTAAAATGAACCCTGTCTGTTGTCCGGCGTGCTCTTTGTGGCAGCCTTGTTATGCTGGTAATGGAAGCAGTTGTGATGAATATGACTGGAGCCTTTTCACAGCGGACCAAACAGCTGCAGCACATAAAATTAATGATGGGTCAGTTTAATTGTGCTATTGAGCAAGCACTGACAGTACGTGCCATTATCCATGCTCAGTCTGTGACCATCAAATGAAAAATGATTATTAATTTTCTGAGCTGCAGCTTGATTCAACACCCAACAACTCTTCAGTTTAAGGGCTTGATTAGTGCAACTTTAAGTGTGGTGATCACTGAATTTGTTATTTGAATTAATGCACTGTATGTTTTGTTTCTGCAGAGGAACAAGATCATCAAGCATGAGGTGAAGAAGCTCCAGAAGGAGGCAGCAAAGAAGTGAACAGTTTTCACAAAATAAATCTCATGTTCAATTGTTCATCTGTGTCTTCTCTTCCTTTATGTTTACTTGGCAAGAATGGAATACATTTGAGAGTTTGTTTGTTTTTTACCTCTGACATTTATTGTGAATACACTTCATGGGGTAGTAAACAGAATGTGGTGCATTTAAACCAGACCATATTTATAATCTGTTCTGTCTGTAAAGATCACTGCTCAATATACGTGATCTAATTTAGGCCAAAGAATTTTGTTTTAGAAAATGGGAAAAGTGCACCGTAGCCTTTTCTAAACATTACAATTGAGTGCCGACAGTAGCTTGACGGTGATTGTAAAATAATTTTTTTTATACATTGCATGCTTCACATACAGAAAACTGTACTTGCTCAGTTTAACAATCATAAAGCCAAAGAATATGTTGTAAATGTGTCCACTGACATTCGATCAAGTTGAGAACCTAGGAGGAGGAATCAAATAAATAGGAGAAGCAATAATGACTGATCTTTCTCTTGCCCACCTAACCTCCCTGTATTGTTTTTCATATATGAAATACTGCAAAGATTTAAATGTAGGTAACTTCTGATTTCAAACATTAAAGTATGAACAGTCAGTTCAATGTTAGGAAGAGTTACCTCCGATGTGTTTTTGAAGAGCCAATAGGGAAGAGTTATATATATATATATATATATATATATATATATATATATATATATATATATATTATATATATATATATATTATATATATATATATATATATATATAATAAACCCCCCCCCCCCCCCCCCCGGAGTACAACGTCCCTCTCCCGCAGCGGAGCCAGACAGGGTCCGTTATTACTGATGGAGATGATGCGATGCAACTTCTCTTTGTCACTGAAACAATAATACAGGCCGGACACACAACCACCGGTACAATTACATGATCTCAAGGAAAGTGATCAAATACATGTTGTGGTTGTTATTCAGATTAGAAGGAGCGACCACGTGATGACTGTAAACAGGCTGATGAATGATCAGCTCTTTGTTTTGTATGTTGACTCATTTATTAGTAATATCAGGCTCGTGTTTTACAGAGAAATCATCAGCTGTATCTTTATGTTTCAGTCTCTGTCCTCCTGAATGTGACACGTTCATTATAAATCCACAGGGGGCGTTTTTGTTCATCTGACTGCAGATAGAATAGATTTTGAAATGTGATTCAGCTGCATCAGTAAAGACAGTGACTGAACTTATCAGATAAATGTAGTGGAGGAAGAGTTCAGTATTTACCTCCAATATGAAGCAGAGAGGAAGTAGAAAGTAGAAGAAAATGGAAATACTCAAGTGAAGTACAAGTACCTCAAAATGTACTTAGTTACATTCCATCACTGGGCTGTAATTACAATTAACAGTCCTGCATTCAGAATGTTACTGCAGTAAAAGTACAAAAGAAAGTAAATGTACTCACACAGAATTATAACTTTCACAGTATCATGATTCTAATTATGATATTATGAGAACTTAAAGTACTTTTAATGCAGCTGAAGCACATTCTTCTGATGGTACGTCCATAAAGTCTTTTAATTAATATTTTTACATGATATTTCTTCTTTTACTTTGAAGGATTTGAATAATTCCTCCACAGTCTAGTTAATGTAGGAAACACTGAACATCAGCACTAAATTCACTTCCTGCTCTTTTAGTCCTGATAACTCAGGAACATGAACACATACATTTTCTACACAGAGAGATCTTTGTAGTTCATATTCAGCTCACAGACGCTGGATGAGGCTGATAAAAAGCTTCAAGTCAGAGCAGAAAATAGCAAGATAAAAACACAGCAGTGCTGCTCAGATCCACTCAGCAGAGATTAAAGGGACAGTAACAGTTTGATCGATGAGCAGAAGCTTCATATTGTCTGATGTGGGTCGTCCAGTAGAGACGTTTACAGCAGTCGGACCAGTTTAAGATGAGAGCAGGAACCAGTTTCTCACAACCAGCTGGAGATGAAAGTTTTCTTCCTGATGATGTTTTAAAATGATGGAAAGCTGCTCTCGTTCTGCGTCGAGGCACCATGTGATCAACAAGATTACACACAGTAGAACGAGTTCATTCATAAACACCTGCTGCTGTTTTTGGTCACATTACAGAACTGAACTTGTTTTATTCTTCAGCCAGCAGCTGCATTAAGACACAGAGGTGATCTGAGCTACATGCTAACGTCAGCATGCTAACACACGGACAGCTCCTCTTCCTCCTCCTTCTCCTTCTTCTCCTCCTCCTGCTCCTTCTCTATGAACCTCTGAGAGAAAGAAAAGAAGTTTGTCACACTTGTTAAAGGACGTTGTTAGTGAACTGCATGATCCTCTAAACTGTGGAGATCAAGAAAGCTTGTTTGTATTTGAACTTACGGGTCCTTCTGCTCCTCACAACCAGAACAACCATGACAATGAGGAAGAAGGGAAGAATGAAAAGAGTGGAGATGATTCCAGCACGGACAGCGTTCCTGTTTTCAGCGTCTGACAGAAGATCAGAGAAGATGTTGAGTTGAGACAAAGGAGAAGTGTTGATGATGATGAAGCCAACTCTCTCCTGTTTCCACAAAGTGTTCCCTTTACTCTGAATCAGCAACATGACTGACAGCAGAACACCATGTAAACACCAACAACTCAGAGTTCTTTACCAGGGTGGTCTGGCTGGGTCACAGGGTCCAGTGGAGGTCTGGGTGTGCTGGCTGTTTCTCTCTCTCCTGTTTAAAGTGAGCAACATGATTTAAACGCTGGCTAAATGAAGCAGCAGCAGCAGTCAGACAGAAAGGACCTGACTGTGTCCACAGAGCTCGTCTGCTTATTGGGGCTCAGACTTACCAACAGTCAGCTTCATGGTGCAACCTGCCTTCAGATTTGGGACAAAACATCTGTAGGGTCCAGCGTCAGACAGCTGGACTGAGGAGATGAGCAGGGTCAGGACTCCTCTGCTCAGGTCTTCATGGACCAGAGTGGTCCTGCCTCTGTACAGATGCAGCTGTGGATCAGGATCATCACGTCTGTGTCGATAGACGTGAACAAACCGATCCAGGTCGGCTCTGTTCCAGTCGGATGTATAATCCAGCAGGTTGACCCTGGGATCCAGACCACACTGAAGCGTTACATTCAGACCTTCCTGAGCTTTGATGGGCTCAGTGGGGCAAACAGCTCGATACCCTGCTGAGGAGACAAACAGCACATTTACATTGTTTTAAAGCCTCCACATAACAGCTGCTCTCATTTCAGGGAAGGATCCTCCACTGTGACAAACACCTGCTGACCTGCCTATAAAGGCCGGGGACATAAAGATGGACGTCTCCACAGAACCAGTCGCTCCACTTTAAATACATCTGACTCCAAATGACTCAGATCACAGAAGAGCAGCAGAGAGAGGCTGACTCACTGAGTGACAATCATCCTGCTTCAAACTGTTATTTATGTTAAAATTATTCTTTAACAAGATCACAAAAGGGGAAAAAAGATGGGTTTAATGAGAAATGTCCTTTGAACAATTCTGGATCACAACTACAGTCACATTTGGGAATAAATGCCCAAAAACTGGGCGAATAAACCATTTCTTATTTTTTAAACAGTGTGAAACTTGTTGATTCCTTGAATGTTTTTCAGGTAATCTGTCTGAATGAGAGAGACAGAGATCAGAGAGCAGAACTCAGAACAGAGACGTGTTTCTGCAGCAGCACAGCGCCACCTACTGTGCAACACACACACACACACACACACACACACACACGCACCAGATCTTAACTACGCCCTTTCCCAGTTTCCTCTGCAGGGTAGTTACCCTCACTGCGTTTTTCTGCTGCTCTTTTCTTTTTTTCCCCTCTTCAGACTTTTAACTCTCATGTAAAATCAAACCACTCGAGCATCAACTGTGTTCAACATCAGATCAGGATTTCTGGATATTGTAGTTTTTATCGCCCCACAACTGAAGTGAAGCAGTTCCACAAATAAACAGAATAATTGTTCATTTCTCAGACACACTTGACTCTTTCTGAGTGAAACCACTGCAGCAACTAATAAACTGCTGGACTAAATGTCTGTCCTCATGTGTCAATATCAGAGCTACTTGTGAGGAGTGTGTTTGTAAAAGTGAATGAAGTAGAGAATGTAAAAGATGAAATATCTGCTGTTTGTCGGTCTGTTTTCAGTCTGTGACAAACATGATGAACAAGTTGTCACATTGTGTTTTCTCCTCAGGTTTAGAATCAGGTGTAAATAAAGACTCAGTGCCACAGTGAACAACATTAATGTTAATGCTCTCTCTACTTCAAATCAAGCTTGTCCACAGCAAGGTGTCATTAAGAGACACCTGAAGATGATCACATCATAATTAAACTCACTCACCTGAGATCACTGCAGGAAAAGTCCAAACACACACAAACACTAAACACATTATCAGCTGCATTATTCAACGTTTCTGTCCAACAACAAGTAATAAGATGATATCCAGCAGACAGATGAGGAGGCTGTGATCAGTTACACTCTGTAATGAAGTTCACACATCATCTACAACACTGGGGAACCCGGGAGGGGAAACACCTTTGGATTTACATTGCCTCCTTTCGGATCATGTCTGTACTTCTCTTATTTCCGAGTCGTAATTGACTTCCTGTTGGACATTAGAGTGAAGGTTTCACAATACTTCATATGACCGACTGAGTTCATGCCCTTTGAGTCGTAAGACGGCGTCTGACTCACCCCAACCAGAGGTAAAGGGTATCAATAATCGCCACATATCGATGTACTGAATTCACACAACTCTATTTAAGTCCCGCCCACACTGTCAGAGTTCTGGTCACAGACTGAATCTCTGTATTCTTCACATCGTTCAGTCCGAACAGGAACTTTGTCTTCAGTTTGTTCTGAACGCTGCATGGAATCTACTGTGTTGTATTTTTCACGTCAGACGCTGTAAAATCCCAAAGATTATGATTTTATTAACTTCCGCAAGGCATGATGGGTAGTTGAAGAAGAGCTGTGTGACTTTAGACAAGGCAGGTTTATCTACAGCAACATTCAGACACAAGGAGACTCAGAGTCTCTACAGGGACACACAACATTAACACAGCATTAACACAACATTAACACACAGCAACATACATTTAAGACAAGACAGAAGACGTCAAGAAACAAGACATTATTTTATTTTTTTACTTCCATTGTTTGATACGTAGAAAAGCGTCCGTCATCCGGTCTGTACCACCGACTCTTCGTCACACGTCCGTCCGACAAACAGCGTCTGTGCCCGGCAGAGAGCCACGCAGCTCCCGCTGCTCACTGGCGGTTATTACAAGTGAACACTTGAACTCACAATGTCTTTGTCGCCTTCAGCTGTCGTGTTGTTGCAGTAACTGTCTCTGACAGCTGATATAGAAAATAAAATCAGCACATTTAATGAGGAAACGTCACCGGGCGCTCCGCCCTCCTGACCGAGGCTTCGGTGAACTTCCCCCCGGAGAACAGCGTCGCTCTCCCGCAGCGGAGCCAGACAGGGTCCGTTATTACTGATGGAGATGATGCGATGCAACTTGTCTTTGTCACTGAAACAATAATACAGGCCGGACACACAACCACCGGTACAATTACATGATCTCAAGCAAAGTGATCAAATACATGTTGTGGTTGTTATTCAGATTAGAAGGAGCGACCACGTGATGACTGTAAACAGGCTGATGAATGATCAGCACTTTGTTTTGTATGTTGACTCATTTATTAGTGATATCAGGCTCGTGTTTTACAGATAAATCATCAGCTGTATCTTTATGTTTCAGTCTCTGTCCTCCTGAATGTGACACGTTCATTATAAATCCACAGGGGGAGTTTTTGTTCATCTGACTGCAGATAGAATAGATTTTGAAATGTGATTCAGCTGCATCAGTAAAGACAGTGACTGAACTTATCAGATACATGTAGTGGAGGAAGAGTTCAATATTTACCTCCAATATGAAGCAGAGAGGAAGTAGAAAGTAGAAGAAAATGGAAATACTCAAGTGAAGTACAAGTACCTCAAAATGTACTTAGTTACATTCCATCACTGGGCTGTAATTACAATTAACAGTCCTGCATTCAGAATGTTACTGCAGTAAAAGTACAAAAGAAAGTAAATGTACTCACACAGAATTATAACTTTCACAGTATCATGATTCTAATTATGATATTATGAGAACTTAAAGTACTTTTAATGCAGCTGAAGCACATTTTTCTGATGGTACGTCCATAAAGTCTTTTAATTAATATTTTTACATGATATTTCTTCTTTTACTTTGAAGGATTTGAATAATTCCTCCACAGTCTAGTTAATGTAGGAAACACTGAACATCAGCACTAAATTCACTTCCTGCTCTTTTAGTCCTGATAACTCAGGAACATGAACACATACATTTTCTACACAGAGAGATCTTTCTACAGGGACAAACACACATCTAAACTGTTATAAATGAGAGAGAAACACTTTATTTATTCATCAGTTCTACACTGAAACATTCAACATAGAGCAACAAGTCATATGCCGATAAATACAATAAATGTGTTTTAAGACATCATCGACAAAAGTAAGTAAATATCAAGTTTGACATGTGTTTGATCTCCAGTCAGAAGAAGATAAAGTGTGACAGTTAACAGATTGAACAAGAAGGAAAAATAAAAGCACAGTCCTGAAGTTTCCAAACACTGGATGCTGATATTCAGCTCACAGACGCTGGATGAGGCTGATAAAAAGCTTCAAGTCAGAGCAGAAAATAGCAAGATAAAAACACAGCAGTGCTGCTCAGATCCACTCAGCAGAGATTAAAGGGACAGTAACAGTTTGATCGATGAGCAGAAGCTTCATATTGTCTGATGTGGGTCGTCCAGTAGAGACGTTTACAGCAGTCGGACCAGTTTAAGATGAGAGCAGGAACCAGTTTCTCACAACCAGCTGGAGATGAAAGTTTTCTTCCTGATGATGTTTTAAAATGATGGAAAGCTGCTCTCGTTCTGCGTCGAGGCACCATGTGACCAACAAGATTACACACAGTAGAACGAGTTCATTCATAAACACCTGCTGCTGTTTTTGGTCACATTACAGAACTGAACTTGTTTTATTCTTCAGCCAGCAGCTGCATTAAGACACAGAGGTGATCTGAGCTACATGCTAACGTCAGCATGCTAACACACGGACAGCTCCTCTTCCTCCTCCTTCTCCTTCTTCTCCTCCTCCTGCTCCTTCTCTATGAACCTCTGAGAGAAAGAAAATAAGTTTGTCACACTTGTTAAAGGACGTTGTTAGTGAACTGCATGATCCTCTAAACTGTGGAGAACAAGAAAGCTTGTTTGTATTTGAACTTACGGGTCCTTCTGCTCCTCACAACCAGAACAACCATGACAATGAGGAAGAATGGAAGAAAGAAAAGAGTGGAGATGATTCCAGCACGGACAGCGTTCCTGTTTTCAGCTTCTGACAGAAGATCAGAGAAGATGTTGAGTTGAGACAAAGGAGAAGGATTTTCCACAAAAGGGAAAATTAAACATGAGTTTAATGAGAAATGTCCTTTGAACCATTCTGGATCACAACTAAAGTCACATTTGGGAACTTATTTAATAATAAATGCCTCAAAATTGGACAAGTAAACCTTTTTGTATTTTGTAACAGTGTGAAACTTGTTGATTCCTTGAATGTTTTTCAGGTAATCTGTCTGAATGAGAGAGACAGAGATCAGAGAGCAGAACTCAGAACAGAGACGTGTTTCTGCAGCGGCACAGCGCCACCTACTGTGTGATGTCCTGTGCTGTCCTGAAGTATGTACATTGATTGCTGTGGCAGCACAGTGAGTAGAGCAGGTGACTGGGGATCAAATTCCGGAAGGGGTATACAGTGGTATTTTTTTTGTCTTGTATATCAGCCATTAAATAAAATGTTTTTTAAAGAATTCTTATGAGTCATTGTTTTATTGCTTAGTTTTCATTAAATATAAGAAAGTAGGGATAAGTAGTTGACTTGTATAAAATAACATGACACTGTGGACTGGTTTTCCTCCTGTCCTCAATTTTTTCAGTCACCAGCCGCCACTGATATATATGAAGCACATCGGGCAGCGTTTTGTTTCATGCCATTAACCCCTTTTTCCACTAGATGGCAGTATCAGCTAATAGAATACTTTGACCCCTTTGTCTTTATTTTCATTTATTCAAAAGAAACAGTGCCCAGTTCATGTATTTTCAGATGCACATTGCTTGATTTTACAAAGTCGTGTTTAGATTCAACACTAGGTTTGACTGTGTTGCCAGGTTGTGCTGATAGAAGGAAGTAATTAATTATCAAATTGAGCTGGTGTTCCACAAACAGGCCTCCGCCACAGTGCGTCCTGCCACCGCTGGACTGGACTTGATACAGATGTTCTCCAGAACCTCCTTCAGCAGACGGTCGTGGCTGAGGCAGCCATGGTGAAAGCTCCTGTCAGCCGCCAAACAGGTTCCACTCCAGACCTCAGAGAGAAGCTTGTAAATATTACATAACGACACACTTGAACATTGCCCAGCTGGTTCAGTGCAGAGAACAGGCACACGGCGGCCAACACACACACAAACACACACACACACACAAACACACACACACACACACACAACACACCCGCACCAGGCGTCACATTCCTCCCCGGCAGCCTGGGGAATGTGTCGGAGGATGACTGAGAGGTGACTTATTTGGTCTGAACGGCAGCTCGCTTTGATTGTATCTAAAAGTATAAAAACCGTGTATATGATGAGCCATTGTTCTTCCACAGAATCATTTATGTCACAAGTCATTTTATCTTCCACCTTCACAGTTCATCGATCCACCGCGAGCACAGATCAGGTACAGATACAGATCAAGTACGTTCAGTCTTATTATCATTGGGCCTGATAAACATGCCTCTCTACGAGCGCAGCTCTGACGTCAGAGATGAATGGTAGCGATGCGCAGTGATGATAGAGCTGTCATTCACTAGTAACGACACCGGAAAACAGGCGGATTCCACTTCAAAATAAAGGCATAACACATTAAGAGGGCTCCATCTTATATAGGCCACCGTTAAAAGATGCCTTTATATTTCATCCATAGACTGATATCATACACTTATTTACACATTTAACTTTCAACTTCATAGTGTTATTTCAGTAAAGTCCCTGATGGGACAGTTTTCTAAGTGATACCTCTGTGCTTCTCTGCTAAATGACACATTTATACTGAAAAAAATGGATGCCTAAAGGTTTCAAGTGTTTCCACATTCCTCTCTTGTCTCTTTCTCTGGAGAAGAAGCCAAATATTTCCGTTGACTCACTGAACTCAGGAGTATACATTTATCCAATCAAATGAAAATTTTAAAATAGGCAGGTTAATCCTTTGTTACAGTTGTTCATTTTCTTCCAAAAAGTTATGATGAATATGGGGAAATAATCTAAATGCAAAGCAAAAGGCCTTTGTTACATATCAAATTATTTGACTAATCCATGACATGTATTTACGTGTATAATATCTATTCATCACATGAATTATTGCTAAAGACAATCACAAAATCAGCCTACTGCCACCCTGAAAACATTGCAAGAAATTATACGATTTCTGTCCAAGCAAGACAAATGAGTTTTTAATGTGTTTTGCAGATGGACAGATTTTATGGGGTTCGGTGAGAGTGATAAAGGTGTCTCTTTCATTATGTACTTTCACATTCTCATATATTAGTTCTTTGACAAACTGCAACTTTCTTGAGTTGAAAAGTTATCTTTTAAATTGACAAACATCACATGGGAACGTCATGAACGTCACGTCATTCAAAGGGGGCCTAAGTATTATTTGTCTCTTGCCATTTACTACCATTCATATCTGTTTTCTGTAATAAGGTCTCATGGCGATCCACTGGAAGGTCAGTTCTTACATAATGCACCTTTAAAGGTGAACAATGTAGCTTTTGGAAAGCAATTATAATCACAAGAGAAAGATCTTTGCTGACTTATTTTTTAATGCCCAGACAAACTAAATAGACTCTCTTCGCTTCATGACTGAACAAACAAGCTGACCTAAATGAACAACACAATATCATACTGTTTTACCTTGTTTATATGTGGCGGACCCTGCCACCTTTCTAGCTTCAAACAGTGTTCTGAGACCTTATTTTCCTCTGAGAACAGCTTCTTTATTCAGTTATGTAAAAATGAATATATCTAAGTTTGTATAAGTATTTCATTAATATTGTTACAATTCTGTCCAAACATGTCTTATATACTGATGTATTTTCTCTTCCCCATGCAGAGTATTATTATGTGTAAGTCTTGAGTCTGATTGGTATCATATATAAACTCGCCTCGCCTTTCACAGCCCCTGAGCTTCGTCTCCTTGAATCGATTCCTTAGTTGAATTGAACGACGCTGCTTTTATTTTGAAAGCAGCACTTCCTGCATCGCCGTGCCACCTGTGCGTGTTTGACGCAGCTGAAAGCGCGAGAGGGAGAGCGGTGAGAGGAAGAGGGAGGCTGGGCTGACAGTGTGACAGACTTCACGGGGGACTCGGTGGATTAATCACTGCTCCGGTTCGCTGTCAGTCGGTACCGAGTGTCAAACTGCCCGCCGGAGGATCTCCGCCTCGTTCGAACCCGCAGCCTCAGCCGCGGAGCCCCGCAACACTCCCGCGGACCCGAAGCGAACGGATCAGGACGGACTGCTGGCGCCGCTTCAGACCCCTCCGCGGTGAGTTGGACTGGCGGTGTAGCGCATGCAGGTAGCAGGCTGACGGTGAGGGCCCGTGTAGTAATGTGAGTCAAGTTCTGTGGGCCCCCGCGGGGTTTTCAGGAGGGGGGCCACTTGGACTCCATGCGCATCCTTCGAGGCGCAGTTTCGGTTTAGCATGCTGCCCGTGTCCACGCAGCTCTCGTGTGCGTGCTGTTGGCGCAGGCTGCCCCGCACCGTCATGTTATTGTGGATGCAGCCAGCAGGCATGTTGACAGTACAGAGGGACTGAGGGGGGTCCCATATGGGCCGGAGCGCAGTCTATACGGAGGTAATAATGTCGCTGGGAGAGCTTTGATTTCCCACTTAGTTGACAGTGCAGTGAAAGATCTGTTAATCACGTGTGATGCTACCAAGATCCATTATTATTTACTATATTTATTATCCAAAAGTGTACATGTGGTAGAGTGTCATGAGTTGTCAGTAACTCACCTTTCTCAATTACTCCATAAAGCCAAAATAGTGTGGTGCATGTTTCACTACTAAAGAAGTGTGTTTTTATTGTGTTCACGCGGCCTGTATTATCTATACAGCTCTTAATGCTGCAGCCATGCCTCCTGTGGTGTCACTGTGATATTCTGTCAGTGTTGTCTAGTGTGTTCTGTCATATTTGCACTGTATTCTAGTAGTATTTATTAAAAAAAAAAAAAAAAATATATAGGAAAGAGAAATAAGCATTGATTTCCAGCCTTTGGTATCAGGATCTGTGCAAAGGGGACTCCGGTAAGTTCTGAGGGGTCGTGAGATTCGTGAAGAAAAAGCACATTTCTGCTCCCCAACGTGACTCTTACGTAAATTTTTAGTTTTCCTCCCAGGCTGCAATGATTCATCGATCGGTTTTCAACTACTCTGATAGTTTTGAGCAATGTTTTTTTTTAGCTAACACTGTGTAGTTCTGGGGATGAAACTTTAATCCAGCCTGAATGAACAAAATGACCCTAGTGGACAGCACAATATCATTCTGGCTTACTTTGTTTATATGTGGCGGACCCTGCCACCTTTCCAGCTGCAAATAGTGTTCTGGGGACCGTATTTTCCTCTGAGGACAGCTGGTTTCTTCAGTAATGGAAAAATAGATTTACCTCATTAATATCGTAGAGATCAAGTTAGCAGACCGCTAATTTACAGAGTTTTATCAACCTCAGAAACGACCGCACGACAACAATACACTGCAGTAAACGGATCCAAATATAAAACCGCCACCAAAAAGACACAAATAATGCTCAGAACAGCACCAAACTTCAGCAACAGTACAAATAGGGCCTCGGCACATAGTCCGGGGCATTAAAACTCCACTAGCTTAGCACCGGAATATCCCTTTAAACGTTTTGAGACATAATGAGGTTGTTTTGGGCTTTGGGAAACACTGATCGACCATTTTCTGGTCGATTTATCAAGCAAACAAGCGACAGATGAATCAAAAGTCAAAATAAAATCTGTATGTCTTTGCTTGAACTTGTGACAACAGCTCGTATCCGAACTAACTTTGGCGTCGTTGTCACATTAATATCATCTTGAAATGTACGAGGAAATAGATTTTCCAGTCAACCAGAGACTTGATAACTCCCAGATCATATCTTTAATCTCGCAGGCTGTGAGAGTTTTGGCAGCTATTGTAACAGGTCCTTGACCCCCGTGTGCGTGCGTGTTTGCACACATGCACGCTATTACCTTGTAAATCAATACAGCAGCAGCACCTTCGAACGGTTACACAACCAACCACGCAGCGTGGCTGACTGGCACACACTACTGCACACTACTGTTGACATGTCAGAAAGCGTAGACCAGATTGAGATTCAAACGCCAAATCTTTCCATCACATTCCGAGCTAGTAACTTCACCCGTCACCTGTTGTAAGGTCCTGAGGTGAATAAGAGGGCTAGCAGATCCTGGACTGACCCGGCTCGGCACCACAACACTCCGGCCCACGTCAGTCACACCTAAGCTGCCCATGCAGCCTGACTGGAGGGCCACAGCTGCCAGTGTGTCTGCTGTTGTGTGTGTGCACGCATGAAGGTGAGCACAGTGTGTGTGTGTGTGTGTTTGTGTCTCCTTTCATGGCTTCAGAGTTTCTGATACATCAACACCTCCATGTCGTCAGTGTCAGGCGAGGAGTTCAGCAGCGTTGAGATTACTTTTGTGTCTGTGCGTGTGTGTGAGAGAGCGAGCGAGACGGAGCGGAGACAGATTGAGATGTCAGCCTCCTATTATAAGAAAAATGACTCACTCTTTCCTCACAGGTACAGTCCTCCGAGTGAGGATCACATAAAAAAACCCCCAAAGAGCTTTTCGGGGCTTTCGTAGTTTCGTTTGAGCAAACGCAGAGTGCCGAAGGGTCGGAAACGTTTTTTGGAGTTTTTTGTTTTGTTTCCCCTTCTCCCTGGTATCTGGTGATGTGGATAGGCGTGTTCCCTGACAACAGCCTTTACGCTTTACTGTTGTTCCTGTGAATCCAGGTGAGTGGGGCGCACCTAGGCGAGGATCACCTCCCAGGAATGTTCTTTGCCTGTACATTGTGTGGTTTGCCGCCTCCTCCGCGCTCTCGGCACGCAGGTGGCTTCCTGGACGAGGAATGCCATGCTTCCCCTGGAGGCTTTGTTTCATAATCAGTGCGGTGAAGCAACATACTGTACGACGGCAGTCGCTGAACGGAGCCGAGTGTCAGACATGTGAGCGCAGCCGCGTTTGAGAAGAGCTGGTGTAGAACAGTGAAGTTTTGGGGGTTTTTTTAGCTGTGAGGGGCTTAAATAACCAATGAGACAACACTCAATTTGATTATTATTATTATTTTTTAAATACAGCAGAGATCCTTTTGGAGAATGTTGCAGTATATTGACAAGAGCTAAAACGGTCAATTCCTTTTTAAAGCAGGTTGACAGAAAATTAATCAGCCTCTTAACTTTCTCCTTTTCTCAGTTTGACGTCGTCGTTAGTTGACCTTTGTGTTTTGTACAAAACAAGACATTAGAATCATCACCTTGGGCTTTAGGAACTTGTTTTTATGCTTTTTTTTGAGATTTCATAGACAAAACAAATGTATTTATGGAATTAACAATCAACAGATTAGTGCAGCTGGAATGTGGTTTTCTCTGACTTCCTGTCTGTTCTGCAGTAGCGATCCCCTCCCTCTTCCTCTCAGCGTCAACACGCTTGCACGACTCCTTTCTTTTTTCAAGGCAGCTCTCTTTGCCTCCTTCTTTTCTTCAAGGTTCTTCAAACCTTGGCAGGTTCAGTCCTCCATGACACGCGGTCGAGGACTCCTGGATTGAATCTTGCTTCTTTTGTTTTAGAAATAAATGAAGATTAGAACTTTTTCATATTCTACTATGCACCCAGATGTCATATTTAGTTATGCTAGCCTAGCAGCAAGGCTCTAGAGTTAGCTACGTTGGTTGATCCACCCCCTTCGGTCAAGACTGATGTATCATAACAACTATTAGATGAACTGTGAAATTCTGTACAAAGATTCACTCCGCTCATACCTGCAAAACTGATTGTCTCCCCTTCAGCCTTGGCTGCATCTTTAGTTTTGAGCGAATGGCCAATTGTTAGCATGCTAACACACTAAACTGTCTCTGTTGTTGTACCTTTCTCACCCTCAGATCACAAGATGATGGGATTGAACTGAGCGGGGCACCGGCAGCAGGACAAAGCGTTTGCAAATATTTGCCATTATCATCCAGCTAACCCGAGGCGACGACAGCTGGTTTAGAATCAGCCGAACCACCGCTTCAAACCTCGGCTAACTTCGACCCCCTCAGGAGGAGATGGGGAACTGACCAGAGGGCGTCAGGCAACAGAAAGGCAGCTCCTCCCCGCTTGTCCGCCATCAGCCATGGCGGGGCTCAAACGTCATCATGATGGGAAGATCGCCGGGCTGTACGACCTGGACAAGACGCTGGGCCGTGGACACTTTGCTGTGGTCAAATTGGCTAGACATGTTTTCACTGGAGAGAAGGTACGCCTGCACACGCAGATTCATTGCTAAGATGCCAGTAGTTGAATTTCTTCATTTTTTGAATAGCTTTAAGATGTTTTCAGCCCCACCCCAAGTGACACATACCATAGATGGTTGACGAGGAACACCTGCAGCGATCAGACTATTGTTGTGTCTTTAGATGAATGAATGTTGGATTATTTTGCCAACACGTGATGTTGATCGTGGCTTTTAGGAATCACGTAGTAGCACATCGTGATCTGTTTGCTGTTTCTAGATGTGTTCCCAGCCTTAAAAGACTGAACGCTAAATGCTTGTAGAGTTTCTGTTTTTGAATCATCGCAGTATCTTTGGCACAGCACTTCAGCAATTAACACAAGTATCAACAAGCTCGGCAGAACGCAAAACCGGCTGCTGATTGTTGTAGACTGGGGCAGATGTCTATCGTCACTTTCTCGTTATGCTGTTCCTCTAGGTCGCGGTGAAGGTGATCGATAAGACTAAGCTGGACCCGGTGGCCCGGGGACACCTTTTCCAGGAGGTGCGGTGCATGAAGATGGTGCAGCACCCCAACGTGGTGCGCCTCTACGAGGTCATCGACACGGCAACCAAGCTCTACCTCATCCTGGAGCTGGGAGACGGAGGAGACATGTACGACTGCATCATGAAGCACGACGGAGGCCTCACTGAGGAGGTGAGTGGGCTGTTTGGCAGCACAGTGACCACTAAGGTTTATTAGACTCTGTCTTTCAGCGGGCAGATGAAGGTTCTTCCTGCCTGCAGAGTTTAGTCTTTAGCAGTTGAGAACGAAGATCAATAAAGTATGATGTTAATATTAATCCTTCAACGGATGGGCCAGAATCACCAAAACATAAAGTCTTCAGGGAAAATAATTTGGATCTAGTTCTTTTTTTTTTTCCCAGACTGTCTTGTTGAAATGTAGTGAAGGACAGTTCAAAGTAGAGACTCACCAATGCACTGCGCATACAGATTCTTTAAAAACTCCTGACATCAGGAGGCAGCTGTGTGACACTGAGAGTTGAAACGATACGAGTAAAGAAGTTGAAAGAGGTTCGATGTTCTGCAATGGTTAATTGTGGCTTTCCACTGACAGCCTGTGTAGACTAACTGTGAGGGTAGCCAATAAGCAGGCAGCAGCAAAATCTTTACCGTCGAAATACGATAAAGTAAAAGTTGGCATGTTTCGTTAGGTCGGTGCAAAATTTACTGCGGACGATTTGATTGAAAATGATTTAATTCTTTGTGGCTTTGAAGGAAGACAACATTTCAAGACGTAAGCTTAATATTATACATTTTTGTTAAAGGTGCAATATGTGAGACTAGCTGAGTTCATACTTTCGGCAAATAGGGGCAGCATGTCACCAGATTAACAGCTGACTGCTGCCAACTGTATTTTGTCAATATATTCATGACTGTAGCTACTGACAGCTCGTTACCAGACCACCAAGCAAACGTTCAGGTTTACACTGCTAAACTGGAAAAACTGTTTTCAGGCCCTGGGCTAGCTAGCGTCAGTAGCTATCTCTGCAACACACACATGGATGTCTTTGACAAAACATCAAAACTGTTGTAGTTACTTTTGGAATGTTATAAACATTAGGTATTGTACCTTTTAAGGGGTTATAGTTTCTGAATTGTTCCTGTGTGTGTTTCCCAAATTGTTAAACTGTTGCTTTAAAGTGTCTATATGCTAGTGCTAGTTGTGACTGACAACGGCTGCTCTTAGCTAGCTGTCTTTGGCTGTCGCTAGCTACAATTGGCAAATTAGCTAATGGCTCCGATAGCCTCAGATACGTTGCTATGGCTTTACATCATCGTTTTTTTTCTCTCTCTAAGGTGGCCAAGTGTTACTTCGCCCAAATAGTTCACGGCATCTCCTACTGTCACCGGCTGCACGTGGTGCACAGGGACCTGAAGCCGGAGAACGTGGTTTTCTTCGAGAAGCAGGGCGTCGTCAAGCTCACCGACTTCGGCTTCAGCAACCGATTCCAGCCCGGGAAGACGCTCAACACCTCCTGCGGCTCGCTGGCCTACTCCGCTCCCGAAATACTGCTGGGGGACGAGTACGACGCTCCTGCTGTGGGTGAGTCTAAAGAGCTGACGGAGAGCCAGTGATATCTGTGCGTAATTATCAAAGTCGCTCAGTTGTTACAGCTGTCACCTTTACTGCAGTAGGACACTGTCTCAGTCTGTAGTCCAGTGTGTGTTCCCAGCAGCAGAACATGGTACAGTCCTTCCTCTACTGTACATCAGCCTGGCTGACTGATGCTTTCACATTCACACGCTCCTTATCTCCCGATATGACCTACTGATAGCGCTGCATGCACCTTGACCGCACTATACGACCCACAGTACTTTGGTTTGAACCTCGCAGACAACTTGGCACACTCACAAGCTTTATCAGCCAGCTGATAGGAGGAGAGGACCCGCTCAAAGTTCAGGAGGTGTCCGCGCACCTGGCACTTTGGAAATTAGACCAGAACTCAATCCACAGAATTGCAATCGTACACCTGCGGTTTATTTCAGTCTGCAGTTTTCGCCTTCATTACGCTCCTGCGCATAAAATATCTGATACCAGATCAGGCTGAAATTGGTTTCTTCAGCCTTCTCAGCACTCTTTTCCCTCCGCGGCTGCAGTGTACACACAACTCAAGCAGCCTCGCCATCATCCCTCCCATCGATAGCGGTGCCAATCCTTGCTGAGCCACGGCTTCGGTATTAAATTAAAATGTAATGAGGAAGAAATGAGACAGGCGTGCAGATTCTGGGTTGGGTTGGGGGGGGAACGACGACAGAAAAGAGACGAGGGAGAAAAAGCATCCGTAGTCCTTCTGTTTACCCAGAGGCCACTGCGTCAGAGCGTGAGAGAGGCACTTTCTATTTTTCTGACTGAGTGGATTTGCGGTAGCTATTTTCTTCCGTCTGCAGTTTGCTCCATCTCAGTCTGTTTTGTGCCAAGCCGATGATCCCAAATATTGAAGGTGGAGCGACGATGGTCTCTGTTATTGGACTGCAAGTGTTGGTTTGGGTGATCGTGTGAGTAGCTGGATATGTGAGGTCAGCTGTCCCGCGAAAGCCTTGTCTGAGCAGTTGACCCAGATGACAAATCTGATGTTTGTGGACATTTTCAGCACATGTGCATGTGTGTGTGTTCGTGTTCTGTTCTCCGCGGGGCTCATAATGCCTGCGCGCGCTATTGTTCATTCAGCTGAGATGGTGATGTTTTGATTGCGAGGATTATCCGCCCAGCCGAGATGTAACGTTGTGTGATTCCATCGGCGTCGATGCGGTGCGATGTGGAGCAGGCCGAATGGAGGCCAGCGGTCCCGACGTTTCAGGGCTCCGAGGTAACCTGGCCCGGGATGGCGTTGCTGCCGAGGTGCCCGCTGAGAGTCTGCAGGGTGCTGAGTTTTGCCGGTGACGCGCCAGGTGGCAGCGGGCCCAGTTTGTTGCAAAGATAAAGAGACTGTCCTCGCTCGGCTCTCTCAGGCCCGTTTGTTGCTCTTAAGAGGAAGTTCTGAAAATAATTTGAGAAGTGAAAAGTGATCCAAAACAGAGAGGGGAATGTTGCACCAGTTGTCAGGCCTGCAGAGCGCACAGACGGAGCCAATTAACAGGAGCCGAACACTCCAAACTGCCAAAAAAAAGAGGCATTTTCATTATACATTTATTTACTAATCCAATGTGTCAGTTGTTGTGCCACATGCAACATACTTAAGCATCATGTCTAGGGCTACGACAGTGATTTCAGTATTGGTTTATCTGTTTATATTCTTGAGTAATTTTGGTCAATCTATTTTGAAAGAATTGTGAAAAACACCCATCAGAAATCTTTCAGCTCCTGAGATGATTTATAATTGCTTTCCCCCTCCAACAGTTGAAACTCCAGGCTCAGGAATAGAAATGAATAGTAAAAGGGACAGCTCACCCCTCCAAATCAAAAAAACACATATTTTTCCTCTAACCTGTCGTGCTGTTTAGTTTTGAAGACATCGGCCAAAGAGATGTCTGCCTTCTCTGGAACATAACGGATCTAAGTGGCACTTGACCTGTGGCGTTCAAAGCAAATCATTTGAAAAACTCGACAGCAATGTCTGTTTACAGAATCCATGACCTGGTTTCTCAAGGTAATCCACAACCTTGGCAGCTTCGTGCAGGAGCTGTTTTCCTTCTACCAAACTACAGCTGACGAACGTCGCACAGCGGAGAAGGAAACGAGCATCTGCTGACGGACAAAAGGCTGAGCTAAACAGGCTTATCTAAGTCAGCAAGCTAAAGTTACAGCTCAGCCAAGGAGGACGCCGCTGAAACGCCTCCGTCTGCGCAGTGATACGTTGTAGTTCAGGAGAAAGAAACTAGTTCCTGCACGAAACTGCACAGAACAGTGTATGGCTATCTATCTGTATCTTTGGTTACTACTACTCAGAGCGGGATGTAAACATTAATGTGTCCTCCGTTGCAGAGCGGTTACATTAGCTAGCTAACTTAGCGCTTTCAGCTAGTCACTGACTAGATGCTCGTCTCCTTCTGCACGGTCCTCTGTAGGAGAAAAATAGTTCCTACATGAAACTGCCCACAACAAGATTTGTGGATTGTCTTGAGTAACAGGGGCACAAATTCCATAAAGAGACAATGCTGTTGACTGAGCGCAAGAAGCCATTTAGTTTCACTATATTCCAGAGAAGGCAGACATGTCTATGGTTCATATCTCCGAAACTCAGCCACTCATACCAAAGCCGTGTGGACAGACAGATGGCACCACAGGTCAGAGGGAAAATGGGCATTTTTGATTTTGTGGCGAGCCGTCCCTTTAAAGACACACGGCAAATGACTCAAAGACATTCTGAGGGCAGAATAATCAAACGAAAGTCTGCGAAGTCGTATTCTTGTGGGGACAGATTTAAGGAAATGTCAAACAAAGTGCAAGCATGTTTTCTGCACCTTTGGGAGCAGATTGATGGACTAACGAGCGCTGTGAAAAGACGACTGCCTCCATTCGCCTTTTGATGTTATGCAAGCGAGTGGTCTCTCTCCTTTTTGTCTCCAGTAAATGGAAATTTAAATATAGATTTCTCCCTCTCTCTTTAAGGAGCACAAGCTGCACTTCAAAAAAAAAAAAAAAAAAACTTACCTAATAGCAATTACAAAGAACATATCCTGACCACATGCATAATTCAGAGCATATCTCTGAGCATAATGAACGCTCGCATGTGGGAGGGTTTTTTTTTCTTTTTTTTTTTTTTTATCTAGAGAAAGATGTTGCATAATGATCAGCAGGGCAGGATGCAGAACTTGGCCTCGGGGTTAACAGTGTCAAGACACAAGGGAGTGGTTGTTGGTTATCTCAGGGAAGCAATTTGGTGTGAAAATGCAACGCAGGAAAGCAGAAAGGGATGTTTATGCTCCCAGCTGTCACCAATAAGCACCCGGCGTTGTTGTCTCAAGTAATGTACATTGACGTGAGTGGTGTTGTCCAGAGACGTGTCAGCCATCTGGTTTATAAATAAAGTTATCGAGGAAGGAAGTTTGGCGGACCGCTGACGCAAGTAATGAGGGAGCAGGGTCACGGTTGCTAGGATACATTGGCTAGGGGTAAGATGGTGGTGGGGACTGCAGCAGCAGCAGCGGCAGCGGCAGCGTTTGCTCCCTCCATCAGCAGCATGAGACGCTCCTTCACAGCCTCAGAGCAATAAATACTCGCCACCCACAGCAAACTGGCACGTGTACTTTACCAGATTGAAATCTCCAGCGTATCCTGGCAGGCTGCTGCTGCTGCGATATGAGGAAATGTGAAAAGACACGTCGGCAGGGATGTTGAGGAGGATAAACCCACTTAGGATCAGTTTACAGCCTCTTCTTCTGGATATTTCGCCGGTTTAGTCATCGAGATTTCAGCTGTTCTGTCTTAGAAGAAAGAGTGTTTTACATGTCTTAATATTTAGAGAAAGAACTGTTACTTGGCCTGTGCAGCCTCAGCAACCATGTTACAGAAAAACCTCAAAGGGGAAAAAGTCAGTTATTGAGTTCGATCAGATAGTGATCACTGGACAGAGTCTGCTGCAAGAGTCAAATAGAACAGAAAATGCAAATAAAAAGACAGAAAAGACTGCACTTACTAAATGTTTTATGTTTACATTAGTCAAATGACTTTTTTTATATTAAAGCAGTCACTCTTAGTGACAAACCCAGAGACAACTATCACCTCTGCTGTTCCCCTCACGTTTACATATCTTTTTAAGCATCTTTCAGCACACTGTTTTGGTTTCACAGCCCAAAACTTCATTGCTTTGGTCCACTCTCACTGCTCTCATCAATCTCCAGCCTCAGCAGGAAGAAAGCTGTAAGCTGCTCAGAGAAAACGACCATATGCTTACCTGCCTTGTAGAAAATGGCATACAAAGGTAGCAGCTAGCTCATCTCACCTAACCAGACCTCTGCAGCACTGGAGAAAGTTCTGGTTGCACCAGTTTTCATTCCGGCATAATGGGAGAAAAAAAACAGTCTGGCTCGTTTGTATTTCTGCCTGTGGGAATTGTGTGAGGGAACTTGTTTTGCTTGTGGTTAGCTTCTACAGTTAGCAGCCAGGTTAGTGTTGGGGTAACGTAGCATTTTCATTGCGCATGGGGATTCTGAAAACGGTAACACGCAGATAGCTGGAGGGAAAGAACGCCAGCTGAGCTCACGGTGGCTGACCAACAGTCAGACTAGCAGCTGGCTAGCCATGAACACGACTCTGAAGTAATGCTAATGCTGCGACGTCAGCTGGATTTGTGTATAGACTGTTTGCTAACATGTTGGCCACAAGTTAAGAAGGTAATAATGTCAATATGCCAGCTTGTTACGCTGCCTCCAATGGGCAACAAAAAAAATCAGTAAACCTTGCTTTTAAAATAAAGAGGAACAATAAATCACCTGTGTTTTTCTGGCACACAAGCTGACCATAAAGAAGAAGAAGTGGTTAATCAGCTGTTTTCATTATGTTTTAAACGGCATTGCTTTAGACTGCACTGCGTGTAAAGCCCCAAATCCTACAGTAATTTTTCCAGGGTGTCTGTGAAAAAGGGGTCAACGTACAGACGAGTAGGTAGTCGGCATACAACTGGCGAATGTGTGTCAGTGGACCATCCGGCTGACCAGAGCGACCGAGAACGCCCAGAGTGCAACGCTGCTCATTTAAACGGATAATCGGACCAAGAGAGCTGTTCCATGAAATCAGCATTTGCGTGAAGCTCTGAGGGATGAACGCGTTAACCCACTTTCCTACGACTGTGTGTTTGTGCGGGAGGGCGTGCATGCATGTATGCGTGAGCGTGACGCCGGCGGCAGGCAGCAGTGCAGAGCCTCATCCTCGGTTAGACAGATGTGTCCTAAGCCAGGACATGTTTATGGAAATGGCTCTGATCGAATATGATTCACGCTTCATTTGAGCTGGGGGGAGAATGCTCTTGTTTCTTTCTTTTTTTTTCTATATGTAGGTCACTAAGCAGAAAGGACATTTCTGCTTCATTTTGTTGGTCTGTCGTCCTTATTTTTATTTTCATTTCCGTGGCAATCCTTAAAAAAATGAAGACTCAGTTCTCATATTATGTGCCACGCAAGGATGTTTTGGTTGACGGACATTCTCTCTGTGTCTCTGCAGATATCTGGAGTCTTGGGGTCATCCTCTTCATGCTGGTCTGTGGTCAGCCCCCCTTCCAGGAGGCCAACGACAGCGAGACGCTCACTATGATCATGGACTGCAAATACACAGTGCCTCCAAACATCTCCCATGCATGTCGAGAGTGAGTAACACGCACGCGCACATACCCACACGGATGGACGGAGTACTCTGCAGGTGCTGCATATTTCATGCTTGTAGATGTGTGAAGAGAAAGAGGAGCGGCCTCTCTTATGCTTCTTCCTCGTTGTCCTGCTCTTCACTCGCTGCTGCTGCAGTCAGCTGCTCCGCCGGAGATGCAGCGCTGCGTTAAGTGTATCTAATGCACCCTTCAAATCGGCCCCTCTATTTTTAACATTGTGAGGGTTTAACGATTGCCTCAAGGCAGAGCTGGGAAAAATGGCCGATGAATACATTTGGAATGACTGTAGCTTTGAAAACACATTGTCTTTGGACACGGCTCTTTTAGTTCATGCTGGCTTTCGCACCACGGCACTTTAAATGTTGGCGTGTGTCCTGGTTGATATGTTGTTGTCATGTGTATTTGAACCCGTGTGGACGTGAGGAAACTGCACTTTTTCGTGTGAATGATTCAGCCAGTGAAGGAAGTTATGCTACCAATCTTAGTGGTAATCTTAGCTAGACAAGCAAAGTACAGCTTTTTATGTCTCAATATGGCGCTTCAACGTGGAGTCACAAAAGAAAGATTTGATGGATGGACCGACAAGGAAGCTTAGTCTTAGTCTGAGGTTCGGCAAAAACAGCCATAGCTTTGTCATACATCAGCCGACTAATCTGCCCAATTTTTAGTTTGTTTTTAGGTATAAACGCAGACAACAATGCGCTCAAGAAACATATCGGCTCACTCAAAGTTCCTGGGTAGAAAAATAAGATTGGCTAACTTTGGAGATTGTTTGTTTGAAACCTGTCTGAATGTCTAAATGCTCATGTTGGTTTCACAGGCCGACTTATTTCGGTGGTCCTGTCTCAGATTTTCAGGAATTAACATGGCGAGAAAAATGTTATTACAAATACAAAATGTGCCAAAAACCCAAATATCATGTGATGTTTCCTCCTGCCTGCTCATGAACATGAAAGAATCATCCATAACACTATGGTAACATTACCGTGTGTCTAAACACAGCTGGAGAACATAATAGATGCTTCTGAAGTTCCTCTGTGACACTGATCCCCGTGTGACTCCCTCCAGTCTTATAGCCCACATGCTGCAGCGGGACCCCAAGAAACGAGCGACCCTAGATGAGATCGAGGCCCATGAATGGCTCCAAGGCGTCGACCCCTCCCCGGCCACCAAGCTGTCCACCCCTCTGGTGTCGCATCGCAGCCTGTCGGAGGAGGAGCACGGCTCCATCATCCAGCGCATGGTGCTGGGCGGCATCGCGGACCGAGACACCATAACTGAGTACGTACGAGCCCCTCTGTCTCACACATGAGTTAACATGCAGCTATTCTTTCATGTGTAATCTCCGCCACGGTCCACGAGTCCAACTGAAGCTTGATTTGAGTGTCGTCAGCAGTTAAATAACCATTAACAACCAGCTGTCAGTCAATCCTGAGCTGTTGCCATGTCATATTAAATCTCCACCCTCATCACTTCCTTCTGACTCACAGTCAGGGTTTGGTGCAGATCTGCGTGATGACATTTGAGTGTGTGCGTGCATGCTTGCCTTGTGTGTGTGTGTGTGTGTGTGTGTGTGTGTGTGTGTGTGTGTTTTGGAATTCAAATTGATTTCTCTCCCCCATCTTCTCAGGGCTCTGGAGTCGAATCAGTACAACCACATCACAGCTACATACTTCCTGCTGGCCGAGAGGATGCTGAGGGAGAGGCAAGAGAAGGAGCAACACAGCCAGACACGATCACCCAGCCCGAGCAAGGCCCAGTTCAGGTACACACACACACACACACACACACACACACACACACACACACACAAACAAGCATTTGTTGAGACGGACAGGGTGCTGCCTCTGCAGTGTTGCGTACTGTCAGTTTCCAGTAGACAAGTTTGACAGCAGATGGACAGACGGAGCCTTTTTCCTGCAGAGAATGAAGGACGGCCTGAGAATAGACGCAACAGTACCAGGGATTTACCACCAGAAATATCTCGAAACAAAACAGAAAGCAGCTTCTCTTTTCCTCGCTTGAGGAAGTGAAAACTCATGAATGTTTATAAAATGCGATGGCCGATGCTAAAATTGGAATAACGGCAAAATAAACGAGTATTTGAAGTGTTTCAGTACATTGGGAAATAAATCTTTACGTAATTCTTACTTTTTATATTTTTTATTACTAGCAGCTGGATATCTGGTCAGCATTGGCCCCTGTTCATAAAAACTTAATAGCCAAGAACTAATAATGAAATAAAGAACATGAAACATGAACATAAGGTATATATTCTGTTCTGTATTCTGCAGCACAGACCACGCTGCAGCTCTTGTGGTTCATATCTTGTATCTTACTTAGCCAAACATTTCCTATCACGCTATCTCAACTGGTTAAAAGGTAACTTTTCACAATTTAACATATTAAAGTGTGTTAACAGGTATTGGCAGGCACTTCTGAATATGTGAAAAAAGCAGTATAAACCAGGTTTTGAAAAGAACTGTCTGCCTACATTACCCAGAATGCAACTTAGCCACTGAATGACATCACTGGAGGCAGTTTATCGGATTACATGCGGTGTCCTCTGAAGTTATAAAAGGCTTTATACTGCTTTATTTCACATATTCAGAAGTATTCCCAAAGACCTGTATACACACTTAATTTGTAGAAGATTTCCCTTTTAAGTGTATTAACAGTGCACACATTCATTTAAAGTTTCAGAGTTTACACAACTGGTGAGGTTTTACCCCAGCATATATTTGATTTGGTGTAATCGAATACAAAAGTATGATGTTTCCTTTCCAATTATATGACCCTGCTTATAATAAAGGGCTGATATTAAATTAAAACCACTCAAAAATAATTCAGTATTAACAGTGTCATCATTTAGCTCTTGCTCAGATAGAGAAACATGACTTATGTTGAAAAGTTACTGTCAGCTAAAGGAATAGTTCTGCATTTTCTGAATTATGCTTTCTTTTTAAGAGATTTAGATAACAAGATTGATACACTAGCTTAGCTAACATACAGCTGCTTTGCTTAGCTTAACATAAAGACTGAAAAACAGTGGGAAACAGCTAGCCTGTGACAAAATCACCCACCAGTACAAGCTCACTAATTTACACATTAAAACATTCTTTTACACTTGTTTTTTGGTTTGAAGTAAAAAAAAAAAACGGTGTAAGTACAGAGCTGAAATCGTGGAGTGATTAGCTTAGCTTAGCATAAAGGCGGAAGGAAAAATATTTCTTCTACATGTAATTGCAGTTGGGATACGTAATGTGATTATTTTGGCATAACAGTAAGTCCATTAGTGAGCTGAGTGGTGTCGATGTGCAGCCGGGCTAGCCGTTTTTTTCCATTTGCATGCTAAGCTTAGCTAGCTCTCACTCCAACTTGACAGACAGACATGAGAGCAGTATCAATATTGTGCTTGAATTTTTGGAAAGAAAACAAAACAAATAAGTGTGTATTTGAAAATATTGAACAACAGTTTTTGTCAGAGTTCAATAAAATGATTTTGGAATGTTTTTTGTAGCTCTGAATATTTAAATTCAGAGCTACTAATTGGGTTCAACCCACTAAACCTTCTGTCCTGTGTTTGTTAAATCATTAACAGGCAGTCCTGGCCCACCAGAGTCGATGTTCACCAGGATGTCAGTGATGGCTTGGGGGGTCCGAGTATCTCCCACCCTGGGGGGCCACAGTCCCCTGCCCGCAGCGCTGAGAGCCTCCACAAAGGCCCCAGGCCCAAAACAGCCCTGCCAGACCTCAGCCAGCGGCACGAGAACCACAGCTCGGCACTCAGCCAGCAGCAGCCAGCACGACAGAACCAGGAGAGGGGGCTCCGGCCTCTGGTGAAACCCCTCTCCAACCCCCTCAGGCTGGGCTCTCTGGCCTCAGTGGGCCCTTGCAAACCTCGTAGTCCCAGTCTCTTCAGCGTGGAGGAGGATGAGGAAGAGGAGATCGATGAAGACAAATGTCTACCCCCGTCTACACTACCTGCTCAGGTGGTGCTTCGTTGCAAAACGTCATCATCATCTGCATCTTCCTCTGCCAATCGGCTGACATCCCGGATGAGTGCGCCGGTTCTCAACCAGATCCATGAGGAGGATAAAGAGGATGAAGAGGAGGAGGAGAGGAGGGAGCTGTGTGGATTTGGCCCGCCCAAACCCAGCCTCAGCCTCAACCTGAACTCTAGAATACCATCGCCATCTACGCTCATGTCGTCACCTAAAACTGTCAGCGTAATAGCGCCGGTTGCTGCGTTCACCCCAAGCTCAGAGACTAGTGACGATGAGACAGAAAGTCACCATAAACCAGAGACGGCATCTATAGGTGGACAACGGGATGAGAGAGAAGGGAGGAAAGAGGATAGAGAGAAAAGGGGATCAGGGCAGGGCAGTCCCTCCAACTGTGCCAGTCCTGGATCGGTTTCGGGCCAAGGCAAGGGGACAGCCAAAGCTGCCAGCGGTCTGGTGGAAAGCCTTAAGCTGATGAGCCTGTGCCTGAGCTCTCAGTTCCACAACCTGACGGGGGGAGGAGGGGGAGGTGATGGCGGCGGCAGCAGGGGCGTTGTTGGGGCGGACACCCAGGAACGCCCAATGTGGCGGATGTGCATGGGCGGCTCCACCGGTAGCTTGGATAAGGTGTCGCTCCTGGGTGGCCCCTCACCCAGGGGGAACCTGTACAACCAGCCCCCACTAGGAGACACACTGGCAGACCCCCTTCTGGAGGGCGCCTGCACGGGCACGCTGAGGCTAGGAGAGCTGGACCTGGCCAGGGAGAACCACAGGAACATGAAGAACCGCGTGCTGCAGATGCCCCTGAGCGACAAGACTCTGTCCGTCAACATCCACCGGAGCCCCAAGGAGGGTCTGCTGTGCACTCCGACCGCTCACAGCTGCTGCCAGGTCATCTAGAGATCCACAGACAGCCGCTCCATCAGCTGCCGCACCTCCACACTCCTCAACTCTCGTCAGTACATCCCCTTGTCAACTTGCTTTTGTTTCAGTCACGTCACCACCGGCTCATGAGTTCACTTTATCGTTTGCATTTAGCGCCGTTTCCTGTTATTTAACACTCACGGTGGATAACTGGGGGGAAAGTCCAAATGCCAACCTTGCACATTTAGAGACGCAAAGAGTCTCCACGGAGGAGAGCGGGTGCCATGCCAAGTATGTGAAGCACTTTCATCAGATTAAACAGAACACTAAGGGGACATTTTAACCCGCTGGTGAGTTTTAAATAAAAGACATAAGTATGGAAAGGGATTCAGGAGGTGCTCACATCCCTACTCTTGCACACTTCTAATAAATACTGTATGTACACATTACGTGCACGTCCACATACACACCTATATCACTCTGTGGTCAGCTGATCAAAGGGAAAGCTAATGAGCTGGTGAGTTCAAGTATCATGTTACATATCGGCTTTTGTTGTACTTGATGCTGGTTTTTTTTTAACGTTCTGATTTTTAAAAAATAATTTTTGGAGACAATCATTTTATCTGTTTGTTTTTTTTAAAATTCTGACTGAAAGAGTGAAGTTATGACTGTTTTCATTCACATGAGGATGAACAACAGGGTGAAAATGAACAGCAGCACTTACGACGTACGACGGTGGCACACAGTATTTTGTAGTCTATCACTGTTTTATTTTTCTATCTCGAACGTGCTCCGCAGACTCGGAAAGAAAAAAAAAAACGCACACTCAACTTGTCAAGTCTCTGCGCAGCTACACAGCAGAGTTTGTACATATGTGAATATTCTCCTAGCAGTTCTCTGTACCTATAGTATAGATGGTAAAGTTGTATTGCAGTAGAAACCTGAATACTAGATCCTTATACACCATTATTCTCCACTTCTACGGGATATTCAAGGTTTTGGTTGAACCCCGAGTCAGAAATGTGTTTGACAGCTTAAAACAATCATTGAAATAGATTTAAAGGTTGCATAATGTAAAAGCAAGATATCGATGCTTCTTGTTTTTTTTATTATAAAGCAGGTCTGGGTGCTATATAAAAACATAAAGTCTAAATCAGAGAGATGCACAAGCTGTATAGAGGAGCTGCAGCAATGGACAGTAAGAGAAAAAATAAAAAAACAATGTATTTTTCTAAATATGAAAGCATTTAGACATTTTCAAGTGGACATCCAAAATAAAAGTACACACCTGAAAATGAGCATAATATGGGATATTAAATCTCCCCTGAAGCCAAGAAGACTAAATTATTCTAAGGGGAACGGCAGCTCTTTAAATCAGCGAACGCCCACCGGGTGAAACCTCAAGCTTGAACGTCCCGTAGCTCTCCAGGATCACGGTAGCCACTGTTGTAGCGTATTCCAAGACAAAAACAACAAAAGGGGTTTTAAGAGAACATAACAACGACGCCCCCCTCAAGTATCGGTCTGTGTAACTGGATGTGTGACCCACCCCTAGTGGAATATATAACTTGACAGTGCATGTGTTTTTGCTGTAGCAACCCTATTCTTACCCACTGAGGTCAATCCACCTGCTGTATCTACCTAAGTAACAGATTCAAACGGTCACTTTACTGTAGCCTCACAGCAATACCAGCGACTGCAAAATGTACAACAAAAATGGATGTGCCATAAAATCTGTCTTGAGCATATTGTACTGTAATGTATATGATAGAGATCTATTAAAATGAAATGACGTGAATGATGTCTGGAGTTTTCTTGACATTTGTGCAGCGAGACTTGTACATTTGACAAATCATTCTCCTGTTAATAGTTCTGGGAATTATATTCTGTGACTCAACACATTTTACACAAGATTTGGATTTTATTTTTTTTTTTTGTTACAATTAATTTGATTCCTTTAGGCTAAATTAAAACTAAGGATTAAGTATTATTTTCCAGAATTAAATTCATGGCAGCATAGAGGGGGAAAAAAAAAAAGACATAAGGGAGCTAAAATTAATCAAGTAAATGCTGATCATGTAAATAAAGCATTTGTTTGTGATTTCTTTAAATTCTCTGAAAACAGAGAACAGAGTTCGGTGAGAGGCTATATTCCATTATTTCTGATGTTTGATATTTGGGCTCATGACCTGAGAATTTAATACCAATACCAGTCATGTTCTTTGAGAGGACAGAAGAACAACTTGTTTTCAACAGTCCATGTGATGCAGTTACGGAGTCGAGGCTCTGTTGGTCAACTTACCCATCTTCTTGCACAGACACCAACCTCATGGCTGGTAAGCAGTTTATCATTGCACACTATATATATCCTAAAATATATTTTTTAACAGTGGCATACATCCCATTGAGCAGTGCTAAATGCGTAAAAGTTACTGAATTAAGATAATTTGAGTTAGTTTAAAGGGGCACCCCGCCTACTGTTATCATAAAGTTCAGTTTACTTGTCGTGAGAGCCACAACTCAGAATGTGACAACAGTTGCATAATGTGTGGCTCTGGAAGGAGCGGTCCAAAGTCTGAGAAGGAAAGACCCGTTGTGTCATCTGGGGTGTCTCGTTGCCACTTTGAACCCAAACACAATTTCACAAGAAAGCCTGTGTTGCAAACTGGGAGAACTGAATTCGAAAAGGCCAGACGGCGAGGGCCTTACGAAGAGACTGGCATTACGGAAAATAAAGGGTCCAACGTTTTTGGAGCTTAACCCACACCACAGATTAAAGGTCAGGATATGCTACAACTGAAATTGTGCCAATGAATGAAATTGTGCCAATTACCAATGAAGAGACATGTTGAGTTTTTGCTCGTCTTCAACAAATCTGTAAACGGAACAAAAAAAAACACGGTACTATTGTTTCCACGGAGGACGCCGGACAGGGCCGAATGTGCGCCACAAATTCTCTCATTGTGTTTACTTTCCTGGATGGTCTCGAAGCGTCCCCTCCCGAAACACAGCAGGGAGTTGTAATCTCTGCAACATCTGGCCTACTGTTCCACATCAGCCAGCTGGGAGGAAATCAGATCAGATCCGATGAGCCGCGGTCGACACATAAACCCGTGTGACCCCACAGGCTTACATAGACGCACACAGACAAACGATGTGATACACACAAACAAGCTGGGGCACGTAAGCCACGTCGGATAACACACGCAGACACACATGCAAATGAGCGTGTGACGAGGTTGTCATGTGGGTTTCAAAAAAGTGAATGGATGGACCACTGAGGAGAGTGTGTCAGAGTGAGGATGTCATGTGTGCGCCGAGGCACGTGCTGGAATCAGATCACCTACCCACAATCCTCTCACAGCAGAGAGGCATCACTGCCACCTGATCGCGCCTCCTCTCTCTGCACATGTCAGTTAAATACTTTGATTGGATATGCCAAGGTGTAGGCAACCCCGCGAGTTCAAATCAGTTTCTGCGGTTTCTCAAGTAGATGCTGCTGTGTGTCATGCAGGGGATCAATCTGGCAGACTGGCAGGGAAACACCATCCGCAGACACGACGCTCGCTCGCTCGCTCACAGAAGCAGACAGATTATCTGGTTCTGGCAGGTCAGTGTGCTTTAACAGAGCAGGGTGTTAATATGGACCCTTCACTGACATTTGTGCTGATGAAAAACTGTTTTTCCTTCAGTTGGTACCTAAATAAACTATAGACCTCTCCCTCTTTTAAACACAACCAGAGATACAGTAATAGTTTTTTTTTGTTTGTTTGTTTGTGTCTGGCTGTTTTATATAAAGGTGCAAAATTATCTTTTTCTTGGTTCCTTGAAAAAAGCTTTGGAAATATAGCAGTGGCGTAATAGTAGTAAAAGGAAGTTCTACCAAATTGTGATCAAAGTAGGGTTAACTTTTACCACAAGGGGGCAGAAGAACATGAAAACCAGCTGACACAACCATGAACCCAGCTAGCAACATGCTAACATGTTAGCTAACAGCCATCCAGCTGGCTGAGGAACCTTAGCATTCCCCTCATTTAGGGTTTCTGACAGTTTAACAAATATAAGTCCAATATTCATTCCCATTTTAGTGCTTGCTTGCCAACAACTCACAAAAATATGTTTTAGCTTGCTAGCTAGAGACTTAGTTATCATGTTAATGTGTTGACCCTGAAACTAGAACAATTAACAAAAATGGCTAACATTCGATGTTATTTCTGCTCTTCACATGACCCCTGGCCTTTCTTGCATACCATCTACATTTAGTCAGCTGTGCTTTGTTTTCTTTGCAAAATATTAGGCTAATGAATGCAGGTAGCCTACACTTTGAGTAGCCTAGCTATCATAGGTGAGCATACCAATGAGCCTCGGGTGTAAACTTCAAGAAATGCCATTTACTTCATGCGTTGCAAATCGTCCACATGTATGGAATCTGACAAATTGTTTTCATTTCACCATTTCCCTTTTTTTTTAATAAAAAAAATTATTATTTGATTATCTAATGTTGGCATTCAGCCGTTTCCTAGCTAACATGACTGTTTGATAACATCCAGTGCACTTCACCTAAAGACTTAAATAAATGTGTCTAAGATGTGTCTTGACATATTTTTTTCCTATCTTGTTGTCTAGCACCATCAAACAGCAATGTTATCTTGAAAGTGAAGCAAAGCTAATGTTAGCTGTTATCTAATAAAAATTTAATGGGTTATGAATTTTTGATCTACGGAGTTTTTATATTTTTTTAAATTAATCAAGCTGAGAAAGTAATTTAAACATCCATTAAACCCATGTACTGAGCAGGAACTTGCAGGTTGAGCCAGCAGAGGAAACTGTACTGCACACATCCAGTGGGGCTGCACAACCAGGAAGTAAACCCGGAAGCTAGGAACTTTTTTTTGGCATATGCCAAAAATATAACATCCTTGGTATGCACCGGGCCAGCTATTCCCATTGGACTGAACAGGTGCTATCTTTGCCTTCACCAACTAGTTCTATTTTAAATCTGTGCTTCTCATCCCAAGTGTGAAGTCAGCGGAAAATGGTCCCCATTTAAATATGCCTATGGCTGTGTCTCCTACAACTGCAACAACAACTGCTTTTAAATCTAATCAGGTTAATATAAACCATTTAACATTGCTGAGCTGTAGAATAGATGTCATTATAAACACAAGATGTCTATATATAGTGGCTGAAAATGATATCAGTTGAGAAATATAACCTCCCCTGTCCAACACTGAAGAGAGAAGTTCACTTGAGCCCTCTCTATCTTTAACACTTGATATCAGTCCAGCGATTGAACTTTGTCCCTCCTTCTGAGAATCACTGTGCTCTTTTTCTTCCGCTTGCGTAAGGACGCTATGATCGATGGTATCAGTCAGTCATTAATGCACTTGGTTCCTGAGAATTATGTTCTCTGCGTCTGTCTTCCTGGTTAAACATAGTATGCGCTCTCTGCGGCCTTCAGTCCTGCTGACCGTCTGTCAGCAGAGCATTTAATCTGACCGTCGGTGGGGCTGAATGTTAAGGCTGAACTCCTGCCACCAGGCTGTCAGTAGAGCTGCTGATAAAACTGCTTCAAGTAACAAAGCTCCCACGAACACACACACTCACACAAACTCACAGTCAGCGGAGACAGACGGATCCCACACCTCTAAATACAGCCTGCCGAGACACACTCCGTTATTTTAAAACTTTGTGTCTTTGTGACTGTGCCCAAGCAACACCACACACTGACACACACACACACACACTTGCAGACATGCAGGTGGTCTCACAGTACACAGACACTGTTTGGCCATCTGATTTTTCTTTTTTTTATGTCTGACATTGAGACTGTGCGCTGATGCTCTGTTTGTGTGTGCATTTGATTTCACTGAAGGCTTGTTCAGAGCGCTACTGAAACAGTATGTTTGTCCATCTCACACAATGTGAAACCAAGGACTGCCAGAGAGAGCAGGCACGATAGAGCGACAGAGAGAGAGAGAGAGAGGACAGCAAGTCAATTAAAAGTATTTTCATTAGCCGTGACAGGCAGGGTAAAGGCAAACAGGAGAGAGAGGGTATCAAAAAAGAACAACTATTACAGGCATTACAGAGAGAAGCAGGAGCCAGGGCAGTTTAACAACAAATAACCCTGTGAAACTCAAATTATGTGACCAGGAATAGACGGAGCAAATAGCAGCAGGGAAAAAGCCCCGAAATGGATGTGAAAAAAAAACAAAAAAAAACCACTTTGCACTGTAAAGAAGGCAGGACGCAGCTGGAGAGGACCGGGCAACAATATAAGAATTTCTCAGATTATGAAAGAACAGAGATATGAATCGAGTCAGCCACTTTCAGAACACTGTCCTCACTTCTATAGCAAAGTGCAGCCTGGCAGAGCATAAATAAAGTTGGATTGTACAAAACAGGTTACTGGCTGCAAGGACATCAGTGGGGACGGCAGACTTCCTCCCAGGCCACATCCTGTTGGTTCTGAAGGACACTTGCTTTGAACGATCTTAAACACGAGAAGGCGCCTTTGTGGATGTTACCCAAATTTGTTTTGATAAAAACACACAGAAGGAGTCTCCTCAAACGCAAGGCAGAAATCCTGGCAGGAAGGCTCTTTGTTTCTAAAGCAATCAGCAGCTGTAGCCTGGATCTCTTTCCAAATGAGGTAAACTAGTCAAGAGAGTGACAATACACATTCATTGCTGGCTTTTAAAGGAGCAGTTCATTGATTTTACTCGCCGAAGTCAATTTACTGGTCATGGGGAGTGTAAGTCAGACTGTGAAAACGGTTGGATCACGTCTGCGGTTAATCTGGATAAATAATGGCCAACTCTGAGAAAATATTTCACCTTGGGCGTAGAGAAGACAAACAATTGTATTAAAGTCCCAGTCCAAATGCACAAAATGGCCATTTCTACATATTGTCATAGCGCAGTCGCAGAAGAATTGTGTTTTTGGAGAACGTCTGAAATCACGTTGGCCACATGGGGGCAGTGGAAATAAGCTGTGCACACAAAAGGGACATCTCCTTACCTTTTTAATTAGCAAACGTAAATGCAGCAGTTGCATACACATCCAGCTGACAGAGCAGCATTAGCATTCATTTGGAGGCTGTCTGAGGAATGAGAAATATTCGCTCTCTTTTAGCTCTGATTTTGATCTCTACCATCTTCTGAGGAGAATATCTGGTTCTTTAGCAGCTAAGCTATTTGCTAACTATGTTGTTGATTGATTGGCAGGTTGCTACACTGGGTCTTTAGACCTTTTATATATGAAAACAGATGCCTAATGCTGAAAATGATGCTGATCACAGAGTAAAGTTGCGGGGCATTAACCAAAACATTGAGCTGAAAGACGCTAAAATGGAAACTGACGAGTTGGATGATAATTCTCTCTGGGATTCATGTGATATGTATTGATTAAGAAATATTGATTATAGCTAGTTTAAAGTGAAGATAGTTTGATCTTTCATGCATCAAGTTTGACCATTCTTTTCAACCTCTGTGTTTGATGGGTCTGTTTACTATGTTTCCAGCTTCAGCATGGTGTCATGAATGATATATATTGAAATTAGTCATCTATATACACAATTAAATGTAAATACTTGGGTTCTGCTTTTTTAAATCAGTGTACACACACAGTTGGGAAGGCATGGAAATTTGCCTGGTGACAGGCTTGTGTCTCAGACCAGATTTAGTTATGCAGAATCAATAGTTTCAGTGAAGAGGGAGAAATTACCAGCTTTACAGAATTTTATGAATCAGCTGCACTTCAGTGTCAGTCCCGGTGATGTCACTGATGAGATGACTCAATGTAAAAAGCCTCAGTGCCTCTTTGGATCCATTTCATTCCTTCTGCGGGGTTGAAGAGAAGTCATCACATCCACAGCTTTTCCTGTGCTGCGTCTGCAGTGAATAAGCAACCAGCTGGCAACCTCCAGCTCTGGTTCTGTTAGCCTTTTCTGATGCACTCAATCAGAATTAAAGCGCTGCGATCATTAGGCTCAGACGCCTTTGGTGTAATGTGAGAGCTGCAAGGTGCCGCGAAGTGCTCTCACTGCATAAAGACCGACAATTTCTGGAGCTCTGGGAAAATGACTGCACCTTTCAGACCATCGGTTGAATATTTTTTTTTTTTTATTCACAGCATAGTTGTGTTGCACAGACATCATTGAAATATTGTCTTTTTTTTTATCGTGCAAATGTCAGCCGAGCTGCCAACTGTGGTATAAATGCATCTCTGGACTGTAAATATCATCCGTCACTCAGAAGCAGACCATAATTGTTTGGTCCAGACGGGAGGGGAGGGGGGCTGCCTGATCTTGATGCATGCATCCAATTACACTAGTGGACCGTCGCATGAAAAATGACCACAACTGTACGGGGCCTTCTGCACTGAGGTGATGGATACCTATAGTGTTAAGCAAAAAAGAGTGACGCTGGTCCTGGAAAGCCTCCTGCAGGACTCACTCCATGTCCATTCACATCATGATTTATATTCCTGAACTGGGGTGCAATTACACTTTTTTAGGACGTTAAATGAATCTGAATCATCGGCGAAATATCAGCTAGCTCTTGCGAATAAGGAAGAGATATCACTGCTAGCTTTTAAAACCCAGCTCTTGATGCTTTGGCTGCACAAACCCGTATGTGGTGGGACTGATTAAAGATAAATGGATAGGGTGCCAGCAGCAGTGCAACAATGTGAGCGCACACACCTTTTATGTGCAGTTATTTCAGGCCTTCGAGCTTCAATTACATCCAAACTGAGTATGAAGGCTCCTCTCACTTTTCTCACTTTTCCTAATGAAAATGATTTTGTGGCCATGTGACTGAGTGGGTGACAGAAACACGTTGGATTAAGCCTGCAAGCTTATTCAGCGAGCATTACGGACAGAGTCTCAGGCACGGTGTGTGTGCACGCTTCAAACCCCCAGAGGCTGTGCACATGTAGATGCTGCTGAATGTTCCTCGCTGCCTTGACAAGCAGCCAGCCAGCGTCTTCAAGAAAACAAACAACCCATAATTACCCCGTCCAACCACAGCATCACTTCCTGCAGGTCGCCGATCCAAAAGGCTCAGTCTCCCTGGCTACCCTGTTGCCCGGGAGACAGTTCGGGTGGGCCGGGTCGATGTCTCAGAGATGACAGAGATGAGGCAGAGGTAACAGTTGGCTGGTAAAGGCCAGGTTGATCAGTGCTTAAAATAATATATCTACAGCTGATCAGCTCCCTCCTCCATTATATGACTAAACTGTAGCCTTTACTAGCATCTTACACCTTCTCCATCCTGCTGTTGGAGACATTCATTTGGAATAAAAAGCCACAGGTGTTCAAGTTCTAACAAGTGTATTTCCAAAGCAAGTTTTGATTAAATATCAGTATTTACATCCAAGTGTTATTGCTATGTCTTCTTCTTTCTTGCCTTTATGGCACATAACTGAGCTTATTTGCGCTTCATTGCCCAGCATACGAACCCACTCATACACAAACTGCTCCATAGGCGCCACTCAAACCACACAGGCGATCTTGGCGGGGAACTGGAACCTATAATCCAGCACACATCAGGATACAATTGGAGCAAACTACACGTTTCACATGTTGCTTTATCAGATTTGCCCTGTGCTTGATCACAATCGGTTGTTGCTTTAAATAGCGATGTGCTGATTACTGTACAGAACCATAACAAAGAACAGACAGAAGAATGAACAGATACAGAATACCTTCCTCAGACGTCCTGCCAGACTTTGTAGTCAGTAAAAGGTCACATATTATGCTCATTTCTTTTTTTATTTTGAGTGTCTACTAGAAAATGTTCTAATAAAAATGTATTGCATCTTATCTAATAGCATGAACAATCACAGTAGAGAATCAGTGTGATAAAACAACTGACAATTCCACAAAATGTCACATAAAGAGGACGACAATCGAATCAAAAACACTGGCGCCTTTGCTCCAGCTATTTTTGCAAACTAACATATTCACAGGCATGCAGGACCAAGTTGTTTAACTCATGTCAAAACAGAAGGCCTATTTTTAGTCCAACACACATCTCTGACCCTATTCTGTCACTGCAGTTGTGACTTAGCGGAAGGCTGAGTGTCATGCTGCTCTTAAAGCATCACTGTCCAGGTCTCCTGAGTAGGTCATCCAACTCAATATGCATGCGAGGGCACTTTGTGTGGGACTCACTGTTACTCCTCTGCAGAGGAGATGTGAGCGGGCTGTTGCTGTGCTGCCACCTGCTGGCCGGCCTGCTTCCGAGCCTCTCTGGAGAGGTGAGGAAGTTTCCGGAAAAACACATCAGCCCTTTGCCCTATTTGCTTCTCCCTCATATCTCAAACAGAGCGGGTGAGGGGTCAGGAAAAGAACATTCTGTGTATTTTGCCCAGACCTCCACACAAAACAAGAAATTCCCATGAGAGATTGTGTTGTTTTTTTATCGACAAGAGTTGCTCAAGGACTGAAAAAAAAAGTGAGCAAAACAGACTGCATCTGGCATTTATTTACACAACATCTTAACAGGAGGCTGGTGGCATCGTCTGACCTTTCACCCCAAGCCTTAGGGAGTGTTTGATAGAGTGTTCTCAGTCAGTGATAAGTCTCTCTTCAGATTCAAGTGCGTGACAAAGAGGCTTACAGATAAACGGTTGTCACTGAGTCATAGCTTTGGGTTAGTTAAGCTCCGTGCCCTCCAGCGTGCGGTCTGAATGAGGGGGCTCTCGCTGCTTTGTGCCCAAACCTTCACTTTTCCTCTCTGTCCTAGCGAGAATCTGAAGGACTGTCTGGTTGAAGTCTTCCGGCTGGTCAGCGAAAACGTAATGACCAGCTCCCCTGATCACCTGACAAACACAAAACACAGAGTGTCATACAGGAGAGTCGTTTAGAGGCGAGACTGTCGCGGTTCATACGCCAACACGTTTGCATGGATTTATCTCATGAATATTTACTGTCAAACGCTGTTCTGTAAGCAAAAGTGTATGCAAATTGAGTGTATTCATTCAATTTGAAAATGAATTTTTAAGGGACAGTCACCAAAAAATTTAAAATGCTGTACATATTTCTCATTTTACCCTTATTGCTGTTTACCCATTGGGGTTGTTTTGCTGTGAGTTGCCAAGATTTGGAGCTAACGGCCGTAGAGACGTCTGCCTGCTCTCTGAAAATAAAGTAACTAGATGGCACTTGGCTTGCGGTGCTCAAAGTGTGAAAAAATACATTTGAAAAACTCAAAGACAAAAGGTCTCTTTCTAGAAATCATGACCCAGTTACTGAAAATAAAACACATACTTTGTTGTGAACAGCTTCATGTAGGGAACTATTTTCTTTCTACCAAACTGCACCTGCCAACCGTGTCACCGCAGAGATGACATCCACTCATGGATGTGAGGCTCGCTAAATAAGCTAGCTAACATTACAGCTCAGTTGTGTAGGATGTCACTGATGTTTATGTCCATGAGTATATGAATGCTTCCTTCCTCGTGGTGAAAATGCTTCCTGCACCAAACACAAGAGACATGAGGCTGATATCTACCAGACCTGGCAACTCACATAAAAATAATCAAGATTAATGAATAGTACTACAGGTAAGAGGGAAAAAATTTGTATTTTTGTGTGAACTGTCCCTTTAAAATGTTGGGATCCACATAAACAAAGCAAACTGAGATCATATTTTGCCATGGATATTTCTTCAAAACCACATACTGGGAAGAATTGACATGAAAGTGAAAATAAATTCGGCCTACGGAACCCACCCTGATTTCAACATCCGGTCTGGTTTTCTTGAACGCGTACCCAGAGTCACTGTCAATGCTGGAGCGTGACCCGTAGATGAAGGAAATGGGAATGTCGGCCTGGACCTGGCCGATCCTCTCCAGCATGGGCCTCTTAGCCCAGCCGTAGGGAATGGTCATGTTCTTAAAGGCCGTCTCACCACTGACACACAAAGACATAATTTGAGATATGCATGATGTTCTTTGAGAGGAATAGAACATCAGCACATGTCGCATGCTCACCTCGGAGTCTGGGCATTCAGATGGTAGATGTAGTCAGACACTGTGTTGTCGTCAAAAACAGAAGAGTATTTCTGCTTAAAGTCTGATCTGATTGTCTGGACCAGCATCGGACCTGCGAAAACAGAAATTAGAAAACAAGGATAATTTCGGATTTACTTCCAGATATTAGTTCCAGACCACTGAGGAGAGAAATGGCAACTTCTTCCAACCTCTGCAATTTGTCATATTTTGTGCCACGCAGGTTTAACCAGATAATATTTAGGAAAAGGACACAATATCTCTGTTTCAGAGCGAGACTGACTTTTCAGAAAGTCTTTTAAAAGCAGATGAAGGAAAAGTGGCTGACGGGGAAAAAAACAAACCTTCAACATGTCTGTCTTTTTCAGTTCAATGAAAACAATCAAAGCGATGACAAGGCAGAGCCACAGGGACCCGAAGCTACAGCTTCTGTGTTAGGATGCAAAAGTCTTTACAGGAGTGTATCTTTAATGCGGAAGAAAAACATATGAAAACAATCTGACAATACAACTAGCATGAAGTGGTAAAGTCATCACAGTCATGTTCTTATTTCTTTACACTAATTAAATCAAAGGTCCGCTTTTAATTTTTCTGTATTTTGATGTTTTTAAATGTATAAACTTAATCATCCTTAGAAAGCCACAGCTTAAATCTGTCTACTGAACATAATACTATAATAATAGAACGTAGAGTGTGTGCTGACCTAGAGGTCCGGCCAGCCTGAGTCCAGCCAGAGGGTTAAAGGGGCTCATGACCGCCCCCATAGCTCTGATCCACACTGGGATGGAGTTGTGGTTGGGATTCTCTGGACGAGCTGGGAACCCCCACGGCTCCACCAGCAGCAGGTGTTTCACCCTGCACACATGCACGCAGTGACTTAATAAACGTACAAATACAACTTGAAATTTACATTACAAATACACATTTATTTGTTCACAAGTGTAAGCGAGTACATAAAAAAGGCAGATCCCTAATGCAGGAAGTTGTTTAACCACTTAACTAACACCGTTCCAACATAGGAACACCCTTTGTAAGAACGAATAGTTTTTTTGCAAACAGTTTTAAGCATCAGATCTTAACAGTATATACTCACTGTTGGAAAGCTGAGACAGTCGTGATTATTTTAAGCCCAAAAAAGTTATTTCCAGACCATCTAATAGCCTTCTAAACTCACCATGACACAACATCAGAAAGAGCCCTCTACCGCAAAAAGCAAGAATGCCTTCGGAGTGTTCCCTTTTTCCACAGCTACAACGTCATGCCACAATTTTTTTTTCACAGTTCGCCAAGAGTCCATAGAATGGGAATATCCATGTCATTTTACCCAAAACTAGCTACAAGTGTTGAACAAGCAAGAAACCCCAGGGTCTTAGCTTTCATTTGAGACCAAGATTATGTTTCTAGGTAAAGGGGTTCTCAAGTTATAAGCCTTTGAATCTCAGTAGGCGCTCTTGGAAAAAGAGCCAAATGCACGGACATGCCTTTAGAAAAAAAATTGTGAAAAATCAATTTTTCTGTGGCTATGGCCTAATTGTGTCTGCTGTGTCCTTAGATCTTAGTCAGTTTATCAGTGGCGGTTCTAGACCAGTTTTAATAGGGGGGCCAGGTTGGGGCCGGCTTTTTTGTTAGGGGGCACATACAACCCGGAAAAAAGGATAAATCCCTCATTCAGACAAAGCAGTGTTTACAATTTCAGCAATTTTGATTGGGTAGTAAACTGCTGAGACACTTTATTTCTGCCTTTCCCTTCAGAACAAAATCATAGCAAGAAATCTGTCATTGTATTATTAATGCAGACTCCCTGTCAGGGGGGCCACAGGGGGGTCCAGACTCAGAGTTACGGGGGCACTGGCCCCTGTTGGCCCCCCCCCCCCCCAGAACCGCCCCTGCAGTTTATTGACATTTGAATTGGACGAAAACCAAAACCTGTGTTCCAACCTCTGTAACTCTGTGTCAGTATGTCATAGAATCACACTTACTCTTCTAGAAAAAACTTGAGGGTGTTACCTTTCCAATGGTACCAAGCACTCAAACTATGTGGGAGCTGTCATGCTTTTAATTTCGGTATGTCATTTTGGAAAAAGAACCTTAAAATGGGGGCGTTCATTAAGTGGTTAAGCGATGCTTCCATCCTCTCACCCACAGACACACAGACACACACACACACACACACACACAAAAGCACCTGTGTGGGTATTTGAGTGTGTAGGCAGCAGACAGGTATCCTCCGAGGTTGTGTCCCAGCAGCACCATCTCCTCCAGTCCAACCTTCTCCCTCCACTCCTCCAGGGCTGTCATAAACTGCTCCTCTGCCCCCTCTGGGTCACTTGTGAACTGGGGGTGGCTGCTCCTGCCGAAGCCCAGCAGGTCCAGAGCGTAGACCGGTCCGCCGCTGGAGAGAGAGTCAAAGTTTTGGGCCCAGAGGGCAACCCCGCCTCCGAAGCCATGCAGCAGGACCAGGGGGGGCCTGGACTGAACTGAGGGCTCTGGGACGAAGCTTGGCTGGGTGGAAAAAGCTAAGGTCCACAAATAGTTGCCGCTGGATATCCGGACATGCTGTCTGGAGAAAGGCCGCTTCACACCTGCAGTACAGGGGAGAAGTATGGGATAGATGGAGAAAGGAGCAGAAGGGGAAATGTGACTCATCCTGACTGCTTCACAATGATTTGTTTGTTCAATTAGCACTCTTTGTATTTCTGACCCTTTTTATAAGAAGAAGGAGAAGAAGAAAAAAATCACTCATAAGTGGGTCAACAGTTCTTTAAGACACACTTACTCTTGAGCATTTTTTCTTCCGCATCTTTAAGCTGCGAGGGAGACGTGGGGCACCAGGAGGGAAGCCAACTTAATATCCAGGAGCTGTGACTCACACAGGGAACATGCAACCGAAGCAGGCACACAGAACACATGAAGTACATGCAAACAGACAAAAACAAACTGTGAACTGAACTTTGACCTCGTGACAGTTCCTGCTATCTGTGCTGCTGGTGTGCAATCTATAAAAGACTTCTCTGAATCTGAGTTTTTGTAATAATTGGAAGTCATGCAGGCAGTAAACAAAGTGAAGCCCAGACTCTGTTTGTTATTACAGAACTTCATGCCCTATTCCCAATAAAATAGCCACTGTCAATTTCATACCGACTTGTTTTTATTCTACACTTTAAACGACTACTAGGAAATATTAGGCGGAACAGTCACATCAAATGCACTAAAAGACAGTTTGGTGACACAAATTCGATGTTTGTAACAGACACGTCGGCAGAGATTTCATGAACGACTTAAATAAGGTTGTTCTTTTATCTTTTATTCTATAAGAACAACAATCTGTCAAGGGAACACTTTGTTCCCCGAACTAAGCAGATGAAACGGTACATCTGAACTGGTATTCAACGACATTTGGATATTTGACAGTGACCCAGTTTACATTAAAATAGCGACATTTTGACGGAGGTTTGGATTGTTTTCGGCAGAGCTCGAAACTAAAGATACCGTCTCGCTGTTCTGATTCTGGTTCAACAACACAGCGTGGTTACTGTCAGCGTAAAGCGGAAGAAGACACAACATGCGAAGTCACATAACTAACCACGGGTGGAGGATAACGGAGGTAAAAGCGTTGGTAAAGGTGAAAAACTCACCTCTGCTCTGTGGCAGGCTGGATCTCCTCCGCCATCCTTCGCATGGTGTTTAATTGTGTTCTCGCGACCATGACAGAAAGTAGTGACACTCCGTTTATGCTGCGTTCCCGTACATCTCGTAAAGAATTACATAGAAGTTGATCTCTATCCCCCATGTGTCTGTTGAATATGTGATTAAATTAGATTTTGATGTGGTTGTGAAAACCTCGATTCTTTTTAGTTTAGTTTTAGTAATTTCGGCAATTTTAGGAGTTGGAGGTGTTCCACGGGGCTTGTCAGTTGTATTTCCAATTGTCCCTGAAGGCAGCAGCATGATGTGAACCTGGTCCTCGGCTCAGGTGGGCTAGTTACAGGTAAAAGTGCTGCATTTATGTTGTTCTAGTGTGCCGGCAGAAATGTCCCATCTCTGCCGCCTTCATGAAGATGAAGACGTGGATTCTGAAGCATTAAGAAGCGTTTCGGCCCTGAGACAAAATGTGAACGATGTGCCAAAGTTAAGATACACAGCTGACCTCCAGTGACTTCATACGACAAAGGTAATATTTTATCAAAAGAGAAACTTTGGCCCCCACGACCCAAAATAAGAATTAGGAATGATGCAACATTAAACATTAAAAGAGTGAGTCGAAATACAAGAAAAAGTGGGGGATTGTGGGGTTAAGTTAGCTATTAGCATGTCAGTTAGCATCACCTGTTACGATTAAGGTTTCCGTTAAAACTTAATAAATTGAGCTTAATATACAGCCAGCTAACTCTAGCTGTTTATGCTGTTAAGTTCACATTTTTATTTTTATATCTGGCACATGCAATATTTTACCTGAACATTACTACGGTTAATGCTGGAATTATGCACCAGCTAAATATTTTCAAGGATAGGCGGAATATAGCATTTTGGCTAGCTTTGATATCCTGAAGCTCAGTGGTGGTCCTAGCTTGCACATTGCACATATGAGGGACCCGCCTCCCCTGCTGAACTCCTGGAACGGGCTTCTGCATGGGCCACTGTATTTTACATTTTACATAATTAATCTTCACTAAGCAACTGGTGGGAGCACTTGCTTAAGCTGCTGTAATTATGATAAAAACAAACATAAAAACACCAAAGATAAAGTCTAAATAATTACTGGTTGAATAAATTGTCCTGTACTTGTACTGTCTTTCGTTGTACTGTTGTTGTTATGTGCGGTGTCCTTGAGTGCTTTGAAAGGCGCCTTCAAATAAAATGCATTATCATCATCATTATTATTATTATTATTATTATTATTGTTATTATTATTATAAACTGACACTGCCTGGAGGGGCTGAAAAATAAATCTAAATGTGCCTTTTGGGTCTAGTTCAATGACAAACCAAGTCAGATGACTTTGGCCTTCCTCAAGCTAATATCTTGGCTGACAGACAGAAAAACACAAAGAGATTAAACCTTTGCTTATCTGCATGCGTTTCTTATTATAATTAAAGATAAGATAAGATGATTTAAGATCAGAGGCAAAGTTAATTTCATGTCATTATCAAGGATTTGAGTGAACAGTATGATCCTGGCTGCTGCTATAGGAATAGCACCCTTTTCTGTTTTTGTTTTACTTTATAGTCTTACCTTGAATCTCATTAATTCTTAAAAGGAGGTTTATCTTTAAGATTTACAGAGGTTTTATCCTCAGTAAGGTCAGAAGCATCCCTCAAGAAATATTCCTTCAGTAGTCAGTGAATTATTTTTGACTTTTGGTGATGTTGGGAAAGGAGAACTATCTAATGAACCCAGGCCATCGTAAGATTTGAACTAGTCCACAAACATAACAGACATCATGAAAGTAAGACAAGAATGTACATTTGACCGCCTTTACTGAGGTATTCTTTTCTCCAACATGGTCTACCTGTATTTTATTACCTTTTAAAGACAGTGATGATTTGAAGAACAGCTGCTCTGCGTATGAGATGATTAGTGATTTTCTCTCTCACAGGTCAAGGACGATTTGAAGATAGCCCTGCCAGTCCTGGTCCACAAGGTGGCGTACTTGTGTTCTATTAGTATACACACACACACACACACACACACACACACACACACACACACACACACACTCCATCTCTGGCTGCTTTGTCCTTCATTCTTCAAACATCATTTTCCTCTCATCCCACCTACTTCTGCTGGCTCTTGGACTATGGGCTGACTGAGTGGTTCATTTCCTTTGCTCTCATAGATGCACACACTCTCTGTGTGTTACTGTCCGTTCACTCTGCTGAGCACTCAAAATTTCATAAGCAAGTAGACAATGAGGCTGTAGTCAAGCCCATAGAGGAGCAACGTTAGTGTAAGACAGTAGCTGTCTGGAGACCAGTAACTGGATGAAGCTTTTAGTGGGGAGCATAAAGCTGCGGCATGGAGCTGGCCCACTCACTGAGTCTTGCAAATGAATGCTTGTCATGCTAGCTAGAGGTAACACAGTTAATCCTCTTTTTCTTCTTTTATCAGAGGCTCGAAATCAGTAACCCGTGATCCGGCAGTAAATTGACTTAGGGAAGAATCTGTTGAGTCTCATCAGTTCTGGGACAATCAGGAGGAAGAGGCAGAGCCAAAGCAGTTTAGTCTAAATTGTTTGATTGTGTAATCTTATTTTCCTTGGAGGTGTGAATGGTGCCAACTCAGGTAGCACTCTGCTGTGGTGGGCGCAGGCATCCTATGGCGGTCGTGGCATGCAGAATTATGCTTTTATCCGGTGACAGTAATGCTTAAGAATCTTGCTCAAAGTCAGAAAAAACATAAAAATCTGCTTGGATTTAAGTCGTCTGGAATTTGACCATAACACTGAGTCCACGTTCCATAATTCATGCTAGTTTTTAACAGTCTTTGTTTGTTCACACTGGAACAGTGATAAAAATGAATTGATAAGTTCACCCAAATATACAAATTCTGTCATTATCATCATCATTAAAGTCGATTAAAGTTTCACAGTGCAAAAAAACATTTCTGAAGCTTCACAGCAAAACAGCATTGGAGCTTTCTCTTCAGTTTTCGGTCTTAACTGTATGTTATATGATACCAGTCTTACCTCTGATTTAAGCTAAGTGGTTATCCACCTGGAGGTTATTGTAAACACATTTTTTGGTTGGTTCTATAGGAAGATCATGACATTAAAGATTTCTCCATTCTAATCAAGTGGCCTAGTAAGCCATCATAGTATCACTTCAGGACCAAGGAGCTGAAGCAGCTCAATGGAATTCAGTCATTCATTTCATTATGTATACCTGTACACGTGTGAGTGCCTTCTGCGAAAAAGGATTTTAGGTTAATTTAGACATGACACACGCTTCCTGTCCATGTGACACGAACGGTGGTGGATAATGTGAGCAAAGTTAACCTGACATTGCGGTTTACGCCTAAATACAAAGCAGATGAGGAACAAATTCAACCCACACAGGCATTTTCAATTAAGCCTAACAAGGCCCAGTTTGCTGTGTGTGAACAGACTCTCCCACCAGATTTGTAGCAGGCGTTTATTTATGCCTTCATCATTTTTATTAGTGCGTGAAGTTTGGTGACCTCATGTAGTCCAGCTACACCTGACCTAAACCTAAACAGGAGGTGTTCTCAGCCAGAGGAATCGAATGAGGAGCCTATGAGGGTGTTCAGGACCCTAATTAATCGTAATAAGATAAAATTAGTAATATATGTTATCTATATCATAGTCTTGGAGACTCAATCATCTTTTTTGTGTATGTCTATAGATTAGTATGTGTGTTGGTCAATGGCAAAAAGGACAGGGAGGGAAGGAGATCGAACACGCCGCTGTTATATTTTCCATCACTGCGTGTGGGTGCTCGTGTGTGCTGTCCGTCTATTAGACGCTCAGAGTGCACTGTTCTGGGGTCAGGCGCTATTAGGTCTGATTAGCATAACGCAAACCCACAGTAAATCAGTCCGTTAGCTGTGAGCACAAACCTCACTCTCTCGTGAGTTTTTTTTGGGCCATGGCCCAGTGCAGTATGGGTAATAAGAGTGACCAAGCTGTTAGCAGAAGATAGAAAGGGGATGGAGGAGAGGCGGTGGGTCTGTCTGGTTGCTAGGATACGCGGCCGGCGCCAACAGCGGATATGATTTATAATGGCCAGTCTCCCTGTCTCGCTTTCCCCGCTACTTTCCTCCTTCCTCTCCTCCCTCTCACTTTTCCACTGACTCTCTCCATCCTCTACCCTCAATTCTATCCTCAGCATCTCTACGGGTCTATTAACCGGCTCTGTCTGACTGATCTGAGTACTTACTGCCGGCATTAGTAAGGGCTATTATTTCTATGGGTGTTCCTGATTTTCCTTCCATCATGAGCATGCTGAGATAAATCCAAAGCAACTTCAGTTTATTTGGCATTTACGACAAATCTCATTTCGGTCCATCTCTTTTCAGTCTCATGGGTCGAACATACACAGTGTAATCTTGCTGCCGCAGTAACATCTGTGTGTTTATGTGTTAGTGTGCGTTTTTCACTTGATCTTGCACAAGCTGCACCCACATGAATGGACAATATTGATTCTTAGAGACTTGAACCACCTCGGGATGTGAAAATCTTCAGGGACAAAGTCAGGGCGAGGAGAAGGAGTCAGGAGGCCGTGTGAGGATAGGAGACAAAAGGGGGAATGGAGGGCCATTTATCAGATGAAAGGATGATGTACAAGTATTTAGTCACCCATTGTTGAACTATCTGAAACAGGTTTATCAGAGCAGATCTTAGAATATTTAGTTTAGTTCTCTGAACATATTTTATTTGTGTTAAGGTGATTTAGGAGATTTGTCTCAGAGCAGTATTCAGACTATCACAAGACACTGAAGCTTTCTGCTAGAAGACAGACTGATACAATTACTTTTGGGTTAGTGGCTCCTTCTAGCAGAGAGACAGAGGATGAACTGCGGAGTTTGTTGTTGACTTTGCTTTAGATTTAGCTGTGGGCAGATGACACTGGTTAACTGCTATCTGATATTCATGCAGACGTATCTGCCAATATCCGTCTATTTGCCATTTTCTTTCAAATTAATCAAATTCAGCCTCAACAAGTTTTTCCAAAACAGCGCCAGTTATACAAAAAATCTCACTGGGACCTATTTTCTGCTGAAGAAATCAGTCCTTACAAAACTACAACCTTTCTATCCATCGATTAGCTGTAACCACTAACCTGTGTAAGGCCATTGGGGGCTGGAGCCAATCCCAGATGTCATTGGGCGAGCGGCGGCGTACACCCCGGACAGGTTGCCAGTTCAACTCAGGATAGACATAAAGACGCAGACAACCATCACACCTTGGTGCACATAGAAATCCTCAGCCAGGAATTGAACCAAGGACACTCTTACTATAAGGCAACATTACCGCACTAAAGTTGGGACGCTGAATGTGAATATAAACACATAAACATAAATAAAACTGAATGTGATTATTTGCTAATCATCTCGACAAATATTCAACTGAAAACAGTACAATTACACAGTACATTTTATGGATGACCTCACCAACATGATTTTATTTTTGTGAACACATTCTTTTTCTGAATTTGATGGCAGCAATACATTTCAAACACGCCGGGACAGGAGCAACAACAGACAGATAACGCCCAAAGGCTCAGTTGGGGCAGCGTTCACCACTTTGTCAAACACATAATTGTATGAAGAACATTAATACATGGGCTCAGCAACACTTGGTGAAACTGTTGTCTGTAAACAAAGTTAGGTTGTAAATGATGGGGGTTATCCAGAGTAACAGGGACACTTTCAGGAGATTACTTTTCAATTTTCAAAAACACGATCCTGTAAAAAATACCAGTTCAGAATGGTGAGAGAGAATAATGTTTGGTCTGAAATGTGTTAACTGACTCCTTAATAGAGCTGCAACAATTAGTCGAGTAATGGAGTAGTGAATCAATGGAAAATTAGCTGCCAGCTGTCTTGATAACCATTTAGTTGTTTCAGTCATTTTCTGAAGAAAGGATGTCGAACATTAAATGATTACAGCTTCTTAAATGTAAAGGATGTACTTCTGTTGTGTCATTTATGATGATTGAATTTATCTGGGTTCTGCACTGTTGGTTGGACAAAAAAAGCAATTTATATATGTCACTCCTCAAAACTGTAATGAGCATTTTTATTTTATTTTACTATTACTTTTAGTTTTTTTAGTTTATTTATTTATTATTATTTTTTTTACATTTTACAGACAAAACAGATTAACTGATATTACACTGAAAATACACATTAGTTGCTGTCAATGCAGGCCAATGTGTATGTAGTGTGAGGAGCTAAACAACCTGAACTGGATTTATGGTTGACACAAGACTTCAGCTGCTAATAGCACCTTCAGACACACGTGTTGCACGTGATCAGGCCATAATCATATTTATATGTCTACAGTTCAACTACCCACTAGAGTACCATCCTGTCAGTTTCTATTTCAACATGTCTCATTACTGAATATGAAATACTGTTTTAAAATAGAATAAAATATTTTCTTTATTTAATTTGCTGTGATACATACTGTAGCAGGGAGCATGGTGGGTGAGCTGAGTGTTTGCAGCGAGAACGGATGTGTGTAACTGAAAAGACTGCTGAGTCTTTCTTCAGCTTCTTTTCAGAAAAGTCACACATTTTTACAAGTCTCTCTCAACAGCAAGAAGAAATACCTTTCTAAAGCAATACCAATGAAAGAAATTGTGTGTGTGTGGGGGGGGATTGCAAAATCAACATCTTGTCATTTTGTACAAAAATGCACTTTTAATTGTTCAAAACAAGCAGCTATCTTCCAAAAATTATGTTTTTATAGTGCAAAATCCCTGTTTCCAAGGAAAATGCAGTGACACCATCAGGGAGTGTCAGTATGGATAGGAGAAACTATTACAGAGACAATTGTACATGTGGCATTCAAGCCATTTGCAATCCATGTTGACCAGTCACAGTTTTTGCTGTCTTCATGTGTTATCTCTGTACATAGCATCCTGCCGTGTAGCTACGGGGGCTACATGTTTCGCAGGGATGCCATAACCACTTAACACACAACTATAAATCTAGCTTTAGTGCTCGTGTCACTTGAGCCTCCCAGATGTTTTGTTTTGCGAAAGCTAAAATGTCTCCTCTGGTTAGCTGAGGCGTCATCTATCAGACTTCTTAACTTATCCCCACTTATTAAATTGGATTATTTGACGAAGCAAGAAGTCTGTTTGTCTCTTAGTTCTGCATCCATAAGTGATCCAGGAAGACATTCAAACTAGAGTGTCCGTATTTCTCTTTCACTCTCAGTCTGTCCAGTGTCTTCCAGTAAATGGAGGATAATTTTAGAGCGATAAAGAGCCCAGAGGATATCGAGGGGAGGGAACACACACGCACTCACACACACACACACTCACACACACACACACACCATAAGATGGTCCCTCATTCCCTGTTGCACCTGCTGACCCCACAGGATCCACTGAGATCGGCTACTGCTGAGTGTGCGGCTTCTACACACACTCACACACACACACACACACACACACACACACACACACACACACACACATACTGGAATGCGTACGCACTTTGACTAATAGGCCTAATGCTTCCTGAAGAGGGCCCAGCACTGCATTAGCTACGGATGTGGGATTGATTTAGAAACTGAAAGCCTTCTAGTCTACGTTTGTGTGTGTGTGTGAAAATGTTGTACACTCACTGGTGTGTCCTTTTCCTCCATCCCCCTCCTCTAACATTATCTGTTTACTCACAAAAGATGCACACACACACACACACACACACACACACAGAAAGAGATACAAAGATTGTTTGATGAATTTTGAGGCTTGATATTCAATATTTCTTCACATTCAGCCAGTTTCCTTACAAAAAAGTTCACCTGTAAGGAGTCTGATCCCAGAACGTTACTCTTCACAGAAATGAAAAGCCTTTGAATGAACATTCAGACCATCATCAAACTCGCTTGCTAATTTAAGAGTTAGCAGCAGGGCTAATTAAGGCAGTGTGACCCATAACACCAATTAAACAGCACTGAAACTCTGGAAAACATTAGCCCTACTAATGCCGGATTAATTCCTGACATCATTATTAAAAAATTGAAATTAAAAATAATAATGGACTTATGGAATAAAGAGCTTTTTTGATGTGTCTGTGGTCCATCACTGCTGCAGTGGGCGACACCGCCTGATAGAGTTTAATATCTAACACATGAAACAGCCAAGCTAGTTTTTGTTATTGGCCGTGACTTTAAACCGCCTGGGGTGTAAGATATCACCATTTTGCCACACTGACTCTTTGGCTACTGTGGTGGAGCACTGTGTTGCAACACCACGATTAATGACATTATGAAACACAATCTTGACCCTTACTATTGCTGCACAAGCCCGCTGGCAACTGCGATAGCTCACTAATTTGATGCGTTGTAGTAACATGAGTTACAGAGAAAAGCTAGGTGCTGCTGTACAATTGTGGTAAAAGCAAACAAGTAAATATTTGCTTAGATAATGATAGAGCAGGTTCATCTATACTGACACTGAAAAACTGTGTAAATACAGAGCTTAGTATTAACATGTAGATTATGTTCACAATTGGTAACTCAGGACTTTAAAATCTCTCTCATCCCAGCAGCTGTCAGTGCTGTTTTAACAGATACATTCAGATTTATTTTTTTTTTACGTCCATCTTACAATACTCCTTTGTTTGTAACCAAAAGTCATACTTAATGGAGCACTATGTTGTTTTGGAGAAGAAATTCAACCCTTATAATTTTTACATTTACAATATTAATATTGCTATTGATATTAATATTAAGGTTTTGATACAAACTCAGAAGGTGGTGTTGTCCTTTGAGGTTTGTTTATTCGGTTTATTCAGTCATGATTACACACAGAGTTTGTTTATTTAGTTTGTTTCGGCAGTCAATGATGATCGCTCTCTTATAATTAAAAATGTTTTACCCGAGGCTGTACAGTGGACCTCTAAAAATATCTGATATTAAATGTGCTTAACTATCAAAAGTAATTTAATGTGCCCCGTGTACAAGAGGTTGAGTCCTCAGCGGTAGCTCAGGTTCAGGTCTAACTTGTCACTCTCTCTCTCTCTATCTCCTCCCTTCCTCTCCCATTGATAAAAGCACAAAAGCCCCAAAATACGAATAAAAAAATGTACGTGAGAATCAAATGTAAAAGTAAAACAGTATATATTTACACGTGTATGTACTCTGACTCGACCGATTAACTGCCTGTTATCAGATCTGATATTCAGGATTTTTCTTCTATCTGATTGCTGAGAAATCAATTTGCAAAGTACTTTGTTGTATCCAAAGTTATTTATACATATATATAAGTTGCATAACTTTGGATTTATATTGTATGTAGTGGAGTGCAAGTATAAAAAGAAAACTGAAATACTCAAGCAAAGCATCTCAAAGAACCTCAGAATTGTACTTGAGCATGATACCTAAGTAAAAGTACTGAGCTTCACTCATCACGGTTCCTTCTCTCTATACTGGCAGAGAAGTGATTTGAGCTGACTGTACAAAGTGTCGCCTAATCACATCAGAAGGCCAAAGTGTTTCTAGCCGTCCCAGACAGCCACACTTGGAAGGCGGGTTGAAAAAACTTTCGTTATGGAGCGAGTCAGTGAAATATGAGTCTAATTACAAGCGCTCTTAGATTAAGATAATGAAGCCTAATGAAGACATGTCGTGTTGCAATTGTTATGTATGTACACGGTGACAGGAAGGGTTGTGTCAAGCATTTAAAGAGAGCCCCAGAACATTAGCTTCTTTCTCTGAGGAATAGTACATTCCAAAGTTTAGCGGAAGCTAAGAGGAGGCTTCACTAGGCTGAGTTAGCAAATGACGCGGTAACGTTTGACCATCTTTTTGTACATGAATGCCCCTTCTTGTGTTTGCTACCCTGACTAAACAGCAATAATCCTTCCCGGGGCTTCCATGATGAATACACCCCCTTGATTTCTCTAACCACTGACACCTCATATTCATTTTGGCTAAACTATTCATGCAGATGTTGTCCTCCCCCACCCTTTATATTATAACCTCACTCGTTAACGTATCGCTTCTCTTGTCAGTATGGACAGGGTGAAAAGATAAAAGCATCCCCTCGCTCTTTCAACTCGAAAGCTCTGAACCTATGCTTTAACACGTCTTTTGCACATCAGCCACCCCCCCCCCCACATGTTACTGTCAGACGCCTGCTGGGAAACGCTGGCGAACAGAGATACAACCTTAGCATGAAGTGATGTGGAGCTAAACGGAGAAACAAAGAGGCCGCGGTGCGTGGGGGAGAACATTGGTGGAGAGAAGCAGGTGACTGGCAGAGGATGCTGGTAGAAAGAACGAGAACGAGGGCAGAAAAGGAACGGGTTAAAGCGCGTTGAGAGCCGAGGAGAGGGTGAGGTGGCCTGGGGGGAGGAGAAGAGAAAGAGCAGAGAAACAGAAAAGCAGACGTGGAGGAGGTGGGGAATTGATGAAGCAGAAAGCTGGGTTATTCCTGCTGTGAATCTATGTGTCTTTGCTGCGTATCTGTGTGCGTGCGTGTGTGTGTGCGAACGCGCACATGCCCGAGAGTGTGTGTGAGTGTGAGTATGAATGGTGGGCTATGGCGGTAAATGAAACTGTTTATCAGATCAATATGGCCATCATCTCCCAGATGACTGTGGCCTCTACTGAAGAGCAATCATAAATCACAACCAAATATGGAGGACACCGATCCATACCAGCTGCGCGTGTCGCCTTGCGCGTCTCTTGTGTGTGTATGTGAGCGCACGGGCATGCTGTGCACAAGCATACGTGCACCTCGTGTGTTTGCGGTAACCGGTTTGTATCCTTAAATGTGGGTGTTTGTGTGAAATGTTCTTCTTCTCTCTCCCGACGCTCCGAGCCGAGATCTGAGACGGCGCAGTGGGAAAAAAAATGGAGACGCAAGACAGACGGACCACACCTTACACTAGTCCGCCAAACGGTCCCCTCCACAGTTTGTGCTAAGTCACAGTTTATAGTGTATAAAACAGGAAGGTTAGAACTCACACACACACACACGCACGCACACGATCGGCCGCGTCGCAAAGTGTGACACATCCTCTGTTCCTTCTCCATAGGGTTAACAACAGCGCTCTTGTTCTGTGTGACGGCCCCCAGTGCTCTCACTCTGAATAATGTAGCCTCCCGATATCAGTGACAAGAGTCTCGAAACCAAAATAGCATCTTGAGCTCCGATAAATATAGAAGGTAATTAAATCGGCAGCAGGAGAGAGACAGAGAAAAGCCAGGAAAAAGGGAAGGTCTGTTTTACGTGCGGGGATAAAACTGCAGTGAACTGCAGGGGATCGATGGGAAAGCGAACGAAATGCTGTTCGTCGTGTGATCTTTTTTACTCACCCCTGCATTGATACTATCAGTAATCAATTCTTCTTTGTTTTGAATAGTCTTGAGTGAATCTACTGGATGTAGAGGTTAATCTGTGTGTGCTTCAGGGGCCTGCCAGAGTACAGTGAGTCAGCAGTATTTCACCGGTTAGTTTCTTGGGAGACTCGGCCGCGTGTGAGCGCTCGCTGCCATCTGCCTCTTGCCACTCTCTCGCCCTTTTTTTTTTTTTACTGCCTTTCTGTGTATTTTACTGTGTTACTTCTCTCCCAGGTCGCCTCCTTCTACCTTTTGTCAAATGCTCAGTGAAGCCGACAATTCAGAGATTGAACCTGCGCCTGACTCCATTGCAGGGGGGAGTCAGAAGAGCGGGGTGAAAGGTTGAAGGGGGGGGGGGGGGGGGGGGGGAGTTGGATCAGCTTGTCAGAGTAAACTAGCCCCCATCTTGACATGATATCCTCTGGGAAAGTGTGTGTGTGTGTGTGTGTGTCCGTTCAGTGTGACATGTTGTGACAGAAACTGACTGACGAGCCCCTTTGCAGCCCAACACCAGCCGCTGCAGAGACTAATGATGACAGCTCGCAGGCCGTGCACACTGCTCTCTTTTTCTTTCTCCGTCTCGCAGACACACACACATGCACAGACACACACACTCACCATGTCTTCCTATCTCTCGCTCTCTTTGTCTTGTGTCTCTCTCTCTCTCTCGACTACCTCTTCCTCCATCACACGCCCACACAGACAATGGCATCCTGTATATCGTCTCCCTGACACAAAGGCGCAAACACGCGCATACACATGAACACTCGGGCAGACGCACATTCGCTCGCACATTCACACGCGCACATATATTCGTGCGCGCAGTCACACTGGTCTGCATGACAAATGCTTCAGGAATACACACAGAAGGTACACATTTTTTCTCTTGCATTGTCTGTCTTCCTTCTCAGACACACACTCTCTTTTTCCCACACACACACACACACACACACACACACACACACAAACGCTGCACTACTCTCTCTGTCTTGGAATTTTACATTTTGATGAAGGAGGAAGCACGCCGTCCAATAAAAACAGCAGGAGCAGGGAGAGACCATCTCAGCGCAGACAGCAGGGTGGTTCGGAGGCAGCGCGATGGAGCACCATCAGGTCCATGGCTACCAGCTCTGCCCTCCGGCGTCCCCTCGTCTGCGGGCGACTGGTGGTACGATCCGCCAGGCTGGATAAGAACCCCTCCTCTCTGTCTCCCCCTCTTCTGTCAGTGCTAGGGTGTAGCTACTGATCCTATACTACAGCAGAGCGAGTGAGAGTGAGGAGGGAGGAGGGACATCAGGTGTCACAGCTCTGCAACCCCAGTTGAGGCTGCATTACCACGACAACCAGCTCCAGGGGTGCTGCCAGGTGAGTCTGAGGACACGCACACGCATTCTCACACGCATACATTTTTTCGACACACAATCCCGTGCATGCGCCCAATAAGTGATTCCACATCGTCTCCTTAAGGGACATGTCAAACTGAACAGATGAACACATACAGGTGTGCGGCCGCTGACGTGCTCCAGGATGCGGGTATTGTCACTTTTGCACACCTTTGATTTCAACCATGTACTGATAGTGTAGCAGCGTAGTGTGTGAGCATGTGCGTGGTTGCTGTCAGTGTGTGTGTATGTGTGTGTGTGCGCGCGTCTACGTATGTAGCCATGCCAGGATGTACAGTATATGTGTGTGTGTGTGTGTACATACGCCATCCCTCCCAGTGTGGTGGTGGGAGACAAAGGGTCCCCTCTGTCTGGCGCTGTAGCACAGCTCACACCGCTGCCGATGGGTGGGAAAGTTCTCGCTGTCAGCAATCATGTCTGATCGGAAAAAGAAAAAGAAGTCAAATGGGTGCCCCCCCTCCCACACCCCACACCCCACACCCTCCCCCCCTCCCCCCCCAACTCCCACCCACCCATTGCTGTCGAACACTCCTGACTCACGGTGATAGGAGGACACGGTCACAGCAGATGATCACCCGGTGGGTGGGGGTGGGGGTTGGGGTTGTGGTGGGGGTGGGGGTGTGTTCTGAGGACACGGAGGCTGAGAGGAGGGGGGGGTGGGGGGGGGGGTGGGGGGGGGGTTGGTTGGTGGTCATGACACTACTGTAATGTGTGACAGACATACCATAGAGAATGAGCTTAAAACACATGTGTCTGAGGAGGGGTCATCTGCCATGCACATGACTGCCGGTGTGTGTGTGTGTGTGTTAGCGTGTGTGTGTTAGTGTGTGTGTGTGTGTGTGTGCGAGAGAGAGAGTGTGTAAGAGAGTGTGTGTGCGCATGCGAGAGGAAAAGAATGGGAGCAGGAGCATAATGTGCCGAACTGCCAGCCATTGCTGACCGATAAACCCAGACAAAGGGGCGGCAGATCATATATGCAGTCTCATGTCACACACCGAGCGAGCGTGCGGGTGGGTGGGTGAAGGTGGGGGTGGTGGGGGGGGGGCAGGGTTCGTATGTCGAATGGTCACGTATATGCAGGGCACCTCCGCATATGTGTCCGATCATCCCGCCTGAGCTCGTCCGGCGAGGTGGCCTTCGTCCCCCCAGAAGATCACATGTGCGCATTGCGCTGCCGTGTTCTCCGTCTTTTCTCCCTCTCGGTGCCCGACGCCCTCGTTCAACCTGTCCTGTTTGACAGCCGCTCGTCATCCCACCCCGACTCTCCATCGTCATGCAGCACCAGCGGAGCCACAGTCAGCGTCCGTCTCGCAAGGCTGTAGACTGGTTGAACCCTGTCCGTACGACACCAGATTATCAATCCTTTCTTTGTGTCAGCCACAGCACTGGATGTGCTCTTATCCTTATGTGGCCTTTGTTAAATCCCGCACATGTGATTGCAGATCTTCGCAAGGGGAGGGGGGGTGTAGCCGAGTGTAGTTTGGAGTACTGTATGTCGGCGTTTTAGGACCAGTCAAAGCTTTTTGGTTTAACGAATGGTGCACACAGATAGGTGAACCCTGAAATGGCATTATTCTGTATCCAAAGAAGATGATATCCTACATTCAGAGAGACCCATTTTCTTCAGACGAAAATATCTCTTACATAAGGAGTGACGACTTCATCTTTTCCAGATCATTTTTGTGGCACTTACTGGTTAATACCGTGTGGGCAAGACAGAAAAGTTAGGCTGAGAGAGGCTCTGCATGGGTGAAGAGCTGGACTCGAACTCTCGACACGGGTCGTGCATTCACCTACAGTGACACTCTGAGAGATGACCTGGAAAAGCAGAATGAAGTATTTGACAAAGACGGCGCTCCTCGTTCTTTATACTATGATAATGGGTGAGTATGGTGTGTGACAGGTGCGGGCTGTCATTGTCCTCCGTTGTCTGAACGTTATATATGTTACAGTAGCGGAGTAATCTACATCCTCGGTCGGCGGCTTCTCCGAAAAACCGAGTCGACGCTGAAAAAACTGAATAGTGTACGTGTAAAAAAATGGTGGCAACGAGAACAAGCTGTACATTTCTCTTCCAGTGCCCTTCTCTCTCTGCTCTCCCTCTCTGTCTCCCTCCTCTTCCATTTTATTCCATTTCTCACTCTTCCCATTTCCTCTCTCTTTTCTCCGAGCTCCCATGCACACACTCACCTCCCCCCCCCCTCCATATGTGAGCACTGACAATCAGTAGGGCGTGCCCCCCCAACACAACCACCACCACCGCCGCCGCCACTCCTCGCCACATACATTACAGCGAGCCGCGCGGCATACATTCACGCCATGTGCAGTTCACACATGGCCGCACATGCCAGCTCGTCATGTATGTCCTGGTTTACACTAAGGGGCCTCTGCGCTGACAAAAGACATTCGGAGACACAGAATCAGGATCCGTTTTCTATCATTTGGATACTGTGAGGTGAGTGTAGCTCTGACGGCGACTGAACCGGTACTTTGTTACATTTATGATATCTGTACTGCTGAGAAATGACGGCGTAAGCAACAATTACCCTAATTGAACATTCCAGAGCAGCCCTGCAAAATGGCTGCCGAGCCGGCACGCTGTCTGTGATGGCCGACGAGCGTGTGTAGGTCTAAGGTGTGTGCGTGTATAGCTGCGCATGTGTCTTGTGTGAATGCCTGTTTGTCTATACGTGTGTTTGTGCTAGCTCTGCGAGAGTAATCCTGCTCTTGCTTTTTACTGACGGCTTTGTGTCAGGGGAAGTCTCCGCTCACTGGAGATCTCTGCTAATCCATAATTACCAAGCTCAATATACCTAGACTGGAGGAGCCATTATGTCAAACCTCCTCACTGTAACGGTTGATGATTGTGTTTCCTGGCACCCATAAAAAGAGCCTGCGTTTATCTTTGAAAATAAAGTTGCCTCTCTCCGCTTAAGATGGCGACGGTGCCGGGAGACGCCGGAGTCCCATCAGCGCAACGTCCACCATCTTCAGAACGTCGGCATTTTCTCACACCAGCATGAAGGTGCTGAATGTGTTCTGCCAAACGGCTGACCTTGTTGTTTCTTTTACAGCTCTCTGCCTCACCAGCCCAGCACCCAGCCGGCCGCCCAGCCCGCTTTCAAGCTATCCGTCCCAGCCAGGATTCCGGTGCGGCCCTGCCCAGCCCAGAACTGGCAACCTGCGGGAGTCATCAGGGTTAGTGCGCCTTTGGCACGCCCCTGTGCCAAAATCATCTGTAAGCATCAGGCAGGAACTTGTAAATTTATAGATCTGCGCTTAAACCAAAGGCCAGACAATCAAATAATATACTTACACGAGAGAAAGAGGGGGGGCGATCCCGAGCCGTCCATAAAACTCTGCTGCTGTTCCTGATTTATAACAGTCAGTAGGACAAGTCAAGAGACATGCAGTGGTTTTATTGTAGCACGAAGACCAACGTTTCATTGTAGTCTTAGAGGAGGTATTGAGCGATGGCGATTAAGTTTGTTTGAATATGCTTGTTTCTTTATACTTTGACACAAAAAGAGCAACGACTCCTCTAAAGTCAATTTTTTTCCCCCCACATCAGTTCTCTTATTCCAACACGATATCTCGGAGAAGGAGCGGCTTTCCGAGGTGGGTACCTTCTCAAACACACACGCATTCAGCCACGCACACTTCTGTACCGAGATAAGCAGCATTCTCTCATTTACATACCCACTTTTTCTTCCTTTCATATTAGGCTACACACACACACACACACACACACACACACACAGAGCACAGATTATAAGCATCACTGGATTATGTTAACGCTGTGCCGTTTTTGCTAATAATTCAAGTACTGCATGTGTTAGCATTTTCTGCAGTTCATCAGGGAAATGCTGTAAAAAAAAAAAAAGACAAAGCTGAACTAAATGACTACCAGCGCTCGGGCCTTATCGCAACTGTGTGGGTGTGCGGCTCGTGTGCTTGTTTCGGAGAGAGAGAAAGAGTGTGTGTGAATTGCGCGTCTGCCGAGTCTTGAATGTGACAGCCGAGGGTCGGGGCTCACGCATTAAAATCTCTGCCGCTGTTTCTAATGCGTTTGTCGAGCAATGCTGCGGTCACACCTTTCAGCCGTACGGAGGAGAAGCAGCTGAGAGGAGGGACGATGAATGCACCACTGTATGTTCGCATGCAACACACCGTGGACGATTTGTCCGTAGATGTGCGTGAGAACGCGAGAAAACCTCTGCTATTCACTATTGATCGGAGCGAATAATGCCTCTCTCAGCTACTCCTATACGGTTATAATGGAACCATTTGTTTAACGTCCGTGAATACAGTAGACTGGGGCTAAAAGTGCCGCTGAAGGGCAGACATTTTGTAAAAAAGCCTTTAAGCATAATGATATGAAGATAATACCTATCTTAAAGAATACAGAATTAAGGATTAAGAAAGGACAAGATGTGACATTATTAGTGTTATTTTACATGATGGCAATTATTCTGGGTTATCTCAAAGACCTTTGTTTTCTAAATGAGAGAAATATGCCGGTTTTAAACAATTTTGTTTGTTATGTTATATCATCTGATAATTACTGTATGAGCTACTGAAAAGCTACAACAAGCAGTGCGGCCAGAGGCCCATTTAATATTATTGCCTCCCATTTAAAAGAGCGTCTGGTACTCGCTGCTATGCTAACAACAATTTTGAAATAAGACCATAAAAGAGATCCAGTTAGACAGGCCGGAGTAAAGCCATAATCTTGATTTGTTAACCTATTTAATTGGAAAGATATTGATGTTCACCTTGGAGTTAAGGTAACATGAGGACAGCAGTCTGTCTGTCTGTGTGTGTGTGTGTGTGTGTGTGTACCTGTGTTTGGCAAAAGGCCTTTTAGACTCGAGTAAAGAGGAAATGGATGCTTGGCAAATGCTCAGGCAGCATCCTTATCGCTGCCGCTCTCCGAGCTGACCACCACAGCTCCTTCATAATGGACACAAAACACAGAGTCATTTCTATTATGCGCTCACTAACACCTCTCAGCCCTCCAGTGTATTACACCAGATAACATTAATGCACAAAATCATGTATCATAATGCGGGAGGCAGCTCATTTCTGTTATTGCATTGTCATTTATTGTCCGATTTAAAGACGGATAGAGAGAGAGAGGAAGGACAGGTCAAGCTTACAGTATGGTGTACAGAAAACTAAAAGAAATACAGTGATAGTGAAAGGTGGAGGTCTGCTGGTTAATAGCGTGGGTCTAAAATGCAGAGATGGGGGGGGGGGGGGGGGGGGGGGAGATGTTCTGCTCAGCAAAGCTTTCTGCCTCCCTGGCTTCCGTCCCAAGTGCAGACAACAGACGTCGTCATTTTCCAACTCAATTTACAGACGCATTAGGAGATGCTGAGGCGCGCCCAACTCTCTCAAATGCAATCAGCCTGCCTGTGTGTTTTAAGAGGAAATTGAGGGTGCCATCTCTATCGACTTCGCTTTGACTTCTCCTCTCTCGTAGACCCATTTCCCCTCACTCGAATGATTTGTAAAAATGCAAACAGCTGCATATGGATTTGTTTTCACGACTACCTTTTACTAATTTGTCTCCCTTTTAGGCTGCGTGGACAAAGGCAAGGCAGATGTTTGTGAGGACTGTTTAAACTCACCTCCCCCAGATTTAAATAGACTCTGATACGGTAAGTTCAAAATATATCTGACTACGTACTGCTGAGTTTGTCTTTAGACCTATAATCTTGCGTTTCAAAATTCTGGTTCTGGTAATTCTTTTTTTCACCATTTTGACCACAAATACAATGAAAATGTACTCAAATGATCTTGCATGAAACGACTGTCTCCAAGTCTGTGTGTGCAGTTTATTAAAATGTTTTGATCAGTTACATTTATTTCTTTATCGTGTACCATATTAAACGATGGCATAATTGAAATGAAATAAATGGCATAATTTGACATGAATTAAAATGCAGTGAAATAATGCAAATGCAGCTATGGGTTTAACGCAGTTTTCATCCACATAATATGCATTTAATAACTTGCATTTGATTTTTCTTTGCCAGTTAGAAATAACCCAGATTTGACAGGTTTTTAAACATATTTTAGTGGTTAAATAGCTCCAATTCCCTTCCAGGTAGCATTAAAAGGCTCTTTAAATTTGGCTTTGTAAAAACCTGCTGATAACCCGAAAGTCTGCCTCTCCCTCCCGCTCCCTGTAATTGATTTCACACCTATGAGCCTCACAATAGTTTTCTGAGTGCACTTAGGGGAGAGATTCAGGACAAAGTCAGCTTGAGAGGTGCATCCATGTAGACGTCCTCGCTCACACACACCGGCTGCCCACAATCCTGCACTATGAACGTCCTGTATGACCCTCAGCTAAACATACGACTGATTGAGAGCCTGGGTAAAAGCGGAGGAGAGACGAGCGGGAGGCGAGACAAAGGATGGGGGCTGGGAATGGCAGAAATGAGAGGAGGAGGAGGAGGTTAAAAAGAGGACGGGAGAAAAGAAGGAGTTATTAGGAAAAGAAAGAGATCGGCTATCGTACTCTCCTAGCTTATATCATTCAATTCCTTCGTATTCTCCAAAATGTCACGGAGCATTCATCCTCTCTTTCACCCTTCATTTCTCTCTCCATCACCCCATTTCTTGTACCAGCTGTTCGCTCATCTGTTTCACTTTTGATCTCGTTTCCTCCCTCCAACATCCGATTTTTCCCATCGTATTCCTTACCCGCTTAACTATTTTTTTTTTCTGAACCACCAAGTTGCGATGACAGCACAGATTGATCTCACCCACAAAATGCACATCTCAAATATTGATTATCTCCTCGCGCCGTCGACATGTAGACACACTGAGCAATATTCACATGTGCCGTTAAGTGGCCGCTCGGCACATCTCTTTTGCACAGAGCAGCGGCGCGGATCTATAGCGTTCAGGTGGAGGAGGTCTCTCGAAGCATGTGGACGATATCTTGAAATGAGGGGCTGGCTGCCATAGCAACCATATGATGAGGCAGGCAGGGCTATTTAAAGGAATTCAGCTGCTGCTCGCGTTCCCATCAGCTTCACACCGGTCCAGTGAAAGACAAAGAAATAGATGCGAGTGCAGGGGAATATAGATCGGATGGTTCCACGCCTACAATCTGACGTCTGTTCTTAATGCTTGGCTGCACAAAGGAGTAAAATGCAACAAATCTCTTAGTAACGGTCTAAATAAAGGGAATAAAGGGCTACTTATGTTGCACGAATAGACAATACATCTACATTTAATCTTTAATGCTCTGCACATTTGCTTTAGCTCCACATTTATAATGTCCTGCCCATAAAATTCATGTGTCAGGTTTTTTGTCCACCACTCCTTAGTATTTATTCTTCAAGCACCTCTTTCTCCCCTAGTGCCAATTAGACAAATCAGATCTAATTGCTGCATTTCCACCTAACAACACAGCTAAACATGCGAATGTAACCATGAAAACAAGCCGCACACAGTTTCGACCCTTACATAAAATGGACGTGCACAATGCACATCGGCAAATGTGAATTGAACACATAGCCAAAGCTTGTTTTCACGATGGTGTATTTCTTTTTTTTTTTTTTTACGCTGATGTGCATATGCCTGAATTATCTGCAGAAGGGGACACAGTTATGGAAGGTCTCACATTATTCATGATAAAACCATACTTTTTCTCTAGAGAGGTTTGTCTCGGTGGACAGCAACGCATGAGGAGACAAGTGTGAGAGGAGCTGCTGTGCTCATACAGTGCCTTGCATGCCAAACAGAGAGAGAGAGAGTGGGGGAGCAAACAAAGCAAAGCACGATTTCTTCAACACTCGATTTACTCGCATATTTCTCCGCATTATGGTTGGTCGTAAGAAGATTTGCACCCAGAGGAAAGTGAGATAATTCCCCATCACCTGCCGAGAGGCTATCTGTATTTGTGTCTCTGTCAACATTTAACTCAACTTAATAATAGATAGGCAGTGCTTCCTGTCTATTCTGCAACTTTTAAAGAGACATCTGAGCCTCTTTTACTTCACCTCCTCAGCTCTTCGCCACACAACCACCAAAAGAAGTCTATTTTGAGCACAGACGTTCAGGTTATAGAAGTTAGTTTTCCTCAGTCAACCAATGAAAGCATAGATCAAACATTAACCTGGTGTCAGTGTTTCTAAATTTCCTGTCTAATAAGACAAGGAGACATTTAGTTATTAGTGCTTCTCCGACTGAAAAAAATCAAAAGAATTGCGAATACTGACGATAATCGTTAGCTGCAGCCGTGAACAGACTTCTGCCTAGTGGTCTGTCCCACAACAAGACGCTGAACCGTCATCAGCTAAAAGCCTGTAGTCAAAAACTTAATTATTGGTTCGAATCAACCTCAATGGTCTCGGCTCAAAGAGTTTAGGTGATTCTCCCTCTCCTATAAAGTAATATGTCTTTGTATGTCTTTTTATCATGCAGATATTCTACAGCATTTTATTTTTAAGTGTACAATTATTGGTGAAACTGCTAGTGTTCTTTTATCACTTGGTTGAGCTCAGCGTGCTATACCAGTGCCTGTGAGAGCAGTCAGGAAGATTTCAAGTGCTTCACAGAAGCAAAAATTATGAGTGACCTCTCTCGTAACACTCCCTCTGCTCTTCACTCTGCTCTTTATCTCATTCTAATCCCAACTCATTTCATATGCTAAGTAAAAGCTTATATTCCTCTCCACTGTACGTACACACACATCCCTCATTGCTGTGGTGTGATTATAAAATTTGCATAGTGGATGTTATTGGAGCTGTGGAGTGCTGAAGCACTAGGGTTGAAGCAGGGGGTTGTGGGTGGTCTAATGCCTGTCAGGTGTAGAGAGGTGGGGCAGAGACTCCCAGAATCCCTCATGTCTGGATTTATGATGAGAACTCAACAAGAGGAACCCAGAGAAAGTTGCCTCGTGTCTCAGTGTGTCTCTCTCTCCTCACCTCGAATGGTTTCCTCTGAACCTAATTTGCATGTTCTCTTTCCACAGCTGTCACAGATGTGGCAAAGATTAGGAAAGAGGGAGCGCCGACTCTGTACCCCATGGGGGGGGACGCAATGAGACGGAACCACTTTTCTGCTTCCCAATGGAAAAACACTTCCACCATCAGAGCGCCATCTGTTGACACGGTGGGGCGGGACAGCTGGTGTTGTGAATCAGGCCGCCACAGTCCAGGGACCGGCTACTTCCCAACACCAGGGTCTCACCCTCACCCCTCACATCTTGTCAGTTCATCTCTGTCAGTTTACCCAATTTACCCCTTTTATGCCAGATGAAATGCTGTTGAATTTGTATATTCCCTCTGCCTCATGTCCTCTGAAGGTATGAGTCAGGAAAACATAATACAGACGTAAAATACATCATCAAAACTATATCACCACATATAACACATGCAGCGAGGATAATGACATTTCCCCAAAATAAATGAATGAAATATTTGTCATAAAATATGTGTGTGGCTCTATACTTTAAGTAACTCAATAAACATTAAGGAATGACATCGAAATTAAAGTTCTCATTGGTTTTGAAAATTGTGTCATTTTAATTTGTTGGATTTTGTACAAAATGACTGCATGTTTTTCCTCCAAATAATAAAAAAATATGAGAAAATTCAATGGACCAATTGCTCACTATTGGCTTACAGATGGCACCACTGTTGGGCCTTTCTTTGTTAGATAAGGTCTCCATTAAGACCACAAATGCATTACCTACTGTTTGTTCATTCTGACTATTTACTGAGACTTTGCTATGCTATGTAGAAACCAAATTCCCATTACCGGACATGATTCTTGGGTATTGGATTAAGGGTGAGAGCAGGAAACGGATATATCTGCCTGCCCCATGATTAGCGCTGTCAGCACTCTTAAATTTCAGCATGAACTGATCTCCGTTTCAAACATGAGACAGAATGTGGTTGCATAATCCTGTGTGATAGAGTTGCCTGAAACACGCCCAAGCACAAAGGGTGGCAGGTAACATTTTATATGTAAGGAACACATAGAGACAATATTCCAATAATAAATACAATCCAAGATGTTATTTCCCCTGTATGAATGCTTATTCTTTAATATTCTTTATTTAATTTCTTACCCTCGTGTTACTGAGTCTCATCTCCAGAAATAATACAAGTTGGCTGTGATACTCAAGACAAGAGACTCAAGAGATTTCAACAGTTAGAGGCGATGCTTTGTTTCTGCAAGGACTGAACTTCATGTTGAATTTCATAAGAATACAGTACATTATATACATTATTGAGTGTTCCCGCTATAGCACCTTGACCTATAGGCTACAACTGCTCCGCCAGAAAATTACCTGAATGCATAACCGTCTGTATATACCCTCTTTTAGACCTCTACTCGAACAGCTGTGTATGAGTGTGTTCACATGCCAATGCCAATGATGTGTTCGGTGTTAAAGTTATTCAACTAAAACTCTGATTACTTGCAGTTATTTCAGAATGGATATGCATCTGCCAATCAGTGGTGAATCCTAATCGTTTTGGCAACTGCCTTTTCCTTTTCATTTCTCCCAATTTACAGTTTGTGTAAGGTTTTGTTTTAGTTTTTGGATGTAGGGTAATTACAGCAAAATTTGTGTACATCTCTTAACAATTGTCAGGTGTAGATCGTAAGACCTGTGATAAATCGTTATACATCATTATTAATTTCAGGAATTAAATCACACACAATGTTGGATCAAGCTGATGTAAAATATGCTGTAATACATATATAATATTTTCCAATGGACTATGTAGACCTGTAGGTTAAAATGTTCCTCTCTCTATCTATTTTGTTTTTTTTTACCTTAGTTTTCTTTGTCACTCTGCGATTGTATGTGCCAGATCTGAACAAGCTTGACCAATGTGTGTTGATATGTCAAAGGACATTTACATACTTTAAAGGTGCATTATGTGGTTTTGAGGACTAATTATAATCAGAAGAGAAAAATCTTCATTGAATGTTTTTTATTTTTATTTTGCCTTAACAAACTGATTTTCTTCATTTACCATTTAATACTGTTTAACTTTGTTTATATTTGGCAGACCCTGCTACCTAGATCATTCTTAGTTTGGATTATGACCTCATAAATATTAAAAATATTAAAACTTTTAAGGAAGAGTTTGAATTTTCTTCTCCCAAAGGACACAGTGCCTCTTTAATTCAAGTGCAAAAATGAAAGAAAATGTCCAGAAGACATTATGCGCATGCGCAATGGCCAGCACACCTTCGTTCCCATGTCAACTTGTAGAGAGTAAATTGGAGCAGCAGGGAAAGATGAAGGCCACGGCCGGAGCTAGTGTTGGCGTCGTTGCGGAGGTTTAAAAGTTTAACCCTCATTCGAACGCGCTTTTAAAGGCACTGTTTACAAACTTTTGATAGTCGTTGTTTTAATTGACAGCATGTTCCCGTGTTCTAGCAGGGTGAAACTTAACCGAGTCGCGTTAAAAGACGTTATTGGGCTGAAAGCGGCGGCGGCGCCGCGGCGGAGACGGGTCCCGACGTCGCTGAACACCGCTACAGCTGACCCCCAGACCCAAGAGGAAAACCAGCTAGTTTCTGAACCGGTGTCAGTGGAAGACACCGCCTCGGTCTCTAGCAACGATGAACCCGTCCAAACTTTGTTAACAGACCAAACGGGCCCGGACAAACTGACCTCTAACATCCCTGACGAAGAGCCGGTGGAGAATTGCTTAGGTACGCAGAAGAAAAAGAGGAGCAAAAACATTGTGTCACGCAAAGGTAATACACACAGGAAGTTAAAATTAGAGGGGCCGCTAACTAGAGGCAAGTGTCATCATAGCAAACCGAACACTAGGAGAAAGGGCAGGCTAGACTACCTCAGAAAGCTCTGCAGCCTCAGACTCAGGTGTACTCTGTGCTTCTGCTCGGACTCACACAGCGTTCAGACGTTACTTAAACAGGTAGAGGTGCACCGCCGGGTGAAGCCGAGGGCCTCCATGTCACAGATTAACTACAGTAACGAGCGCTTGGTTTTTGGCATCCCTAAGAGCCAGAAACCATTGGATCTAAAGTCAAATGTAGGTAAAGCATCTGGCAGAGGTAAATTAAAACAAGGGACTATTAAACGTAGAAGTTGCGCAACCCACGTTGCTAAACTCGGCAGGGGCAGCGTTAGAGCGGGTGAGAGCACAGTGAAGGCCAGGTCCGCGGGGTGCGATCCTCAGCCCGCCGCTGCACACACCGGACAAATGCCAACCGGCCAACCCACCACACCGTCAAGTAAGGGTCACTTAAGCTGTGTTGTTTGCCCAAGCTCGATTGGTTAATCGATCACCAGTACAAGTGTTTTAAGTTACTGGCACGGGACTCCAGCTAAGAGTTTGAAACTGAGCATTTCTTTGTGGGTAAAAACGTGTCGCTAACTTTATGCTAACGTGCTGTTTTTTTTTATTGCTAAGCTAACAGCGCGGCTATGTGCTTTGTTTATTGACCTCACTACGTGAAAGGTTTTCAGTCAGTGGATTACTAACGTTTTAAGGGGGTTCGTTCAAATCAATGCGAGGCACCACTAAAATCTGTGAGCTTAGATTTTTTTTTTTTTTATATAAAGAATTATTAAAGATGCTAACTGGCAGCTAATAGCAGTGAGGTAAACTGCGTCAGGTGACCTGCCATGTTCTGACCTCTACCCTTGAACCCTTGGGAAGCCAGCCTGGGGTACTTTAGATTTTGGCTTCTGTAACCATATCTGTTTACCAGCTCTCAATCAAATCTATCTCATTGTGACAAAGTGGATTAAAATGCAGTGTAGTGATGTTGGGTCTGCACTGCCCAGTTGACAGTCCCAGATGTTCCCACGTGAAAACCTTGGTGAAGCAGCTCTGCACTGCCCTTTATCATTGAACACTCTTCATGTAAAACAAAAACATACCACTTGGCAACACTTTAAGTTAGAGCTGCATTGATGAGTCAGTCATTCTGTTTAAATCAGGTAATTGGCTTGAGTAATTTTTAGTAAAAGTCACATTTTTAGTTCTGGCTTAAATGATAATATTTCTGTATTTTTGCTCTTCTATGAGTTCCTTTTTATTCCTTTCTGTGGCTCGTCCAGGTTTATTTTTCTGACTGTCAAATGGTCTCGCTGCTGCTTCTTGTTGATTCAGTTGAGTCTTGATTGAACTATGTGGAGCAAAACTACCCATCCCAATCCCCAACTCTGTGAAATCAGCCTACAGCTGCTCCCCTAAGCGTTTTATCTCATCTACTGCTAATGAGACAATCCCAAATGGGGTTGACTTGATGGAAATCCATGCATTCAACCCCACCCCCGACTTGAAATTGTTGCATTCACTTATGCATTATGTGACAAATTTTTGTTTCCACTTTCAGACGTTGATAGAAACACTCATCCAAGCCCCACTGGACTTGCTGGTTCAGAAGGGCCTTTGAGAAGAACTTTCAAAGTCTTCTGCAGTGGTGACTGTAAATTTCTTGCCGTTCAGCAGAAGAGGTTGGGTAAGCAAGAGCAAAAGAGCAGTAGCCCGGTGCCAGAGCAGCCTATGATTGAGGTACATCTCAAGGACGCAAAAAAAGTTGCAGAGTCCTCTCAGAAGATTATCATTTCGATAGGCAAGTACCCACAGGTGACGCTATGTGACATAGCCAAAAAATGTGATGCCTTGAGCCATGATTGCGGCTTTGTGCTACCGGATGTTCTCAAGACCAAAGTTGTGCACTGCTTCAAGGACATGAGAGCTGGATTCCAGTTCGGGCCCGGTTGTTTAGGGCATCACAAACATGAAAACGAGGAAGATAATCTGGCAAGAAAAAAAGAGTTTTGTGCCAGGTGTCAGTCTGAGAAGAGCGTCTGTCCGTCTCAGAGTCTGGCTGAACACCAGAGACACCTGAAAGAACGCACAGATGCACAGGCGTTATCCAGTCATACCACATGTCGTTTCCTCAAGAGCTGGACAAGTGAAGGTTCTGCAACCTGTTCTGCTTCTTTCTTACTAAGCAAACGTGCAAAAAGAGGAGAGTGCAGGACTGGCATGAGGGACAGAGTTGATGGGGAGGATCCGGGGCCAGGATCTCACCTCATGGGAGATGAGATTTGGAAAGACAAAAGAATAAAGCTTGGGGCGAGTGTACAAGATGGGATTTTTTCATCCACCCCAGATTTAAAAAGCATTCATTGCAAAAACCCAGCAAAAACTGACTCCAGAGACAAAGAGAAAACTTGCTTTTGGACATCTGATAAAAGTCAGTCCTGTTCAGAGCATGCAGTTGGGGGCGACAGCACCCTTGGCTCAGCTGTGGAAGAAAACTGTGGCCACAAGAAACCTTGCGGTGAGAAAAAATCAGACGCAGCACAGATGTCATCCGAGCTATTCTGTGAGAGGAACGAGGTGGATAGGCATGACCCCGAGTCTCTCACCTGCCAGAGAGTGAGAGTTTATTCCAGAAAAAATAGTTTTTCGTGCGCACGCACATACATGTCCTGGCCCTTCTCTAACAGTGGCCAGACCCCTAAAACAAATGCTGGTTCCACAGCATGTGAAGCAGAGCCTGTAGATCCATCAGATAACAGGGACTCACAAATAAGCCAAAAGCTGCAAGGTTTACCCAGCAGCCAAACCAATGAAACACTCCCAAATGAACCTAGAGACTCCTCTTCAGTGACCACTCATCAGGCTTCTCATCAAAATGAGAAGCTAGAAGAGGCTGGAGAAAGCCTTTCAACAGATAGAAATCGAAAAAGGCATAATATGTCTTCATACTGTTCAGAAAACACAAACATAGAGTTTGCGCCTCACCTAATGGAGCCTGACGAATCACTAGCTGGTCCCTCAGATACAGCTACCCTATCAAGGCCATGTTTGCGTGGAAAAGAGCCTGGCGCTGAAGCAGCCTCAGCCTCATCTTTGCCAGCTAATGGACCTCAAACCGACAGCTCCACCTCTACTCCCTCAGCACTCTTCCTGAGTGACTGGGAAACTGCTACCAGTCTGTCTTCCATGTCATCTCCATTCACGCAGGGTGGTTTGAGCAGCCCCTCGGCCACACTGTCCTCTCACCCGCCTTCATTGTTCCTTCTGAGCAAAGTCAAAAGTGTTGGCTTGTCTGATTCTTCTTTAACCAAAGCGGTAGAAAAGACATTGTTCTACTGTGAAGAAACCAGAATGACACGCAGTTCTTCATCCTCTCCTTCTCTACACAACTCTGAATTTTTTAATTCATGTGAATCCTCCCTCCTCCTGCCTCAAGATGAACAAGATAGCAATGAAGCACTTTTTAGAGAGAGGTGCCCACCAAAGCTGGAGCCGTACTACAAAACAAGCCCCATCAACTATGATCTTCTTGAGCGAGAGAGCTTGTCGCACAATGTTCTCACAGGAAGGTCTGTAGATGCTGAGTTTATTCTTCCAGTAATGCTCTCTCCTGTCACTTCACCACGAGGACACTCATGGACAAGCTTCCAGCCACAAAGCCCAGGCTGTCCAGATGAAGAAGAGGAGGAGGAGGAGGAAATAAAAAAAGGCACCTGCAGAATGTCACCTGGATGTCACATGCCACAAATTGTTAACACCAATAATGAAAACGGCCAGGATTTTCTTGAACATAATATCAAAGATTTGGAAGGAGTCTCAGCTAATTTCAAACCTTGGACTCCTCTAAGCGAACCCCAGTCTTCTCCTAGCACCAGTGAAGAAAATGATTGTAATGGAGAGGAAAGCCAGGATCAAACTGACTGCGAAGATGATGTGGTACAGGGATACAAACAATCTGACCAACTTCCCTCAGACCCTGAAATAAAGGCAACCTTTACCTCAGGCAGTCTGACAGAACCCTGCTCTTCTCCCAGCAGTGATGAAGAGGATTGTGTAACCTTCAGTCACAAGGAAGAGCCACATTCTGCTCAAGACGAGGGTTCAAGTCCATCTGAAAGCCGCAGTGAAAGGGATCAGAATGACACAGAGGCAGCTGCTGATAGTCAGCAGGCCATTTTGGATGAGTTCACAGCTTACGAGCATGATATCCTGCTTGTCGATGTGATTCAGGAAGACCCAGAGCTGTTTGAAAACCTGCCCCAGGAAAGTGTACTAAAACTGGGCCCTGCCAGGTTTACTCAGGCCCCTAGAAACAGACCCGTTGCAGTGGGGAAAAAGCTGCTGCCAAGGACGGATGGAGCACAGTTTGAACAAAGGTAAGGTCTCAAGTTTGATAGCATCTCCTGACAGTCAGATGAATTGTGTTGTTCATTACAAATTAAATTACTGTGTTATTTGTGTTTCAGATTGACCCCAGTTAATATTGATTTTCACTGCGAAAGCCCTGATATCACAGGTATGGACAGTGCACCAGTCAGAATCCATTATGTTATATATTTCAGATTCTATCACGTGCTCATTGCTAACTGATAATGGCATTGATGCATAGACACTATCTGAGGCTACACATACGCATACTGGGTATTTTATAGCCTACTAGTCACTTGCTAGACACAAATTAAAATTAACCAGAGCAACACACACTAGTCATAATCATCTAAAACTAATAAATCATGTTTGTGCTCTTTGCACTCTTTGCAGACTGAGCCAATGAATCAATTTCCCAACTAATGTGTAACACTCAACTTTTGTTCTTTTTGGAAAAATTAAGTTGATTAAAATTGTAGCATTTTATTCAAAAAACATCCTGTGGTTTTAATTTTGTTTGTGTATTTTTCAGAGGAGATCACCACAAGGCCCTGGAGACCTAAGTGTAGCAACACACCTTCCAAAACCCAAAACGGCACATGGTCTGCCACAGAAAAGCAAACCGAAAAAACGGTAATGTGGTCCAACGCTGTGTGTTATAGTGGACATGGACAACACTTCCTGGGACTGTCTGCAAGAGTACCAGTATAACTTCCAAGCAGTTGTGGAGAACAAAACATTTAAAATGCCTCCCCCAACTAGAATGAAAAGAGACCAGGAACAGAATGTGATATTACAAAAAGATCTGTGTTGGCTACCTTTTGAAATAATAGTCTCAGCTAAATCCACTTAGGATTTTGTAGGAATCATAAACCTGTTTATAATTTCACATAACAACATGCACACTGCTAGCGGAGCATCGTGCGTAGGTCCACTGCGTTAAGCTAAGATGTCATGGATGAATTATGGAAGACGTAATGGCCGAATGGGCACTTAATAATTGTTAACAAACGTTACTACAAACAGTAACTACTTGCCATGTTAAATGTGTTTGGTGTTTCTGAACAGGGTCAGCCGGATGCCAACAACAATCATGAAAGCGAAGGCCAGGAAAGGTAGCTGATTCTCACACATTGAAACATGTCTTCGGTCCATTTATCCTTTGTTATTTTCGATAATCACTGTGTTTCTGTCCTGTGATAGGAGCCATTCCATCCAGACTGTGAACTCCCTGCACAATCACATCCTTCCACTTATGAGCATCAAAAATGGTGAGTGGAATTAAAACTGCATAGACGTCACAAAAGTTTAAACTGTTTGCTGGCTAACTTTTAATTCTGTTGACAACGTAACTGTTTAGTCTGGTGGGGTAGAATCTTATGAAGAGTACAATCTTAAATTTCTTTATGTGCCTGTTCTTTTGCTCCTTTTCTCTACACAGGGCCATGGATCACAAACCCAGCAAACATGGCCGACTTTAGGCGCCAGAAATGTAATACTGTAAGTAGGAAAAATAAACAAAAGTCACTGTCTTACCACAAAAAATACCCCTTTTTGAAGCATGTTTATTGACTTCAGAATAACTTGTATTTACAAAAGAAACTGGCCAACACGAATCATTGCTACACAAAGTTTCTCTAGGTGGTAAGTTATGACGTGTTGAAGCTGGGGCCTGGTTTTCAAGTGTAAGTCCTTACTGAAGAATGTTTAAACACGAACAAATGTCAATATGAAACAAGATAGCTGTTGGATCCCTGTAACTGAACTCTCAGGTTAATAGACGATTTTAAAAAGCAAAAAAAAAAAAAACTTCTTATGCTTCATTTGTAATGGTGTGTCAATTCAAGAAAGAATAGCATAGAATGATTATTTCTAAAAAGTTGCACCACGTGATTTTTAAAGAACATAAAAAGTGTCACTAAATCATGTTGTATTCAAGTCCTTTAAAATATGAGGGCCTATTACGTTTGAATTCATAAGGTCTTAACTGCCAATTCATTTTATCTAATTTGTTTTACCTCTGCACTGGACCATGTATAGTTTATGCTTCATACGTTTTAATAATAGAATTAGGAAACGATGTGTCCAAATCAGTTTTGAATTCAGTTGAATAATATTTGAGACAATAATAATAACAATAATTGAATATAAGTGTCTGATAGCTGTAAATAACCCTTAAATGAATATATTTGAAATTCCTGGTTATCCACTTTGTGCTTTCTGATGTGAAATTAGAAACAATTTTGTGACTTTTTAAGAATTATTGCAGTGTAAAGGGGGAAAAAAGCACCTCAACTGTAGGACCAGATACAATGCAGGTGAGACATCAGAAATGAAGTTCAAAGTGTGCTGGTGCACACGGGTTTAGGCAACGAACATTATAAAGGCTGCATTTGTGCATTTTCATCAGAGAGATGGATAGTATACAGTGGGTATTAAAGGAAAGTAATGGAAGTTTATAAACGTAAATGCACATTTAAAATCATTTATAGGATTCATATTTAGGGAAGTTTTAATTTTATTTAATTAAAAGATATATTTTTCAAACATTATAGTATCGATGTATGTTTGGCTTCAGGCAGAAAAGTAATGCCTATAGATGATGATTTCGTAGCCGCTCAGCTTGTTAATGGTATTTAATTAAATGTACTGTTGATTCTCAGACATGATGATTTTAATTTTAAAAAGTACTGTAGTGACTCTCTCCTCCTGTCGACCCTCAGTACTGCAGGCAGTACTTCAGTGAGTCGCTGTCCTGTGGGTTCAAGACGTGCCGCTTTCAGCATGTGCCTGTGGAGGGGGACGAGAAGGTACGCTCCCAATGAAATTAATATTTTCTAAGCTTTCCTGCAGCAATTCAAACCATTAATACACTGCAGGGATGGCCAGATCTATAGTGGACCTTTCTTTCATCAGGTAAAGCTATTGGCTGGAAAGTGGAGCAATGCTAAAGCTTTCTGAGGCAACATCACCCTCTGCTGTGTTGTAGCTGCAAGTCCACACTATAGAAATGTGGAGTCACTGTACCTCTTTTTTCCTTCTCTTTCAGTTCTGCATTGAAACTGTGTCACGGTTCATCAAAAATCCAATGTGCCTTCAGAAAGCAGGCAAGTTTTCAGTTTATCCAATAATTTAGCCCCAAATGAAGAGAGTTTATACAGTGCCCATGGGTGCTTTATACAGAATGTGGCTCCGAAGCAAATGTTTCTTTTAAATGTCCTCGTTTAAGATTTATTTTACCTTAACTCGCACATCTGTCCTTTCTACCAGGAGCTGTGTTTACCGGCTACTACAACAACAACCCACCAGGAGTGTATTTTTCCATGCCGGTGCTTCTGAATCTCCTCTGGGCTCTGCTCAAAGCCAGCATGGTGTCTGAGGTCTTCTCAGTCCTCAGCGTCAGCTTGGCCCACAAGATAGTGGTCAGTGAAGTTTTTAACCGTCTTTGAACAAAATGTCATGCTGCAGTACAACTTGTGCTCCAGTAGAGGGCATGACATGCTCTTTTGTAAGAGAGGCACTAATTATTCTTCTTGTCTTGTTAGCCTGGCCATGAGTTCCTGTTGGCTCTCTTCAACTTTGTGAGAGAAAAACGTCTCATGGGTTTTGTACCTGAACTCATACAGCTGACATCCAAGGTATGTTTAACAGGGCTGGCTTTAAAAAAACATTAAAATGATTCCTATTGATTCATGAAATAAAATCCAGGCATTGCTCTCTCATTGTATGCCTTTTTCCACGGATGCACATCCAAAATTAACACCCACCAAATGCCGGTAGACTTATGTGCCGTACTGGCAGGTAAATGTTTGAACCAAAGCAGACATGTAATTAAAATCTGTCTTGAGCATCTATACTGTGTTTTGGTATTATTAATGGACGGGCTGCTTCTGCTCCTCTGTCCGTGTCTGAGAAACCCACATACAAGCACCATGGTTTCATGAGGCATTCAGGTGCGCCTCATAAACTGAAATCTACCTTGCTTTGTACATCAAAGTGTGTGGGCGTTAACAGAGACATGATGGTGCATTCAAGTGCAGCTTGTACATCTCTATTTGAATGGCCACAAAGGTTGTTTAGAAATTATTGCTCTTTCATTACAGCATTTTAGTAATTGGAGGCTAAAATCATAACATTACTGCATTCATAGGATAAATTTAACCACAAACGTCCCTAACATTATATTCAGTTCAACAATTCTTAATGTAAACAATCCTATTTTTAGAAATGCACCAGGTTACAGGCTTCCTTCTACAATTTACACCATGACTTCTCTTTTAATTCAAAGCAACTCTGTAACTTAAACATTCCCAGCTGAATGAGTGGCTATTGAATTGAATCGAATCAACACCTTGTAAATTGGAATTGTAAGAATTATATATGTCTTCATGTTTCTTATGCTTCATGTGGAAAAATGTATTATACATATTCGCTGTCAGATGGCCAGTGCCGGCCTCGTGCTGAGCTTGGATTGCCTTGACTGTGTAAAAAACACTCCTGAGGTCCAGCAGACAGTCTCTCCAAACAAGCTGTCTGGCAACCACAAGTAAGTGATACTTCTTTAGTTCGAACACGAATTCAGTCACAACAATCTTATACAGGAAGTTATTTATCATCCAGCCTTATTTAGAGCAATTTGTGGAATGTTGTATGATTTCTTTATTTTTAATAATAGTTGTTCAATCTCTAATTTATTCATTATGAAAGGTTATCCACCAGTGCTCCCTTTCCAGAGTACCTGAATTTAGCCCATGCCATTGTGGAAATAGAGGTTGGTTCTTCTCAGTCAATTACTTTTGTCAAGTTCTCCAAAAATGTTATGTTTCTGATTTCAGTCTGTCATTGTATTCACGCCTGCTTTTTTTGTTTTTACAGCTTTGTACAAAGCAAGAGGACTGGAGGCGGATGGGGGAGGTCTTCAAGTCCAACTGTCCATCCAGCCAACGTCCCACCCACATGGAGCAAATCAGCGGTCGTATCGCTATAGCGCTGCTGTCTGAGAGCAAAGACAAGCTGTCCCTGCCGTTTGGCACCTTCGCTGAAACGGGTAGAATCCTGTTATGTAATGTAACATTTGTAATGACTAATTTCCCATGTTGATTTCTGATAATTTGATTGTTCTTGTTTTTAGTGTGTCAGAATGAAGGTGAAGACAGCCTGGTCAGGAGCTTTTTAGGCAGAATCGGAGTCTCTCTCATGTTAAGATACCACAAAACACATCAGTGGGCTAAGGTAAATAAAGTCATGTTTACATCTGATCTATGTCATGGCCCTCTTGAACCATCTTACATTTTGACTAATTGATTTCTATATTGTTCAAAAAACAAACATTGAAATTAATCACGTCAGCTCTATGTTCTTTTTTGTTGCGCACATGTGTAGAATCTTTTTGGTAATACTGAAACACAAAAATACTTTTTCAAAAGATGATCAATCGAAGTGGCTGCAGTGTTGGCAAATGGATGTTACCTTGTATGTGTATGGTGTGTGCATGTAGGGTCGGAGGGTGGTGGAGGTGCTGTCCACTTCCAAAGTCAACTACACCACACTGAAGGGTTTATTTGGGAACGAGGATGGAGCATCCCGCTGCTACCTGGTCACTGTGGCCACAGAGCTCTTCCTCCTCAGTGGCAGTGTTGAGGGAGCTCTAAACACACTCCGAGGTAACAGCCCTGACCCTCGAGTGCAGAGGTGGCTGTGATTGGCTTAGCTGACCTCATGCACAGTTTGACAACTCAGATGTGACATATAGCCTGCCTTTTTTGCCTCCAAAATATACTTAGTAGCCAAGTATCAGTGGTTTAAATATAGAGGTATAGTCGGTTAAGTATCTGATATGAATCACCTATTAAACAAAATGTATGTTCATATTGTTGTTGAAGAATTTAGACTTGGATGAAAACATCTTAACATATTGGTGTGTTTTGATCAGATCATTTTGATGGTACACTGTCAGCATGGATTATTCTATCACCAATCTGAAAACATCTAACATGTCTGATTCCCACAAATCTAAAATGGCTGTCATGTAAAGCAGTGAAAATACAACCCTGGTTCCAAAGAAGTTGAGGCGCTGTTTAAAACATAAATAAAACCAAATGAGATATTTCTGCCAATGCTTTATGACGTACACTCAATTGAAAACTGTACAAAGATGATATATTAAAGTTTTTCTTAATCAAATTCGTTCACTTTTTTTTCAATGTATGGTTATTCTGAATTAACCGGCAATATATTTCAAACAAGTGGGGACAGTTGGAATGCTCAAAAATCATATGCCCCTCCAGTTTGTACATTTACTAACATTGCTAATGCTAACGTTAGCTAGCAAACGTTAACATTGTTGACACTAGCTGGCAAAAATGAGCGCAGACTGTAGAACTCTGCCATTTTTTCGTCTGTCAAGATACCTGATCACTGAAGAATCACAACTGGCCAACGTTCAACGTGTCCAACGTTGTTGGAAGCTGAAACCCACCTTCAGATTCTTCCAGGGACATAAACAAAACAATCATATGAGAACCAACAAACGCATATCATAATCATGGTGTTATCGTCTACATAAAACTGTTAGCAATATGACCCATAGCATTTGTGTAAACTAATCCGATTGTTCAGGCAGAGTGTGTTGTTATCTGGTGCATTGATCTCGTGGTCGGCTCGCAATCTGCTGTCATACTTTCATTATCTGTTAAATTTTCTCCGCGTGCCACTAGCAAATGTGGCAAGAAAACGCACCGATCATGTCTTGAACATCATGTCACTGTGGTTTGTAGTTGTTACGTATTTATTATTCAGACATAAGGAGCAGACACTGGCACACAATAATACAGGCTGCAGGCATCAGAAACCCCCTCCCTGTTGATGACCACACTAGTGTATTGTCCCTTTGAACATCACTTGCAAAAGAAGCACCGTCCCGCATATCAGGAACACAAAAGATGTGCTTCTGAGCAGCCAGACCACCTAACTTGTACTCTAAGGGGAGTACAAAAACCTTAAAACCGGCAGTCTCTTTATTTACATTGTACACAGCCTCCCAACTTTTTTCGTGTGTGGGTATTTGTTTGTTTGTTTGGAAAGGGGCCTTGGCATTTTTTGTGTTTTGACTTTCCGTCTGTTGATTCAGAAAACCAATGGTTTCTGAGTTCGAGCTCGTGGCCCTGTGAGCCCGCTGACCTGGAGAGCAGGACTCGTGTGTTGATGCGTCTGGCTGAGAAAACATCTCACAGGGACGCGCTGGACATTCTCTGTAACCTCCCTGGACTCAAGGAGCCGAATGGTGAGAGAATTTTAAAAAATGTTGCGTCTAATGTAAAAATCAGTTTTCCTCTCTTGAAATTAAACTTGTAATCTTGAGGCGCCATTTGGCTCAGTTTGTAGAGCGGGCGTCCCATATACGGGGGCTTTGTCCTTTCTGCAGTGGCCCTGGGTTTGAATCCCGGCCTGGGCCTCTTTGCTGTGTGTCACTCCTCTCTCTCTCTCTCATCCTGTTTACTGTCATATCGCAATCTGTCCTATCAATAAAGCCATAGACAGGCCAAAAAAAACAAACATGAAATCTTATGCCTAAAGCATGTTGAGGTTGTTTGACACGTCTATCAGTCAGTGCGACCTCGAATAAACTAACTTTGTTCATCCCTAGAGCTCAGCTAATTGGTCTGAGCAACTATGTTTTATTTCGTTTTCTGCCTAAAAAATAAATAGATGTAGCACTTTTTAAGGTAAAAAAAAAAACAATGATATATGCTGGCTGACCTAAAAGTTAAATAGGTAAGAAGGTCTAGCTGCGTATCTGTAAAGCCTAAAGAATATTCCACTCGTTTCTGGCTGCAGCTATCGGTATGTTTTTGCATCCAATTGTTTTTGTGTCTTGTTTTCCTCAGACCTGGTCGATATCTCCACGTACTGCCCTCTGTTTAACTCGCACCTGCAAGTGTGTTTGGACAGACAGAAACTACCTATAGCGACGGACACAGTGGACTTCATGCTCTGTAAAAACCTGGCAGTTGACCAAGCTATGCTGCAGATACTTCTACACAAACTGGCCAAGCAAAACCTCTGGCTCCGAGCACGAGAAATCTTCAGACGTGAGTATCATAATCTGATCACCTGTATTGACATTGACCAGAAAGACAAAGCAGAAAACCTAGTCAAATGTAGGAGTTTTGCTGTTGTTGGATTATTATTTTTATTTTCATGTAACTCCTATTCACCAGACTCTCTGAGCGTGGGGTACTACCCGGCTGTGTCAGCTCCCCCTGGTTTCATGGCTCTGATCGTCCCCTGTGAACTGGGGGAGGTGGAGCTGGCTCTCACCTTAGAGATGTTAATCACCGTCAACCCAACAATTCTTCATCTTTCAGAGACGACCTCTTGCTGCCTCAGCATCACTCTCAAAAGGTAATGTGTGTGATAACGTGTGTGCCAAGTATTTTAAAATACTGATTTTACAATCAGAAATGTCAAACATTTGCTGGTTGGATTCAATTTGGGTTTTGGACTGTGGGTTGGACAAAAGAAGCAAATTGAAGATTGCACTTAAGGGAATTATTATGAGCATTTTCATTTTTTTAACCCCTCATAGACTTAAAGGGATATTCCGGTGTAAATTTAATCCATGGTCTAACACACCGTGAAACTGGGTTAGACTCCCTCTCGAGAGATCAAGTTAGCAGACCGCTAATTTACGGAGTTTTATCAACCTCAGAAACGACCGCACGACAACAATACACTGCAGTAAATGGATCCAACTATAAACCACCACCAACAAGCCACAAATAATGCTCAGAACAGCACCAAACTTCAGCAACAGTACAAATAGGGTCTCAGCACATAGTCCGGGGCATCTAACCTCCGCTAGCTTAGCTGGATTTCTATTGTGAAGCTGACTAAATTTACCACTCTTCAGCAGCAGCTTCCTGTTGACGGGAAGTCACGACGAGTCGATTACAGAGTTCCGCGGCTAATGGATGAAAATGTATGATTATGACTCCATGGAAAAAGCAATCAAAGTTTATATGTGTCTTACCTGCCAGTTTATAACAGTTATTATCGAGAGCGGACAGGGAAAATAACAGAATTGAGCATTTCTAACCGCACTCGGTAATCGTCACGTCGGGACTTCCCCGACCCGGAAGCTGATGGAGGAGAGTTGAAATCTGTTTTTAGCTTCACAATAGAAATCCAGCTAAGCTAGCGGAGGTTAGATGCCCCAGACTATGTGCTGAGACCCTATTTGTACTGTTGCTGAAGTTTGGTGCTGTTCTGAGCATTATTTGTGGCTTTTTGGTGGCGGTTTATATTTGGATCCATTTACTGCAGTGTATTGTTGTCGTGCGGTCGTTTCTGAGGATACTAAAGCTACGTGAGCTAGCGCTCTGCAAACTTGATCTCTCGAGGGGGGGACCTACTCGGTGTCACAGTGTGTTTAGAACATGGATTAAACTTACACCGGAATATCCCTTTAATGGTAAATAGATTTCTTTTGAAAATCATTGTAACATTAATCATTAATGAAAATATTCATTAGTTGCAGCCCAAGCAACAACCATGGTTGCGTTACATGATGTGTTTTTACATTGTATTGCTGCTTCCTCCTCCAGGACTCAAAGTAGTGAGAGTGAGTACCTGTCAGCCGGAAGCCGCCTCCTCTCTGCAGCTTGTATTCCTCAGCCCAAACTACTCATTCACTACAAAGCAGTAAACTCTTCACAGGAGCAAGTGTTCAACCTCGACATTCCCTCCGCTAGGTGCTGGCTTCGACACAATCATTTGTGGGCCAATGAGGTGTGGGCGCACTGAACCCAAACTGCAGTTCCACAAATGCATCACTTTTTTCCCTTGAATTTGCTTATGATCCAGACTCTGAAAACATCCGATGAAATCAGGAAGAAACAAATGCAGGTGCATTTCTGTTGGCTGTACATTTGTGACACTAATGGTCATAATTCAATTTTTTGACTAAGGTGCACAAAATCACAACCAAAGACTGACGCCTGAACTTTCATTTTTTGCAAAGCTGACAATTTATTTATGTTCAAATTTGTTTTAAAATATGTTGAAGGATTTTTATGTTAATTCCTTGTTGTTTGCTGAGGAGTTCTTTTAGCTGGTTGGTCTTTGCTTAATGTCAAACAGTGTTTGTGTGATTAACTGTTTGAAAATAAGTCTGTTGGGGAACAAAGTCCAGCATCATTTTGTCAGGTTGGTAGATTTGGTTTAAAACAAATATGTAAATAACATCTGAGTGTATATAGGTAAATATTTATAAAGGTGTTTAGTCTCTGACAGTATTATGTTACCGTATTATATTACTGATTGTCAAAACCTCAATTGTTGCTGGTCTAACAGCTGTGATTTACATTTTCTTTGTATGAAGTTTTTATATATATATTAAAAAAAAATTGTTCTGCTCCTTAAAGTTTGAGTCTGTAGTGTTTCTTCACAAATGAAAAATAAATCCTGAAGCAAAGGTTTTCTGGAATTAATTTGTGGTTAAAATACATTACAATTGTTTTCTGATATTTGTGTTCTTGTGTCTTCATTCATTGTATCTGCATGGTGGTGTGTTTAACCACTCAGTGGTGATGAGTGTGACGGTGTGAAAGCGTAGTATCAATGCTAACCCCCTGCAGTAGAGAGCCCAGTTTCCTAATAGTCCACAAAGTTATCAGTGAAGTATGATAACATGTTTGCTCTTAGAACAGGGATCACCACAGTCACAGTTGGTTAGACTAATGATAGTGTCCTCATTAAAAACAAATTGTTTTTTGTTTTCATGTCCAGCTGACACATAATTAGCCTCTACAGCCATTATTACAAATTATGGTAGCCACATTTCCTACACTGTTTGATAATGTTACCATAACACAACCTTTGAGGATATTGATTATGCAGAAGTGCTGTTGATCCACTCGCATGGTGTTATCTGTTTCAAAGGCAGACGTGAGTACTCTGTGCTTTAGAAGCAGTGACAAAATGTGTTTGGAGTAACTTTAATGAAACCCACTACAAGACTTGCATCCATTTTCACAGATTTAAAATACATTTTGATTGGTTTTCTCATTTTCTTTCGCTCAGATATTGAGTTCAAAGAGCTGCAGGTGGCTTCCTCTGGTAGCTCTTAAAGGTGTTACAGAGCAACTGAACCACCAGGGGGAAGTACTGATCTGTGGTCAGATGAGTAGTAATGTAAAGCATGATTAATGAGATGCCATAAGAAATTGTAATTATTTTTCAGACAAGTCTAAACTCAGTCAACACTCACCCAGCACCTACAGTTTGATTCCTTTAGCAACAATTACACATCTCTGATAACCAGAGTGGAGTGAGACATTACACAGCAGATTTCTGTTTCGGTGATGGAGTGAAAGTGGAAATCTCAAGACATCGACTTAAAATGCTGTTCCAACATTAGAGACTATATCTATAAGAGAATTTGTAAATAAAAAAATAATGTGACATTATTAAGATATGGACTAACATCTATGTTGAGATGACTTACTGATTTTATCTGAGTATAAAAGAAAAGGGGATTTCTACCTGATGTACAGTTTCTTTGGTAATTAATTACAAAAAAAAAAACGTACTGACATAAACTACAGTTTTACTGTGTGGACTCCTCAACATGGAGCAAGCTGTTTCTTCGTGTAAGTTGTGTTTCTGCTGTTTTTATTCAAATTCCACATGGAAGATTGCGCACTCAAGAGTAGCACTAATGGAAAATGTCCATCAGTGAAAAATGTCAATGTTAAAAAAAAAGGCAGGAAATACAGTCATCCATAAAACATCATTAAAAAGCTCAAATCAAACATTACTCCTGCACTAAAATGGAGCACTTATCCAAGAAACCCTGTATGTCAGGCATGCCTTTCATCAGCAACATTATGCAACTTCTTTTTTTTTTTTTTTACCTTAAAATAACAGTTTCAAATTGATTGATGGTACCGCCCTCATATCACTTATTTCTGCATTATGTAACCTCGGTGAGAGGGTCGGATCACAGTGTTGCATACATGTTTACTTCAACGTACAAGTTTTCAACACATGACATTGTTATGATGTATTTAGTTTTGTTTGTAGTCAGCGCCCACATTACATGGCATGATTTGTGTTTACAAAAGTGGTGGTACTCTCAGAAACTGTGCCAAAATACCAATTTCAGCATAATGTTGCTTTCATAGAGTGTTTTTATCATGAGAAAAAGTTTAAATTTAAATAACCATTATTAAATATTACATTTATAGTCTATTAACCTTTGGTTAATAGTTATTTCACTGTTAACAAACCATGACATGCTTTATTAAAAATGTATTAAGCAATTGTTGATTGTAAAGTGAGAACCAATGTTTATACTACAGAACATTTAATAACAAAAAAACAAAAGCATTGTTATTGTTTTTTAACAGGGAAATTACTTAACTAAAATGGAATAACCTATAAATTGACCATTTTAATGATGGTGATCACAAAGTGCTACCAAAGTGTCATAGTTTAAAAACTGACATAGTTTAAAGAGGTAATCCAAAATGTTATCAAGTAATCCATGACAATGTAACTTTAATCTGTTTACACAGTTTTTCAAATGTATTCCAGGCTGATTGTAGTAATTTATGATTTTAATCTGATTACATATTCTCTTTTACATGTAATCCCTAACTACCCATCCCCAGACACCCACAAGTGCAGGCTGCTGTATGAACAGATATTGAGTGATGATTCTGTAAAACACGCGTTTAATGATATAAAATCCTCGCCTTCACTGGCAAAGTAAGGATTGTTTTCAAATACTGCACGTGAATAAACACTGCAGGCGGATACATTCTACTGTGATTCTATCTAAGAGGGCTTAAAATCAGATGATGTCCTGGAAATAATGGAAAATTACCGGAGCGAAAACACTGCTGCCGAAGGGTGTGTCATCCAGGGATAGAGATAATCCTAACACAGAACTGTTTGTGTGTGTGTGCCGTCTTAAACAAGTTAAGACCACCACGTCGCCTCAAGTCTCTCTATAACCTTGACTGCCCTCCAGACCTGAGCATGTGTCATCTCGGGGGCTGAAGCTGACTTGAATGAAAGAGCCAATTCTCCTTCTATCTCAAAGAAAAGAGGACTTATCTCACTGATTCTGCAGCCAGAGTCAAAAGGACTCATGAGCTGCCTGCGGTGGCTTTACGAAGGGCCAGTGTGAAACATGCTGCTTTGTGGGATATTCCTTCAGGAGGAATGCGTCCTCACGTAGGCGCATCAACATAACCTCTGGCATGTTGTCAAAAGAGTCATCCCTTTATCTGCCCTCACTTACTTTGATCACCTCATGAGGTTGCTGTAAATCAACTCGCTGCCTCCCCCCTTGTCCCAGTCACTGTTGGTCTTTCCTTTAACCCCCACAGATAAATGAAGTAACATTTGTGACCTATGTCAAATTAAGTTAGTGAAGTGCCTCATATGATCTCACTTAGATAACAACCAGAGCCCACAGTTTTGACTCTTCTGCTCCTCGTGCTGCTTTATGTTTGCGGAAGCTGATTTTTTCTTGTTGACCTACGGTAGTCCCTCTCTTCAGCACAGATCAGTTACATCTTTTTATCCACTGTCAGTGTCGAGAAGAGCAAAGACAATGAGCGGTCAATTCAATGGTCTAATTACACCAAAAAATAACACCTTTCTTCATTTTTCATCATCAACAAATTGTTTTAGTCTGACATAGACATAAGCTTAGACTTAGGCTATCTATATCTCCAACAGCTGCTGGTGCCAGTTTTTGGTATTAGGCCAAAAATGGGATATGTTGTCAAAAAGAGTTCAGGAAATCAGATGTAAAAAACCAAAGGATAAATTACATTATTGCATTATTACATTACTGCATACACAGTTTATCAATCTGTTGAATATATTTTTAAATATCTTATCTCTTTTTTGTTATATTTCCTCTATAGTTTTGGGCCTATAGTTTTTGTTTTTGTAATTACATAACATCTTCATGAATTTTATGAGGCTATCAAATTGCTGCAGTTATAGGAGCTACATATCAAATATTAATATTCAGATGCACTTACCAAAGAACCTATTGCAAGGAATTGTTTGTAAGGCTAGACAATGGTTTTAATCACCCGTAGAAAATAAAATGACTGATGGACCATTGAATGTGTGGTTCCCACCCCTCACTCAGAGAAAGAAAAATGTTACTCTGTCCAACAAGAAAGTGCTTATTTCAATGTAATTTAGCTGTAAGACACAGATGTTTGATATGAGAGGTGTCAGTGTCTAAGTAATTATGCTTTCAGCTTCAGTGCAGATAAAAAAATGTAGATGTCCCAGACACTGTAACTGCTTCACTATGAAGTGCAACTGTATTGTCAGCCATGGTGGGAATCTGTCTATGTGCATCCATCACTTCCAACTTCCAAGTAAAGTAAATATTCTGAAGCTTTATGTTTCCTGAAGTTGTTCAGTAGCCATCAGCCATCTCCACCAGTCCAGCAGCTGCAGGGCTGTGGTCCACTAAACTCCTCACACAGTATGAACATCAATCATAATTAGCTTCATTTAACATTTAATCAAATAAAGGCCTCTAGGTTTCATCCCATTTCATTTCCTTAACCTTTTCCCGTCCTGGTGTTAAAACCATCAGCCCTATTTTCAGCTGTTTGCTCACCGTGTCAATCATGACCGACTGACGCCCGTGAGCCCTGCGCGCGCATCACCACACTCCCATCAGTCTCGGGCACGAGCGCTTGGCGCACACCCCTCTCTCCTCCGTTGGGCGGAAGTGGGTCCATTTTTCTCTCAGTCGGATAAGAGCGGCTCGAGGAGCTGCAACCCGAGAGACACGCGCCCGCCGAGAGCGCACACCCTGTGTTTATGTCGGTGTAGATTCATCCGAGAGTAAACAACTGCAACAACGACGAAGCACGGGACGGAACCAAGGTCCGGACGGTCGTTGGACCGAGTTATTCGCGGTTGCAGGGCTCCGTTTTCCACGCTGCCGGAGGAGAAAACCCTCCGCATTCCTCCACGCAGAGAGCCACAGAGGGCGACCAGCCGAGCGACTCGACGGGGAGGGAGAGCCCGAAGCGGCCTCTCCACAAGGCGGACCGCTGAATTCACCCGCACAGGCTAGTGACAGACGCCCTGTCTGGTGATTGGGCTCTACCGGAGACTCTCTGTGTTTGTTTTCGATGCCCTAACGACCCGAGGCACGCTGTGAGATCGTTGCTTTGATGAATAATTTACGGTCTCGCTCTCCGAGGCTCGCGCTGCGAATACCAACCGACCGCTGGCTGCGCCCGACGCCGTCTGCACGGGCCCCGATGGTGGACTAGAGAGAAACGCCACAACAACAACTCGGGCCTGATTTGGAGAGCCGAAAATAAAGCAGAAGTATACATCCTTTAATGCTCGACTGGGTGTTGTTTTGTAGCGCGGAGCCCGGGAGTCATGTTGCCGAGTAAGTGGGGGAGGAGAGACGGAGCCCCCAGTGTTTCGACGCCGACCCAGTGTCACTCCGGCTTCGGATTCATTTTGTGAGCCTCAACGAAGAACCATCGGCCCATCTTTCTGCCCATCGACCCGGCAGCTTCTATCAGAAAACGCCTTACACAGCTGATTTGATGTGATCTTATCAGCTTAAGTATTTTCCTTTTTTTCACCTCAGAAACAATCTTTGAAGAACTGTTTGGAAGATCTGTCTACCTCATTGTTTTGCATCAGATTTGTATAATACAGAGACACATCTGTAAGTCGATGAGCGCCGTTTTCACTGTTGAACTGACTGTAATACCTCATGAATCTACCTCAGCTACAACTTTATTTTCTACAAATCTCAACGGGCCGATGTGTCCCCAAATGAATGCCTCAGCCTCATTACTGTGCATGTTGTAAAACGCTGCAGATGGCTTCGTTTCCCGACTCGGACCTGCAGACTTGTCCGCTCTGCAAGGAGCTGTGCGGCTCCTCTGCTCCTATTTCCTCCAGCTCTTCTACCTCCTCATCTTCATCACATACCTCGTCCTCCTCCAGCCAGACTACGAGGAGGCTGCACGTCCTGCCCTGCCTCCATGCCTTCTGCAGGCAGTGCCTGGAGGGCCAGCGCAGTCCCGGGGACCCCCTGAAGCTGCGGTGCCCCACCTGCGACCAGAAGGTGTCCATCTCTGAGGCTGGGGTGGACTCCCTGCCTTCCTCCAACTTCCTCTTCAGCAACCTGCTGGATGTGGTGGTGAGCTCTGAGGAGCAGATCCAGAACAAGAACGGCCACCATCATCCCCGGGGAATCTTAGGTGGAGGCTCCAGCGGCTTCCATCACTCTCATGGAGGCCTGCTGCACTCTCACCACCTGGGAGAGCCTCAGTGCAGCTCCTGCGATGAGGAGAACCCAGCCACTTCCCACTGCCTTGACTGCCAGGAGTATCTGTGTGACAACTGTGTGCGGGCACACCAGCGGGTCCGGCTGACCAAGGACCACTTCATCGAGTGCCTGGGAGAAAGCCTCCACCTGGGCCGAGTCAACGCCAACAGCAACTCGGGCCAGCCGGGGGTGTCGGTGTCCATCGCACAGTCCCTGCAGAACAACTTTGCCCTGCTGTCCCTCTTCCAGGATCGCATGAGTTTCTGCCAACACCATGACAATGAGGTGAGCAGTGCCTCAGTCTAAGAAATGAATGGGAAATGTATGCATGACAATTTATTGGTTATCTTTGCAGCTCAGCCTACCCTAATGGTCCGGTGGGGTTGATAGTCTATTAAATTATATTTATTGTGCATACACTCACACATACTCAAACACATTTACACACACTCCTGCAGTGTAATAGCATTATGTGTGTAGTATAGACCCATACTGGGGGCCATATGGCCTTAGGTTCAAAGGGAGCTGAGTGGCTCTTCACCTAGTTCCCTGGAGACAAACGGGCACGTGTGCTGAGCTGGATTTACACACACAGACACACACACATACACACACACACACATATGCACCAAGACCCTGCTTGCACACACACTTATAAGCATAGACACATGCAGAGTCTGGTTAATCTGTACCACACCATCCATTCAGGGCAGAGAGAGGCCCCTTTAGTAACTGCACACATGTTTCTATGACTCTTAGAAGTCCGGTCCATGGACATATTATGGAGATCCAGCTTTTCTCTGATAATGGAAAAGACAAGTTGGAACTCTAGGCCCAAAGTTCTTTTTTTTTTTTTTTTCTTGAACCATGTGATTGGGGCGAAGTAAACTACAAAGGCCTGTAAAACAGGAAACCAGCTTTTTCTTGGTATAGTCATATGGTCAGGAAGAATGACAAATAGCAGTAGCAGGCGGTGTTGGAATGTCAGTTTTGTACCACTCCTGGTTTCTGTTGAGGAGTTAGAGAAGTTTCCCTGCTGCTGGAGAACACACTTCTTAGTCCCAAAAGCATGAATTAAAAAAAATAGATAAGAAAAATGTTTGAACAAATGAGTGTGATCAATAAGTCGGCAAGTGTTTTAATGCAGTAATCGTTCTGTATCCACAATTCAATTTACCAAATGGTTCAATACTATTGAAAATGTTTGGCGTGTAAGCATTCTCACATAGCAAGTCAAAAGATGTGGGTTGAATATTACAGTTTCAACAGCATGTGTGCTACCTGGTCAAGCATAAAATGATGGAGGAGACATACAGGGTGCTATTGAGTGGTAAATGCAAAACATTCTGAATGCCGCCCACGGAGAAAAAAAGACTCCAGATACGCCCAGTTGTGCGACGTAGGAAAGTTGAGTAGTATTCCACTGACAACTAATTTTGTCTTTGCAGGCGCATTGCTACGCTTTTTGGCATTACCTATAAATGAAATAGTGTGAAAGAGGGTGGTAGGAAATCTGTAATCTTAACCATGTGCTCCCCCTTGGATCCTTGTGTGTATTAACAATTCCATCTAAATGGGGGCAAACTGCAATGCTGTTGCTAGTATCAGCACCGCTAACGATGCCGACAAGCCCGAGGACTGTCAGAGGCAAGAGTGAGTCTGCTTATTAGAATTTGTATATTTAAAGGGGGTTTTTAGTACCAGGTTCTATTGTTGTTTGATTTTAATGATATGGCGTGAACTAGAGGCATTGGGCGATGTTGGAAAGGGAAGACCAGGGAGCCAGCATTCATGCAACAACACAAGTAGCCAGCTATCACCAATGAACCTTTTTTTTGTAGTGTTATTATAAACCTAAACCTTTTATTCAATGCTGCTATCAGACAGACGTTTATTCATTGGTAGAGTCGGGTACACAGTTAATTAATCTTTGTTAAAATGTGCTGAACTTGGATTTAAAAAATGCAGCCTTATCAATAAATGAGAAATACTGTCTGCAAAACATTAATTAAGAGCATAGTCACTAAGGCCCAGGTCAGATTTCCAATTAAGTTTTTTCCCCCTTGGCCCCCCACCTCCCATACAACCCCCATGCCTATTGCCAGTAAATGGGTGTATGGAGTTTTCCAGTAACGGCTTCATTTCCCAGTAATGTCTCACTCACTCACTGTGCTTCAGCCCTGGGGGAGGGAATGACACAGGAGAAGACAAGTCTTTCTTTACCTGTGAGCACTGAGCAAGCAGAGCCATTGTCCGCACCCAGTTCCACATCCTTCACATGTTCAAAGGTTCCTCATATACCCAGTCTGCTTGAAAGAAAAGTTTGGCCCTCTTTGGGATTTTTCAGATTTCATACCCTGTTCTGTTGATCCCCACTTTGCGTAGCCAATACAAATTTACTTCATGCAAAGGGTTGCCATTTCATAGTTTGTGTTGGAGTCTTTTCCAGCCAGTAGAGTACACCGTGATGGTGTCAGATAGTTGAATGGCTTTCCGGAACCTACTCCCCTTACACCTTTCCAACGTCGGATTAGAGCAGGAGCTGCGTCCGACTATTTCCGTAACTTTCCCAAAATCATCATCCAAAATCAACATCCAACTTTCTCACTCCTTTCACACTGTGATTGGCCAGATATTGGAAATGATAATAAAGCCTGGGTAAAACCTCTTTGATTGATTTTTCTAGTTTCTTTTCTATGACAGTAAATGGAATATATTTGGGTCTTGGAAAAAACAAGACATTTGCAGACGTAATCTTGGCCTTTGGGAAAAAGTGATCAACACATGTTCTGACATGTTATAGACCAAACAACTAATCAGCAAATCAAGAAAATAACCAACAGATTAAACGACAATGAAAATCATTGTTATTTGCAGCCCTAGTATTGCGTTCGCACTTGCCATTCAAAATGGAGACAAGGTCATTTCTGTTGTCCAGCAAATCTCCAACTTGATATGTCTGTCATCTAGTTTTATGGGTTGCGGGAGCTGGTTACTGAAAAGGACAACATTGGAGACCTTTGTTGTAAGAAGAAGTTTGTTGGATGGGGGAAGGGACGTCATAAAAATGATTTTCTTTCACAGAGTTGATGGAGGGAAATTTGTCCTTTCTCATTGAGATTTGCTTTCCTGACATATAAGTTAATCAGATTCGAAGTAGTGCAGCAATTGGCCTGATAGTTCAGTTTTTTGTATTATATATCCTGTCACCCAAACCCAGAACGTTTACTGCATATCTGCAACCAGCTGGCCGTCAGCTGTAGCCTTTGCTGTGTAATCAAAGGCAGTTTTTAACTGAAGACACAGGGCCTCACATCCACTTTTGTCCAAGCTTTTTCTTTGAGGTTTGCATGGTGTGTCAGTGCCCTCATACCAATACAAGATCGCTGTGTAGTCTGAGTTATGGAGCAGAGTATTTTCCAGGAGCTGGGATTTGTCCCCTCTGTAGCATTACGTAAGCCTGCTAAGGAATTTCTCCTCTCCCTGGAGATTGGTGCCAATGATGGTTAATGCTCGGTACTGAACCAGCTAAACAAACTGTGTTATTGTGGATTACTCTAGGTTATTGTGTCATGTGTATATTAAGAATGGGTGATGGATAGAATTCTAGTTTCGCAAATTTGCAATGTTTATGTTGATAAAAACCAATCACATTGTTCGTACAAAAACCTTCAAGAGAAAAGCCCTGTGTCATGTAGCTTACAAACAGTTTTTCTTTTGTTTTACATGACGTATTTAGAATTGTATACATCTTATCGATCTGAAATGCTTGTTTGAGCTTTCTTATGGTAACAACACCTCAAATGATGTGTAGAGCCCGACCAATAGATTTTTGTCACCGAAATTAGAGAGTAAAATAATTTTTGTTGCAGTGGTTCCTCAAATGTTGTTATCAAACACTTGCAACAGAGATATGTAATGGAGGCTGGATGTTTTTACAGATTAACAATAAACTTTATTTTCTAAAGTCATGGCAGGCATTGAAACAAGAAATTTCACTGGGAATGGAATAATCATAAATTACGCAGAGCATGTTTTGTTTTTACAAAGGCCTAATTTACCCGTTGGGCCACAGACAAAAAAAAAGACAGTTTACCCCAAAGTAGCAGTACCGACTGACGGTAACCTGTCTGTTGGGTAGATAGGATATGCATTGGCAAATAGCAGATAGGTAGACCCACTATTTATCTTTGAACGTTAAAGTTTTAGGTAAAAATGTCCACAGAAATGCTTACCTTTATGACCACATGGCAAATCAACTGCTAGTTTCTGACCCAGAAGTAGCTCTGTTAATCGCTGTGGTCTGCTGGCCACAATAAATGCAATTTGCCAACAGTTATCGTTTGACATGGTGACAGTTGCTGGCTAAAAGTACGAGGCCTCTGTACAAGTACATATACTGTGCTTTATTCAGTTTTCGGAAATCAATCTCATATTGAAACGCCCGAAAATCTTGTAGAAACAAAAGGAACACTGATACTGTGATGGGGAGGGGTATTAAAAATGTCTCACTTCATGTTGAACTTCTCAACTGTAATGAAGAGAGAGGTTATGTTGTTTTTCCTTATGGAGGCTGTGAAGTGAATATCACGTTTAATTGCTTTGGCCTCAAGTTTTCTCCCAATTCTCTGGACACAGAGTTAACGCAGTAATAATGCACTTCAACTGAAGATCATTTAATAATAGAAAGTATCAGAACTTGTAAAACTGAAATAATGGAAAGGATTGATGGCGAAATAAAGGGTTTCAGTTGGAAGATAAGACTCCTCGGGTAGCAAAGGAAGCCAGCTACCCACTGATAAGAATATACTATAGGGTCTGTGCACACATGACTGAATATGTTGGCCTACTTAAACGGCATGAATGTCAGTTGTTACTCATCAGACGCACTGGCAGTCAGAGAGGGACCCACGTTGTGTGTGTGTGGGGGTGTGTGGGGGTGTGTGGGGTGTGTGTGTGTGTGTGTGTGAAGTGGAAATGGAAAATTGGATTACATCAAAGGACTGCCCTCTGCTCGCTGTGATGTCACCCTCGACATAGAAATACATATGCGGCTCCATCTGAGAGACACCTAATGATATGATAATCCCACAAAATGTCACTCTGTGCTTTAGATTAAATTGTTGTCACCATGACGACATACCTGGCTGTGCACGCGCATGGTATCTCAGCAACACACACATAGTCTTTATGTAATGGGGCGGGGGGCAGCTGAAGCAGGCTGAGAGGGGAAAGAAAGTGGTTGCTGGGCAATGAGCGCCTACAATGCATTGAGTTTATATGGATGAGGTGAAGTTGAACTAATCAGTTTGACGGCCTACCAATGCTCTTGTATCTCCTCAGGGGCCATTTTTGTCAAGCTGTAAAGTGAGGAAGACTGGGATGTTCAGTTGCAGTGGGAGGTCTTTGATTTTATCCTAGTTTGTCACACATTTCCACAATTCCACTTTTCTTTTGTTAAACTTTACTGCTCCATTATGCAGCTCCAGAGAGGAAGACTATCACTTGAAACATATGCTGGGTTGGATTTGTGATCACCAGTTGTACTCCCCCCTCTTTGGAGCTTGCTCGCAGAGAATGTTTGTAAGGAAACCTAACCCAGCACTGACGCTGATACAAGGCCAGAGGAATTCCTGTAACTTGAGTTTATACCTCCTGGGTTCTCTTTTCCCCTTCTCCCTCTCCCTCTCCCTCTCACACACACTGGGTATTTCCTCTGCCGACTCCTGCCTTTCTCATCAGTGCTCTCTTTCTGCTCTGTGTCACAGACAATGGGCATTATGGATGCAGAAAGTCTCCTCAACATGATTTAGCAGCTGTTGCTGTTGAGGGCCAAGTGATTACATTTCATCACTCCTGGAAGTATCCGTGTGAGTGTGTGGCAGCAGCGTTTTCCTTTCTAAGAGCATCTCCCATCTGTAGGTAGTTATCCTCTGAAGAGGAATTTAGTGTGTGCGAGTGTGTGTGTGTTTCCACACAGCCAGCAGAGTTGGATTATATGAAGTTGGACTTCCAGCGTTTTAATGTGCAACATGTGCCCAGTAATTAGAGAGCATTCCCTGTTTCCTGTGTGTTGTGAATGTGTTTCATGTTGGCTAAAGGGGAGTGTGTATGTGTGTGTGTCCTAGCTTTGATGTCCATTTGAGGACTTTGGGCCATATAAATTTAATGGATAGAAAGGAAGGCATTTATCACATTCTCTTTGACAACGGGATTTAAAACCCATTCAAAAGCTGGAAGCTGCCACTTCCTACTCAGTGGTTGGGCACAAATGGGGTTTTAATTGGCCATTATTTGACCCCACTCAACGGGATTGCGCTGTTAACACATTTAATGTTAAAGCACTCAACTCTATATGGGGGACACTGCACAGCTTCCAGCCACGATTTGTTCCCCTCTTCAGTGTTTTTTTTAATATATGTAAGGCCACAACTATTCTAGTTGTTTAGCCCCTGAGATGAGAAGTTGGCATACTGGCTGTAGTTTGAAGAAGCTTCAGACCAGTATAGGGTCATAAGTGCATTAGAGGACCCTATCAGTAAGCTTTAGCTCCATATGTCCTGACCGTTTTCTAATGCACATATTTCATAGGGTCCTAGACGGCTATCTGTGTCTATTGGATTTAATTTTGAATGTAATGTTTTGTCTAATTGGAGAGAGTTCCAGAGTTTATGAGCCACAACCTCAAAAGCACTGTCTCCATTTGTGGTAAGCTTAGCTCCAGGAACTATCAGCAAACCCTGATCTGAAGACGTTGGAGACCTGCTGACATGTACACAAACTGACTCCTTGGATTGTATTTCATTGTCTCACCCTCAACTACTTTATTTTGAAATTAACTCAACCACACATTACTGTTGCATGGCAATATAACAGAAGATTGTTCAAAAAAGAATCTTCACTGGATTACCTCGTAATGTTAATATATGATTTAAACTAAATGTTTTCACTTCAGGAATATCCCTTTTTGGAATATGCAAGAGACTTGGTTGTCCGTAATAGGTAATGCTACATGTGATGTGACAGGCATTGGCTCATGTTTATGTTTCAGCTGACTTGTATAACCAGTCCATTTCCTGTAAAGGTCATTCTTCTTAGGCTGCCACATTGGTCTGCCAGCAATGTAAATGTGTATGTGGGCAGCAAACGGACAGTGAATGTATATGAAGGATTTGGAACAGAAGGTTGTACAAAACAGTGAATGTTTGTTCTTGGCCTTGCATTTTAATGTACTATTTAATACTAAACCAGGCATATGGTTATGTTTTGACATGTGTCATAAGGCAATATAACTGAACTAAATCTGAGTGGTAGAAGTGGGAAAGAGCAGTCTTGTTGTCATGGATTGAGGGTCATTAAGCATGTGGATGGTTTATCATGCTCTCTAATGCCACGGAAACCAAGAATAGCTGGTGTGTGACTGTATACAGACATGCACATTGGTTACATCTCAACTGCTCCACATTTCCTTCACACAGCGTCTCCTTTCATCCCTTGTTTGCTTGAAGCTGTGACTCCCTCTCATGTTTCTCTCATTCTCTTTTTTGCCTTCTCATTGTTGTTGAACTCTATTTATCTTCCTCCATCTTTCTCACCCTTTCAGTCTCTTTTCTCCGTCTCGCTCTCCCCCTTTTTTTTTCTTTTTTTATAACTGCTCAAGTACTAAGCACACGACAGTCAGTCACATGCTCGCTGGGTAAAGAGGCCAGCTGACTGTGGTTTGTTTTCCTTCTCCGCTGTGGGGCCGTCCAATCAGATCGCCGGCTTACGGCCACCGCCCCCATGATGTATCTGGCAGAGTTTCAAAACATCGGCAGGCATGTCCGTGTGCGTGTTGTGTCGGTGGCAACAAGCCAACAGGGGTTACCACGAGAGGGCGGGGCAGCGGCGGAGGAGAAGGAGAAGGAAGGAAATTAGCAATGAGGAGTGGAGAGAAAGAGTGATGGGGGAACAGAGAGGGAAGGGAATAAAAAGATACAGAGGTTGTTTGGAAAAGATAGGGAGTAGGTGTTCCATTAAGGGAGCTTTGTCTGGCAGATGGTATTCCTGGGATTGCTGGGAGTGCTGGGATTGGGTTTCCACAGATTATCCTGCTTGAACCTACCAGACTAGTTTAGGTCTGGTGCTGGGTCACTAGCTGGGCGTGTTATTCAGCATGGTTAATAGAAATGCTACAGAGGGTAATGGCAGACATTTTTCTGTGTAGCCCGATGTTTCACTCATGATCACTCAGTTTGGCCTTGTGCCCCATTTTAAAAAACACAATACTGATCTGCCTGGCATCCTGTTTTTTTACTATTATGTCAATGAAGACAAAATACCACTAGTAGGAACGGTATGCTACTAGCACAGCAACATAGAGGCTTCACCTTAGGCAAACTGATCAGCGGGGGTTCCCTAAACACCCTACACACAGACCATGGAATGACAACCCTACACCGTGGCACAAAACCTTGTGTGTTCGTCATCACATTTCTTAAATGCTTGGCTGGTAACCTGACATGTCTTTGAGGCCCTGTTCTACGCAGAGAATTCTCAAAGCATAGCCTGTGCTTGTGTTTTGACCTTTTATACACAAGTAAACAGCATTTTAGGTCCCTGAAAACTGACCTTTTGGGAAACCGTTTCCAGATGGATATTTAAGAATTGTATTTTCAAATTTTTATGTCTGGACAGGCAGACACTGAGGTTTTTGGAAACAATGAGGCAGACACCCACATTCACTTTCTGATTAGGTCGTATCAGTGTATGAAGCATCATTAGTAAATGTTCATGTAAAGAATGAGTTATGTCATATGATCGCATTTGAGGTTGTACACTGACAGACTGGCTGTTAGATCGTCTGTATTCTCAGTGTCCACTTGTGTCTTTCTAAATATAAAGAATACAAATGTGGAAAAGAGACGCAAAATGACTACTAACCCTGCTTCATTCATAGTAGTTCTGTATCTAAGCAACCAACCACAGAGTAAACAGTCTGCTTCTATTTTACACCGGCACGTGCGAGCGAACTGTACGCGAATGGCCATAGGATATAGGGTTGGGCTGATGAACGATGCCATACACAGTGGTGGTCATGTGGTGTGGTGCTGAGAATACTTTTAAACCCGGCACAGGGATGTATGTTGGTGGTAACGGGGTAGGTTCCTCTGCAGGGTGAGACAGTTGGAGAATCATGTCAGCAACTGTGGGAAACAGCAATGGCCACGTTGGTCAGATAATATGCAACTGCTACCTTACAACAACACTAAAGGGACGCGCTGCTTCAAATTCGTAAACAGCGATGAAGACATCGTTATATGCCAGTTCGGCAGACATCGTCCAACCCTAGTGTGATATATGTTTTCAGGTGTGTTAGTATGGACTGAGATTAGAATGTTTAGAAAGAGATTGCTTTTTTTAGGCCTTAGTAGTCTGATTTACAACGTTCTTAAAGAAAACATTTCTTTAGAAATTAAATACTGCTGTCATTATTATGTTTTGAAGTTTCAAAATGAATGGTACAACTATGTTAAATACATTGTATAATAAATACGTGATTTTGTGAGTATAGTTATCTTTAAAATGCAATCTTGTCCTTTGAGAATAGTTCAGATTGCACCCAAATAAAATGGAGATACTGCACATCCACTTTTTCTGTCCTGGGTTGGCCGACCACTCCAGTTGACAGCTCAGAAACCAGTAATTGTACAGGAGAAAGTCCCAGGTGAAAATATTGGTGATTGAGTACAAAGCAGGATGTTGTTTCAAGGTGTATTCAGATGATTGCTTCAAGCAGGATGAGTCACTTTTTCAAGAGAAACCCCCTTTCTGAAGTGTGTTAGATGTCAGTGTGTTTAACCGCTTGAGGCAGACTCTTCAGCCTCTAGGAATGTCACTTCAGTGTGTATGTGTTTCTGTCTGTTGACAGGCAGTTTCACAAAGAACACACAGGCCTCAGGCACTGACAGGGTTTATGAAAAAAGTCTTAACATCCTCACAGTAAATGCTTGCAGTCTAAAAATGTTTTTGTCTTTTAGGGATCCATGTACATTTCCTTAAAATGTGTCCTTGTTTGTTACTTTTTTAGCTTTGAAAACACAAATTGGTTAAATCATATACATTCTCAGCGGTCTTAAACAGAAATTGATTTTGTTTCTGTGGGATAAAATAATTTTCTTGACAGATCACATCCTGCTAACATGCGCTCCTGCACACTGCTTCTGGAAAAATAAAATCCCAGAGGAAATACAGAGTCTGATCTCATCTCTTGAAATAAGATCACATTATTCCTACTTACTTCAGAATGGGTCACTCTGTTCTCTTTCTACAGTTGCATATGTCATTAATTTCAGTTCCTTGTGCATATATTACTGTAATTAATGTGAATATCATTATCAGTTACTTCACTGCTGTTTGATTATGAAGATAAATGTGACAAATGAGGTATCAAGCTAGATGGAAACTGTTGACAATGGGACGTGACCATTGCAGATATCTGAGCACGTCTCTGTCAGATCTAGAGAACGTGCCCTCGCAGTTCCCAGAGCAGCATTGCTATTGCTGGCACCACAGTGTGACATTACACGGCCCCTGTCCCCTCCCCCACCTCAGCGGGGCCGGCAGGCTGTGAGTGCTGCACAGAGCGATTCTACTGGCTAGTTGAGCCCGTGCCCTCTCCCCCAGTTCCCAGTACCTGCAAGGGGAGGGGGGGGAGGAAAGGGGGCGGCTCCTACTGCAGCCTGCCCATAGTGTGAGCACAGGGCCAGGCTCAGAGCCACAATACATTTATTCTGACGTTCTTTCCCTGAAGATTTGTTTGTTTCTCTGCAGTGTGCTTGTGTTAGGCTTGATATTATATTATCTTAAAAGTTGAACTAAGAAATCACTCAAACATATTCTTATGGTCCTGTCCTTTTGGGGCTATGAGTTTCTGCCATCACCCATAAAATGATTATATGTGAGGGCCCTTTTAGTGATTTCCTAGCAATTCTGCCGTGGGAAAAGCAGAAATTAATTGCAAAATTGATTGAAACTGAATGATGAGTGAGCATGATAACATCTGTATGATATCAAAATCTTTTTGGAACAGCACTCCAAAACCCAAGATATTCACTTTACAATGATCGTAAACAGAAAATGACAAATCCTCAAATGTATCATCAGGATGGTTGTTTATTGTTTCACCTTCCTTTGAATGATTTTAATGGAAATAAAGTGGTGGCAAAAACAAAACGCTTACAATAATAGTCCCTAAATTCTTCTAGAGGTATCTCTTTATGTCAAGGCATTTTCAAGCACAAATGCCCCAACATATGTGGGTGTGTCTAAGTGAAAACTCATAATTGAGGAGCGTAATGGGCAGAGAGGTTTGCACGAGAAACATCCGGTGCACTAATGAAATACAATAACTCACTTCCCCCACTTCAGCCAAGCCCTCCCGCTCAGAGCTTTTATAGCTGGTGATGGCATGTTTGTTCCAGCCCTCTCTCCAATAGCACCTAACTACTAGCATTTCGCTTTGAGTGGCTGTATATGTGTTTGTTGTGCACTTTGCTGCACACACATTGTGTGCTTCAGTATATTTTGTTAGAGCTTGCTGATTTCGATGCTTGACAAATAAACTGTGTAGGTGAGTCACCTCCGCCTGAAGGCCTTCCCTCCACGGTGCTCGTTGTGGAATTTACAACTTTGTAAGGGTGACACCACGCCTCTTCATCTCTTAAGGTTGTTTTTCCACATTTGGTGTCACGTGTGCGCTGGATATTTGTGGTGTGTTCTTGCATGTGTGAGTGTATCCAGCGTGTCCAGCGAATGGCATGGTTTTGAAATGCCTTGCCTGTTGGAAGACCACATGTGTAACGGAGCAGCTGCCTTCCTGACTTTGTTTTGGGTGTGATGCAATTTTGTTTCTCATAGCTTGAACAATGAATACATATTTGTGACAAATTACTTGGAGCTTTTTGAATGATTGGTTGAGAGAGAGGTAGGAAAAGAAGGAAGCAAGCAGAAAGGGAACGGGATCCTTCACGGAGACCTGTGGGAAGAGCCAGTATCCTGCGTGAGTCAATAATATTGACTGGCGATCCAAGAGGCCAGTGTGTTATGTAATCTACAACCTTGTGTGTACGAGTGTGTTTCACCTCAAGGAGTGTTGAGCTGTGGATGACAAGTAAGCCGCAGATAGCTTTAAAGGTATTCTAAAGGTTCTTGCAGGTATTTGTCAAAGGATCTAGTTATGTGACAAAGGACTCAAGTGTTTTCAATAATTGTCTTCCGTTGTCATTTTGCCGTTTTTGGTGACTGCAAACGGGAAATAACAGTTAAGATATGAATGATTCGTAAATGGTCCAGCCTCAGTTGTTTTATGTTTTGTATGTCTTATGTGTGGTTTTGTTGTCATTTTATTGTGTTGGGTAAATTATGATAATTTAGTTTTTAGTCAGGGTCTCAGGAATAGTAAACATTTCCAAGGCAACAACATAGATCCTAATAAATGACAGGTGGACACTTGCAGCTGCATGTCGTTTTTCCCCCCCTGATGTTTTCACATTTACAATGAAACTTTTTAACATTATTATATATAATTATATATATTTATATTTATTTTTACTATATTTTGTTCATTGTGATTTTGGTTGTAATGTGTGGTATTTGATGGGAAAATTACAACAGGAAAGTGATTAATTCCTGCAGAGCTATTTATAAGTTGTATAAATGGTAAAGAAGAAACCGATATTGGGGAGTGTAGAGTATTTTTGAACATCCAAAAAAACAAAAGGGCTCAACTATACTTACTACTAACTAAATGATGAATGATCGTCAGTATTAGAGCTCTCAGAAATGTTTTTTAAACTGTTGCTTGAGGGGGCTAAGGAGGCAGGTTGTTGGTTTAGAAGACAACAAGCGTATTCAAGAGAAATGGTCTTGCGTCTTAAAAAATCTTTTTTTTTTTTTTAACTATCTGGGTTTCAACACAGAAACATTGTACCACTGATTCTGCAGCTGGAGATGAGGAGCTAATTTTGTATCTAATCATTTAACATTAGATATTACAGTAGTCACAGTATTATCAGGATGGGTGATACGGTGTGAGATGCAGTCCAAATCATTCTAAAAAGAGTGCCAGGTGGTTTATATAGTAAATCCGTTTGTAGTTCATTGAGATGGTTTTGAAACAGGAGCGTATCTTGTTTAGCGTGAGCGTTAGTGGTCAGGCATGTTTCTTAAATTTAAATGTCAATGTAAAGTGCATTGCAAATTAAATATATTATTATTATGATTATTATGTTTCTCATCAAACACTTATATCCATATGTGCTGAATAATCAGTGCAGCTTTGGTAGACTTCAACCAAACATTTGAGGGTCTTGTTGAGGCTGCAGTTTTTAATAATAGACCCATCTGTATAGCTTCCAGAGTATGTATCAGTTTGAACAAGAAAACCTTTTGTTACTCAAAAATATTTGTGGCCTGTGCGTGTGACTGTCTGGGGAAACAATAGTGATGACCATACATATTTTGTTGTTTAAGACTTTGTTACTGTCCCCTCCTGAACAATAGCTACCAGGCCTATAAATGCCAAAATAAGAAGTATGCAAGTCACTGTTTTCACATCAGGAACAGCCCCCCTATAGCTGTACAAATGTATAGTTCATTAAACCACTCGTCATGAAATTGTCAATACTGGAACAGCTAAATCTGATGATCTGAGCGCTGCTAATCTCAGTCCTGTAGAGACTACCGCCCAATCGCTCACAGGAATCCTACCTTCCCCTGCACTGTCAATCTGCCTGTCCCTCAACCCCCCAACTGCCTCAGCCCTGTGTCCATCATCGTGTTCTCCACCTTCCTCCTCCACTCCAGCCCTGCTGCATTCCTTGCTTTTGTGTGACCCGTCCCCTTGGAATTTGGGAGATGTTGATGGGGGTGGGAGGTGACAGGACAGGAGAGAAGAGGAGGGCATTGATTGACAGTGCGGTGGACTGTAGTGGAGGACAGGGCCCAGCAGAAAGAGCGATGGCAAGAAAAGGACAAGAAGTAGAAGAAAAGGATCCAAGAGGAGCTTAAGGAGGAGGCAGGGAGGAGGAGGGAGTCAGATAAAGGGGGAGGGTGTGTGTGTGTGTGTGTGTGTCTGTGTCATTAGATTATACTACTCCCGAGGGAACTGCCATTATTGATGGATTGATTGCCGGCCCCTCCCCATCCCACTCAGGTCTCCTGCTATTGGAGGCCATTGATCTAGTGTCTCTTTGGGATATGATGGCCAGTGCATATTTAATTAGCCCTTCATTACAACCAATCAGCATTCGGACAAGGGTTTAAAGGAGGCTTAGATTTTAGCAACAAAGGTTAAATGATAATTTTCCTTCTCATCCCAAGGGAGAGGGATTTTTTTTTTTTTATCAACGACGATCAGTTCTGCTTTTACTTAATCCATCATTACCATCATTGTACATAAAAAAACATTTTGAAAAAATGTTTAATCCTACATCTCAACAACTATGATATTGCCGGTAACTTAGTTACAGTAATAAATGGTTTGGAAAATGTGAAATGGGAGTAACATCCCGATATGGCCCTCATTCGCAGATGATTCTACTGAAAGAGTGTTGATCTAGTTTTGGTGGCCTTTAGTCATTCTGTTCATCTTCTGCCTCAGAAGCTCCCCCGGGAGTCGAGGCACATGTGAGCCTTCTTGGTATTGCATACATATTGATGACTTTTGTTTCATTCATGGTCTTTTCTCATTAATTAGCTCTGTTTGAGAGAGAAAGAGGAGGAAAGGGTGACACATAACTTTGTAATTAATGTGCTCATCCTGCATTCTCATTTCAACGTCAGCCTCTGATATCAGTAAAACACATCAGCAGTCACGGAGCTTAAAGAAATGGGCATCATGTAATTTAATTATACTTACACAAAGGATTGTCAAGAGATAAAGAGAGGAATTTATACAGTTGGTCGGCTGCAGATGTATTGAACTTCTCAACTGATCAAAAATGAGTTCCTCGATTTCTGAGTACAGCTTGGTTTGGCTTTGGACATTTGACTTTGTCCACATAACTAATTTGTCCATCTATATCTGTGTTTTCTCAGGTATTCCTGTTCTTCTGTGAAAGCTGCTCAGTACCTATCTGCAGGGAGTGCAGCGTGGGCCGTCACATTGGCCACACCTTCGTTTATCTACAAGACGCCGTACAGGACTGCAGGGCCATCACCATCCAGCTGTTGGCAGATGCACAGCAGGGACGACAGGCTGTGCAGGTGAGACAGGAACCTAGACAGACATTCACAGGGAGTTAAAAGAAAAAATAACCTGAAATCTTGAACCAGGGCAGCAGTATTGAGTTAGAAATTACTCCTGCACAATGTCAAACTCATTCCTGCATTTTGTCTAAATGCAAAATGTTTAAAATTGTGAGAATCCAGCAAATAATCAATTGAAGTGAACATGGCCAGATGTTCCCTTAAATACATTTAAAGACAAAGGTCCTTTAACACTCAGATGGGTCAAACTGATTGAAGACTTAACTAAACAAAGCAAAGAGCTCTTGCACATTTCTCCAAGGTCTGACAAAAAGACTATCCTTATGAAGGTTAAACCCACAAATCCCAATCATACATCATTCAGAGAGATGGAGGAGAAGCTGAGGAGAGCAGCTGTGTCTCTCTAGCACTGAGAGGCCGACTATTAGAGATGATCAGCTTGAAGCTGTTTGAGAGTGACCAGTCCTGGGCTGCTGGGAAGCCTGGGGTTAGAGGTGTCCAGCTGGCCCTGAAAGGGGATGGGTTGCACGGGGTGAGGTCTGCCGGGGGCAGGGCTGAAGGTCAGAGGGGAGGAGGAGTGGTGAGTAGGATGGGGGATGGTATAGGAGGTATTTAAAGGATTTCAGAGAAAGGAAAACTCCCCTTCTCTTTTAAAGAAGTGGAACACTTTGCCTTACCCATTCAGTCACCCTTTCACTACCTCCCTTATTACTCTCACTCCCACACAAACACAACGCCTCTGTTCATTTACTTAATTGAAGATTGGGTGGCAGACCCCACTTAGATTTCAACCAATACAGTTAAACATGCAAAGTTAAATGGTGAGAGGTTTTACTAACAGTCAGTGTTATTGGCCTTTTTTGCAGGGTTGCATTTGCTGTCACTGATCTAACACTGATCAGTCAGCAAGTTTTCAATTGCTCTAAAACAATTAATTTATTAGTATATACACATAACACCTAATTCCCATGGTTGGGAAGTGTTTGATTGTATTGATTCAAATTTTGCGGAAATAAGACAGTTCCAGTTCTTGATTCTCAGTTTTGATGCCAGTAGTGTTAAAAGGGAGGGAAACGTTTGAATGTTTCAATACAAAAATGTCCATATTCTGTTATTGTAATAATAAAGTAAATTCAAATACCCTAACCCTATTTTTAACTGAAGCCTGATACCTGAAGCTATGCACTGCTTAACAAAGGTTCCTTTAAGTAGCAAGCTGTACTAAAACAAGAGAAACAAAGCAGTAGTGTGCAGTAAGAGTTGCATATTTACTGTAAGTGGAGTCTTCACTCCATTTATCTATGACTGAAAACCTGAACAGGACTACAGCCGGCCTGCTGTTCCACTTTGCCTCTTTTAGCAAACAGCAGCTGTAATTAGGCCTCATTGTAGCTAGACTCACCCACTAATGTTAAACTAATTATACATACTGAATCACACCCGTATGCTAGGACACTGTGTTCACATTAGCCGTCATGCTTGCATCTAAAAAAACACGCTGTTGCGTTTATGCGTGATGTGGACATGCCCTGGAATATATGAAGCCTACGTTTGCAGTTATAAAGGTTTAATTTGTTTGGGAACCAAAAGCAGAACCAAAATTTTTTAAGCCAATTCCTGAGTCTTTTCTAATTTGCCAACAACTTTGATAGGCAATTCCTTAAATTTTTTATTTCATTAAAGAACTAGCCACAATTGTATCTCTGTGAGGCTATGAATTGTGCTCTATATGAATTTTAGCACCTAAATTACAACAATACTAACATGCTGATGTGTAACAGGAAATGTTTACCATGTTCACCATCTTAGCTTCTAACATAAGTGCTAAACAAAGTACACATAAGAGATCGCTATAGATGCTACGTCCATACTGAGGTGGAAATGACTAGACGTGTCACCAAATTTCTTAGCAGTCCATCTAATTGTTTAAACGTTTCACCTAAAACACAAAAATCAACCTCATGGCGGTGCTAGAGACGAAGTCAGGGGCATCACCAGGTCAAGTCATGTCAGGGAACCACGTACGTCTGCACAAAAATGAATGATGATAAATCTAAAATTTGAAAGTTGTTAATGTTTCCAGTCAGACCAAAGTGATGGATCAACTAACAGACCGACAGTTCCATTACCATTGCTGTAGTTTGGCTAAAATTGCTCTATACACTAGTTTCAGCTTCTGTACTGTGAGGGTTTCATGCCTCTTTCAAAATGATGTTATTGTACAGTCAATACCTTTTTGAGTTTAATCCTGTCGTTTGGCCAAAACAAGCAATTTGAAGATGTCGCCCTCAGCACACACACACACACACACACTTTTTATCGACTGTCACCTCCTATGCAGGAAAGGAAAAAGACTGATGCATTTATCAAAAAATCCCAAAATGGAATTGCTCTATAAAAGATAGTCTAGTCTTCCTGTTAAAAGGGGTAATGGGTAACCAACATTAGTGCTGTCCAGCATGCCTGGAAGGTGGGGCAGTGTTATAACCTTGGTAAAGACTCCCAAAAAATGAAACACTAGCTGTTCCACTCAGATCATGTGACATTGGCATTCAGTATCTCCTCAGCAGAGCTTGACCTTTGAGTGACTGCCTCACACCTAATGCATGCATACTTGTGTCACTCTGGGTGTTCTACAAATTCCAAGATATCACAACAAGGATCTGCACAGTTAAATGCCACTTCAGACCACATGTAGTTTAAAAGTTACTGGCTGGGAGTCACACTAACAACCTCAATAATTCATTTGGCGAAATGAACCAGGATCTGTGCAGCTGAGTCAGAAGAAGCACCGCCTACCATCTGGCAATACGTTGTGGTGTTTGCTGGGTCCATTTTGTCCCAGGTCACCATGGGAGTAAATGCTGACGCCAGATAATTCGTAAACACACACACACACACACACACCACACGCTCCTGTCCCCCGAGGTAGGAAATTTCCGCCCACTCCACACCTATTATCTTAGCTGACCTCTGACCCTGGACTTGTGACCTCCTGGTTGGCCAGAGCTCTTTCACGCTGCGGGTTGATTGGTCAGTTTGACGCTCTTTGTGCTCCAAGCTGTGCTCTTCTGGGAATGGTGATGGAAAAACTGAAAGAGAGAGAAGATGGAGACAAAAAGAGGGAGATTACGAGACCAAGTATGAAAAATAGTAAATGAAGAATGAAATTGAGAAACTAATTTGTGTCCTTTTCCCTCAATCCAGCTCAGAAGAAAAAGAAAAAGGGGGGAAAATAAAGAGGGAAAATTAGCATTTTATATGAACACGGGGACAACTGGAGAAAGGCGGTGGCTTAATATTTCACCCTGCCTCCTTCCTCACTCTCTTCCTCCCCCGATTCTTTTAGGATCCCTGCTGTTCTCTCTATGGGGGCCTGATTTAGTTGACCCTGTAGCTGCCCACCTCAAATGGCCAAGGGAAAAAGAAAAGGACCCTGCTGCCAGGCTTTGTTCTTGCAGGGATGTAGTGGGGGTAGAACGTTATGTATCCTGAGACAAGGGTTGCAGATCACGACCTGTAGAGGTTTAGGTGACCTCTGATCTCTGCGGCCAATATCACAAAGAGAGCCTTATCCAACCTCCCCTTCGTCCCTGTGAGGTCCGGTTCACCCTAAGACCTCCAAGAAAACGCCAGAGGAAAAGAGAGATAAATACGGGGTGGGGACGAAAAGGAAAAAGTGCATTTAACTCAAATTGTGGGTTGTAAAAGCTCAAAGGTTGAGGGTTTACAATGTACAGTTGCATTTTTAGTGTGAGTAATAATCAAGGTAATGAAGAAACTCCTTTTATTGTGCTGAAGCCCTGATTATGTAATTTCATGCAGTGTCATGAAAGGCACACAGTACAAAGAGAAGCCTCTTTGAAACGTCTACAATTTGGTACCAAAACAATAGTTTTCAATACTGTCAAGCCCTTTTATCCCAAGGCCAAACATGCCAAATTGCTTGGTGTATAACAAAAAAGCACTATAAGCACAATAAAATAAAAATAAGATATCTGACCAAGCATAAGAATGGGAATAGACCTGCAGCATTTTATCAACTAGTTGTCAACTATTAAATTAATCCCCAAATATTTAGAAAATTGATTTCTTGGTTTCTTAAAATTTTTTAGAAGTCAGTGGTAGAGTGGGCCTCCCATGTACAGAGGCTTTGTCCTCGCTGCAGTGGCCCCGGGTTCGAGTCCTGGCCTGGGGCCCTTTGTTGCATGTCACCCCCCCCCCTCATCCTGTTTCCTGTCATATCTCAATCTGTCCTGTCCACAAAGCCATGTAAAGGCCAAAACATAAATAAAACTTACTGATTGTAGCATCTTTAATGTGAATGAATAATTTCAAAACATTTGATTTATTTATTGTTATTTATTTTTATTATTTAAATTGTTATATATTATCATTTATTATTTTTACTTATTTTTCACCATTGTCGATTTTTTTTTTTTAGGCCAAATAATAAAAATAATAAAATAATAGACAGTGTAAGTTGAGGGCTGCAACTTATGATTATTTTCATTGACAATTCATCTAACTTTTAGTACTTTTTAACACTCAGTTCTTAAGGGACTCCTCATAAGGCCTAAATAAGGACTACATTTTTAAAGTTTTCATGATGCCGACCTTGAATACCAGGAGTGAACAGTGGTTCTGTCCAGCAGGAAGTTGCGTCATGTTGTGTAGTGTGAAGTGACTTCCTATTCCTGACCCCATGTTTCCTTTTCCCCTCGAGAGAAGCCACCAAACGTGAGAAAAGAATAGGTCATAGAACAGATTGCAGGTGTTGGTCCATTCATTTGTCAGGAAGATGGCACCTACTGTGTCCTCTCTTTTTAATGCTTCCTGATCCTCTGCATCCTGTTTCTGTGGGTCATCTGTATCCCATCTGAGTAATAAAACCGAGCAGGTGGTGGTGTGTTTGAGACAGTCCGATCTGGTACTTGCGTCAGCTGACTATCAAATAAGCTGACAGGGTGTTAAACCACAACAGTGTGATGACATCATTGTGTTTTCCTTCCTCAGCTAAGCATGGAGAAGGTGCAGGCCATGGCAGAACAGGTGGAGATCAAAGCCAAGGTGGTGCAGACTGAAGTGAAGGCCCTGGTCCTCAGACACAAGAAAGCGCTGGACGAGAGAGAGTGTGAACTACTGTGGAAGGTGAGCTGAATCTTTCATGTTCATTAGCTAATGAAACATCCTGCTGGTACCATGTTGTGGTTGTGGCACGCAATGATTAATCCGTGTCTGTAAAATCCATTACTGCCTGTGAGAGTCGCATCAAACAAGCAAATAGTAATAGTACAAATAAAATAGCAACAATAATTTTAAGATAACTTATGGTAGACAGAGTGACGCTGTATCTGCAGGGAGAAGAATAATGTATGAGGCCAGCAGAGAATATACTGTCTCATCAAGATTCATTCATTAAACTTGTTAGATAAAATCAAACGGTTGGAACGGAGCCTACGCTTGATGAACACTCTGTCAAAGCCTCCCAGGTTTAGGGTTACCCAGAGAACAAGTGGGGTGCTGGGGGAAAGAAAGACCTCCTTCCCAGAGGCCCCCTTACCCCTGGCTCAGCCATGCTTCAAAATAACTATGGGTAATAAATAACCACATAAAAGGAGACTGTACTAAATGCAAGCTCTGTGTCTCCATGTACCAGTCTGGTGTCTAACAGCACATACACTCACACATTCAAACACCAAATCTTTCGTTATATCAATTACGATTGAAACTAGATTTTATGTTTCATGTGTATTTGTGTATTTATGTACATCTGCAAATATGTAGCTTTTAGCCTGAAAGAACATAAACCATCATTTAACCAAACACCCACTAGTCTTCTAAACTCTTATTACTCCTCCCAGAGCAAAGGCTCAGTGACATCATAAAAACTGAGCTGTGTCTTACTCCCTCAGATCTTACAGCTCTCGGTGTGTGTGTGTGTGTGTGTGTGTGTGTGTGTGTGGGGTGGGGGGTCAAAGTGTCACAGAGAGGGTTTTCACTTACCCATGTTCTGCCTTTAATCCTTTTTGCACTACCAGACTCACTTTTTATCCCTTAAGTCCTTACAGGCAACTATAGCACGCCTACGCACGTTGACTCTGTCTTTCCCTGTTTTTATGCTTTTGGTTTTTCAGTCCGCCGTCTTTAGGAACATAATGTTCATGTAACAGTCCAAATCTTGCGAACTTTTACTCAGGAACACCTGAATGCATTTATTACATTTAGTGCAACATCTGCTTGGACTTGAGGATGAACAGATTGGTATGTGGTTACCTTACAAAACACACTTTTGGCCATACTTGAGGAAAATGTATGCGCTAATTGAGATAAAACTACACACAAATGTGTAATAGGATAAAATGACGGTGTGACCAAAAGGTCACAGGTCAACTTCACTGTGACATCATAATGTTCTGCAGAAACACTTTGCTGGCCATTATTCAATGCTATGAACAGAAAGGGAGATGGGACCTTATTTCACATTTGGTGGGAACCTGGATTGGTGACACTAATCGTGGATGGTGATTGTAGGGATCAGCTGTGCTGCTGGGTTGAAACATGTATGTTTGACAATTTGTAACTCCCTTGCATCGACATCCATATTTGAAGCATTGCAGACCACCACACGCTCACTGGTTTTGCTGTTATTGAGCTTCAGGTGATTGTCAATAAAGTGATAACTTCCATTTTGCCAAAAAATGCACTACATACAGACATGGATGTAAAATGCAACTTGACTGGTTAGCAGAGCATCAATTGATGATTTGCATCTTGTATGAAGTATGTAATTGTTTGGTCATGAAAGAGTTTTGCAAAGCCTATTTGTCTGCCAAATACGAGGAGTGGTGTTGAGGCTTTTAGAAATATCAGTGAAAGCAGATGAAGGCTACATGTGAAGTAGGGTGGTGCTGGTGGATCGTCCGTTTACAGATCTGATGTTTGTCCATTTAAACCACAATTTTGCCTGTAAAGGAAGTCTCAGTTTGTTGTAAAGTGAAAAGGACGACTTATCTATATCTGTTGATTTACATGGCACCTCTTGCACCAGCGCAGCTCCTGTGCTCGCCTCAGCTCAGGTCCCTACACTTGCAAGTTGAGCTGAACAAGCTCTGAATCATACACGATATAGGAAACCACACAAGCGTCTCCTGTACTTTGAGCCTGTGCTGAAAGTGGTGTTGGGAAAAATGTAACTAAATCTCAAAAGGTGCTTCATAGTGACTCAGCACTGTGTCACTGAAGAAGACTTAGTCAAGGCTGTGAGATAACCACCAAAATAGCTTGATGTGACTCACAGGTGAAATGTGACTTGAAATCTACTGGTGGGAGTCTCGGTGTGTCTTCTATATGTTATTGCACGAATATGTTGTACTTGCGCTCATAAATGATGTTAAACTAGATGTGTGTCTATCAGAGGCCTGACTGGAGTCTCTGTCCTCAGTGACTATAAAGTGTAACTCTAGTCTCACAGATGCAAATTGCAGTTCCATTTATGCCAACGATTAACAAAGGACCCCTCTCTTGTGGAGTCTTTGTTTCTTTCGGCCCTTCCTCAGTATCAGAAGTCCTTCTAACCGTAGAGGCAGTCAGGCTATTGTGTTGTCTTCTTTTTGTTAGGTGGCGGTAAGTAAGAGCCCAGTCCCTGCTTCTCAGGTTCTAGCACCCTCTTTAATGCTTTATTCTCACTCTATGTACTGTAACTTTATCTGGCTTCTCACTGTAACAGAAATCTGTTGTGGGTAAGTGGTGGTCAGACTTTTTTATGATAAGTTAACACTTAAGTACTGTTTTTTATACAAAAAAAATCCCTCCAAGTTTAGTTAGCATCTGTTTGAAGAGTCTACTTTGTGTCCAGTTTTAGTCATTGTTATGTAATTGTCTTCTCTTCTATTGTTCAGGCAAGAGGAAAGAAACTAAGAGCAGTAGCTTGCAGCCAGTTAGGGTTGAATTTCTGCTGAAAGAAAATACCTTTGAATGCAAATGTCAACCCTGTTTTTCAGTTTGAAAACAATAAAGATAATATCCATTTTGTCTTAATGACATGCAAGGAGTCCTTACGACTTGATTCACAAGTGTATGTGAGCAAATAGAAGTTTGTGTTTTCAGTACAAATCAATTACATCTTGTCAGTCGGCTACAATTTGATTTTCACCACAGTTATCAGTGATGTTTTATTTTCCCTCAACGTCAGATACATTTGAAAAAAACAGTCAGTGTATCCTACCTCTACTACTTCTCGTCTCTTCTTTTTACCTACATTGAATCTGACTTGTTAGTTTGACACACTGATGCACAATCAAAATGATATGCAGGCAAGAAGCTGCGGTTCACCCTTATGTTCTTATTCTCTGTCCTGAATGACTGACAGACTTTGCATGGTCAGCACATTGCTGCCATCCTGTGGGCAGATGTACGTGTAACACCCTTTGGTATGGAGCTACTTAAAGACTGACGGTGTTTTAACTCCTCAATCAATTTTTCTTGTAAAATTTATGGAAATTAGTGGTTGCAAGTGAGGCTAACCACAACTAGAAAAAAACAAAGTAATCATCAGTGCTGAGGACTTGTTTTTGTAACCTTGTATTGTTTTGCTATTGAACTTGATTTCTCTGTGTTAAGTATTCATGATCATTTTAGGTGTGTCACCAGAGGAACAAGAAAAAACAAAACTAATTACAAAAATGTGTACATGTAATGCAAACATTAAACATCATATTTTAAAACATAAGACATAATGATTCTATGGGCCAGCCAAGTGCCCCTGTCATGTGTTATTCAATAGAATCACATTTAGTGATAGTAAACATGAAGGCTGACGTTTTCACAGTAAGATAGCCATCTGAAAAATGTCAGGGTTTCATTCTGTCACTGTATATTGTTATAAAGTCATTATTATTGTTATTATTATTTGTTACAATGAACTTTTGAAAGGATGAAAACAGAAGTGTTTTTTGTTGAACAGACACCTTGTTATAATTGTACTAAATATTATTGCCTGACAGACAAGAAACTCGATATAAACTTGAAAAACTACAATTCTGGGCCATTGATAACAAATGTACACCTAACGACAATCGTCCATTTTTACACCATGGTATACCATGAAAACTGTGTAATGCTGCAAACTTAGTGAGCATTGTGTTCTCTGGTTTCAGGTGGAGAAGATCCGTCAGGTGAAGGCAAAGTCTCTGTACCTGCAGGTGGAGAAGCTGCACCAGAGTCTGACCAAGTTGGACAGCACCATTGCTGCTGTCAGCCAGGTGCTGGACGAGGGCCGCCACCTCGACGTGCTGCTGGCCAGGGAGCGAATGCTCACCCAGATCCATGAACTCAAGGCTCTGAGGGGTTTGCTGCAACCACAAGAGGATGACCGCTTCATGTTCACTCCTCCTGACCAGGTAGGCACTGACACCCTGCAGGTCACGGATCCTTACAAGGGGTCAGGGAGTTTAGGATTTTAAATGTATAGCTACTTTGTAATGCAATGATGTAATAATAGAAGTTGCAGAAAAAATGCTTCAAAGAATTTAAGTGTATCTGACATGTTTCCCACAGGCTCTGTATGTAGCCATCCAGGCCATGGGTCTCATCAGCAGCGGAGCTTTTGCTCCAGTCACCAAAGCTCATGGCGAGGGTCTAAAAAGTGCGCTTCGTGGCAAGCCCGCCTCCTTCACTGTGATTGGATACGACCACGACGGTGAGCCACGTCTCTCTGGTGGGGACGCGGTGACGGCCATCATCATGTCAGGTACAGATGGCAACCTGTCTGCAGCGGAGGTAACAGACCACCAGAATGGCTCGTACACCGTCACCTACCTGCCCAAATGTGAGGGGGAGCACCTGGTGTCGGTGTTGGTGTGTAACCAGCACATCCAAGGCAGCCCCTACAAGGTGATCGTGAAGTCAGGGCGGAGCTATGGCTCCCTGGGCTCCCAAGTCTCATCCTTCGGGTGCGAAGGGGAGGGAGATGGACAGCTGTGTCGTCCATGGGGCATCAGCGTGGACAAGGAGGGATACGTGGTGGTGGCTGATCGCAGCAACAACCGCATACAGGTAGACCTTCATTTTCTTTCTCGTCCTCCTGTGTAGCTGCCAAGGGTCAAACATGATGTGTGTTTACAGCACTTAAGGAAATAATGAAAAATCAAACCATTAAGCAAATGCAAAGAAAGGGCTCTCAGTTAGAGGTCGACCAATCGGTTTGGCTGATCCCTCTCCCTCTTAATTAATAGTAAAGAAATTGGCACAGACAGGAAACAGCTGTACGTTAACGTTAGATATGCAGCAGCCATACATGCATGGCAGACTTTAATTAATGTCATATTTTTCAATGTAGATTTAGAGATTAACGTTAAATAAGAGGTATTTTTATACATGAATCAATTCTCCACTCCATGAAATACCTTCAACGTATTACTTTGGTGAGAGGGTTAGAAAATATTAAAGTTAAATCTTTGTGGCCCTGTTGTAACGTTAAACATTGGAACAGCTGATTTTACCGGAGGCTGAGAACAGTGGCATTCAAGTCATATTTAGACCTCTCGCACCTTGACCAGTTTTCAGTTTATTCTCCCCACAAGTTATCTAGCCTCAAATATAAAATGCAGCACCATCACCTTGTCTTGTATCGGGACAGGGCACTGAAGGCAGCCAGGAAAAGAAACCATTCTGTTAGCATTACATTACAAAATACTGTATTTACCAGTCTGGTGCTCCCTCTTCCAAATAATCCAGCCATGAAACTATTTATCCATCCATCTATGAATTTATAATCGCACACTTTAGAATCCTCCTTACCCCAAGAATATGCACCAGGGTAAGACTTGGTTTGTAAGAGTGGCATTTAACAATGTAATGGGACACACAACAGAAGTAATCCTGGCCAGTTCAGCCACAGATCAGCTCATCGGCCACTGTAAATAGAACAGATTCCAACCATGTGGTCCACTAAATTACACATTTACAGATCTTGTGTCTTGATATCAAACAGACAGCTACTGCTAGCTTCTCAACTCAAATGAAAGACTGTCCTGCACATATCTAAACTGGATGGGAGAGAGAGAGAGAGGGCCCTAATGTTCAGTTTAACTGTTCTAATGAAGTTCAACAGTTCTGATAAAGTAAATACCAAAAACATATAAAAATAGATTAAAAAAACATTTAAAATATGAATATTGATGACTATAAAACCTACCACTGGTCAGTTTTTACTCTCAGTAAGTCGTTCAGTCATTCTCGATTAAATTGCATTGAAAGTGGGTCATTGGATTGGATCTACTCAGCAGTAAATGTGAACTGCACACTGTTGATGCATTTGCAAACTTTGTGAGACTTTGTGAGTTGAAAAGTGCCCGAAACGTATTTCCTCCTACGTCGCTCCTCCTGCACACAGACTCCCTCAGTTGCATACACCACAGTCAAGCCGGGAACATTTTGTACTAAGGAATCAATGTAAATAAATAAGTATTACCTAGAAATTGCACTGCATTTAATAGAATGAATGGCATAAAAACACAATGCCAGTAGGGCCATAACTTCCGACTGCTCACTCTGTGGGCTTGGGTGGTTCTCACATATATCATTTGCTTTGCTGGGTGAAGACATTAGCAAGAATAGAACCGGGTTTGCCTTTAGCGCGCTGTTTAATGTGAGAGCTTTGCAGTAGAGTTGGTACAATGTTGTAACATTAAAGTAGAAAAAATGAGATATGTTTTGTTCTTTCCCTCTCCAGATATTCAAGCCTTGCGGTGCTTTCCACCATAAGTTTGGCTCTCTGGGTTCCCGGCCTGGTCAGTTTGATCGTCCAGCGGGGGTTGCATGTGACAGTCAGAGACGAATCATTGTGGCCGATAAGGACAATCACCGTGTGCAGGTAAGAACACCCATTAAGACATGAAGCCACACATCTCTACTTACCATTTTTTACATGATTGCTTAAAGTTCAAAACTCGCAGGAAGGCTGCGCAACAAATAATGTAAAAGTAAGTTAAAAAGAAACATGTTTACTTATAAAAACCTGTGAACTCACTTAGACATATGTAAACACATCTCTCCACATGCTTATTCTCTGTGCTGCAGATGTAAACATGTTGGATCCTGAGACATTTGCTCTGTCTGACAGGTGTTTACTTTTGAGGGCCAGTTCCTGCTGAAGTTTGGGGAAAAGGGTACCAAGAATGGGCAGTTCAACTATCCCTGGGATGTGGCTGTCAACTCTGAGGGTAAGATCCTGGTCTCAGACACCAGGAACCACCGCGTGCAGCTCTTCGCCCCTGACGGCTCATTCCTCAACAAGTATGGCTTTGAAGGGGCCCTGTGGAAACACTTTGACTCTCCCAGAGGAGTGGCCTTTAACCACGAAGACCACCTGGTGGTGACCGACTTCAACAACCACCGGCTCTTGGTCATCCGGCCAGACTGCCAGTCTGCTCGCTTTCTGGGCTCCGAGGGCACTGGGAACGGGCAGTTTCTGCGGCCCCAGGGTGTCGCCGTGGACCAGGAGAACCGCATCATCGTGGCGGACTCCCGCAACCACAGAGTCCAAGTGTTTGAGCCCAACGGAAACTTCTTATGCAAATTTGGCACACAGGGGAGTGGCTTCGGACAGATGGATCGCCCCTCTGGCGTGGCTGTGACGCCTGACGGAGTCATTGTGGTTGTTGACTTTGGAAATAATCGCATCCTCAAGTTCTAAGAAAAAAGTTTATTTTTGCATTCTCTCTCTCCGTTAGTCCTTTTGCATTTTTTTTCAATGAAGGAAATGGAGGAGAGAATGAATCAACAGACACAACAGGAGGGGAGCTCAGAGAGGATTGAGAGCATGTTGAAGTGAAGGGAAATTAAAACTGTAAATTTTTATTATTATTGTTATTTTTTGTTTATTATTGATATTCTCCCAATCAGATATCTGTGGTATGTATGACAAAGGGGACCTCTACAAATTGATAATCAGTAGAAAAAGAGCCATACTTCCCTTCCTCAGTCTCAGCTGCTCTGAATTCTCTCTGTAAACTCTCCTTAAGTATCCATCTCAGGGAATTTCTCACTTTTCTTGAAATCTTGTACCCTCTGCTCCACACCTACCTCATTTAGCTCTTTATGAATGTACTCATAGTCACTGAGCAGAGGTTTTAGTCCGTGAAGTTTTACAAAGAAGAAAAGTCTACCTCTATACCTTGTTATTTAAGAGAGACAAAAAAGAATAGACTGTTCAGTTGATATTTGCACAGGATTAATGGAATTCTTGCTGTGCATTTTTGAAATATGAGTTAAAGTGAACCTCCTGAATGTTGTTGCTGAGACAATACTCAGACCGCTGTAGAGGCTGCATGATTTATTCTCATTAGAGGGTGTCGCTCGGAGACGAAGCTAGCATACAGCAGTGTCCTTTTCATGTTTTTAGGCTACTTAGATGTTTTGCGTATGCTTTGGCGCTTGTCTCTGTGTGGCTTTGTGGAGTTTGTAGTGTCCTGATAGCCTAAGAAGAGTGCGCGAAGTGATGCCAAACTTAACAGAATCAAAATTAGCTCAGGTCATAATAGGACCAATGAAAATGAGCTGTACTTTTCAGGATCTCCCTCTAGCTTTACTAGCTAATTCTGATTTGATGAATTTATTCAAAAGTAAACATATAAAGTCGAGGACACGATCTCTGAAATTATCCCTGACATGATCCCCAAACTAAGCCCTGTAATAAAGTAAATCTAAAGTGTTTGATCAGCCATACCCCCCTGCCCTCAATCATGTCCCATAAAACTGGATGATGTAATGTGTCTGATGAAATAAGACGACCTGCGTCGTTACTATCCAGACAGATGCATGAACAACTAAATTGCAAAGATTAGTAAGCAAGGAGACCAGCTTCTCCTTCAAAAGGGAGGACCCACCAAAGGATTTTGGAGATGTATTTTCCGAGATCTGGATCTATTAGTGATTTTACCAGAGAGATTTAATCATGTAACTGAATGACACCTTTTTTGTGAGGCATGCTGTGTGACAAAAGCCTCACGGGTATACTCCTAATTTGGGTGTCCAGAGGACATAAATGGCATCAAATGAAAGGCCATACATTTTACAATCCTTTGGATTTAGATTGTGGTTGAAAGCCACCTCCCTTTGCCCCTGGGGCGTAGGATTTAGTCCAGTCCATTTAGAGGGCAAGATCACAAAGCCCGGCCCTATTTATTGATCCTTGGAGTTGAGGAGACCTCTCCAAATCGAGTGCTAGTAGACCGATTCCTCTAAAGATGGAGGTCTATAGACCGACTGCTGGAGTCAACCAAAGTTAGAATTTCTGCACAATGGCCAACCTTCAGATTTGGCAATTAAAGAAACTAAAAATCCCCTTTAAAAACCTTTTCTTGATTAATCATTGTTGCCGGGAAGTCTACAGTTGATTAAACTCATGGAGTTGAGTTCATAGCACTGTCCATGTTAGGCTCAGAAGATAAAGTGTGCTTGGGAGGCAGTTTATTGTGCATGAGTACTTCCACATCCTGCTAACACCAAGGCCCTTGTTGTGTCAGGCAGGTTTTAAAAGAAGATCCTATTCATCTTTCTGCAGAGATATGTTCATGTAGAGAACAGAAGATATCTACACCAAAGAGAACCCCCTTTCCCCTTTGCATTTATCACCTCAGCCCATTAAATGATGCCCCAGCTGTATCATTAGTAGACAGCCCATAGGCTCCAAGTAGCATCTCAGATTAGCCTTTGTATCCCAATGTAATTACCGTAGAAACTAAGTCATACTAACACTTTGTGGGGTTTTGAATCTCCTTGACCTTTGTTGAATCCGTGTCCCAGAGTAGGCACTAGACAGCTAAGGTTTGGTTAGCCACTTCCTTAGCCTAGCAAAGAATCTTGGGACCTGTGGAAAGATTCTCCGACTGACCCTCACCTCTGAGGAGAGGGTCAGTCTGCACATGATCAGGATATACATCATCATATCTAAGACATCCTGTACCTCAATCGTTTACCTCTTCTTTTTTTTTCGTAATCCTCATCTCCTGAATACCTCAAATATGTCACTCTATGCTACTGTGCATTTAAACATTCAAATACCTCAACATGTTACTTGTTCTGAATACCTCATTTTTACTCTTTTATTTAAGCATACCTTGTCAGATATTTATGCATTACAAATATACCTCATTCTTTGAGTCGTCTTGTGTTACAGTACAGTACATGTCTCATAGCTCTAGGACCAAAGATCATGGTACTGTTTTGAGTGGAAATTTGTATTATGGTCATCGCTCCATCTTCCAACCCTCTACTATCAGTTCTGTCGTCTATGCCTTTTTACTACCAGGAAACCAAATATGTCAGATAAAAGCATTGTGCCAAAATGATCTGTGAGCGTTCTGTGCCAAACAGGGTTGGCATTTGGACCACGCTGTTTTACATGACAAATGTCACTGGACCATTATATCATTGGTTACAAATGTTGAATCAGAGCAACTGAGAATAAATCCTCTCTGTCTGCTTGGATGCACTTAAGAGGGCTGGGCCCTATTTATCTTTACCTCATGATGATGATGATGATGAACATTCAGATTCCACTTGTACTTTGTAACTGTGCGCAAAGGGGTGGGGGAAAGAGGATGTGGCCTCTTTTAAAGAGTTAGAAAAACCGCCTTTGAACGCACAACAATGACCTCACAAGAAGATTTCAGCACAATTTTCCAAGGTATCTAAGTGGATTTTTAGGATGCTTAGGTTGGTTGTGGAGGACCTTGAGATGAGTCTACAGCCAACCATTCTGATAGTGGTTTAAACAAAAACGTCAGAGGATCAAGCCTAACACGTTACAGCAGCTGGTTCATTATTGAAGTGGAGCTGTTAGCCAGTTTGATTCAACACACCCTGCTGCTTTGATCCCAACACCTAGTTTCACCAATAAGATTGTTTTTTTTTTTTTTTGCTTTTCAGTATTAGTCTATTTCTTTTTTTTTAATTATTAAGATTGGAGAATTCTGTCTTTAAGATCCTTAGGTCTTCGCTCTTAAAGAGGAAAAACGTGTTTTAAACCTTTATTTGTTCTTCATTTTGTTGCATGCTTTAAAAAATCCTCATATTATAAAGACGTCTCTCAGATAGGTGTTGCAAAACAAGACGGGGTGGGTAGCTGACTATTGGTTTTTACCAAAATATATACCCAAAGATGTGTATGTTTGTGTTAGGATTGCGTTGGATGGAATTAACTTTTGACCTTTGCGATTGTATTTCCTGTTCTCAAGAGGCTCGGCAGAGCACAACCTGTTCAGCCGGCCATACCTCGATTCCTGAGAAACAACAGAGGCAGAGTTTTATGATGCTCAAATGCTCCCTCTTATATGCAGAATATGGGTAGACATATTAACATATTGTCCTTTCACACTCGGGCCCTGTAACTGCTGAGTATAGATTTACACACAACGATGAATCCATAAGGCAGCCATTTTGTGTGTGACCTAATGGGAACTCCCTCACTGTCATGTGAGGAGCAGCTATGTTTCTTCAGCACAAACTAGCAATCGGCTCCCTTCTTTCGCTACATAAGAATCCAGGAAGTGCCAGTGATGGCAGCCGTCATGTGATTGGTTGACTGCACTCCTGCTCGGCTGTTGGATTTTTCTTTTTCCTTTTCCTTTTTTTTTTTTTTTAAATAGCCCCCTGATGTTTATGTCCACCAACTTATTTCTGGCCTCTCACAGCTTTAAGAGAGAAAAAGCAAAGCTGCACCAGGTGACGTGTGCAAGGTCATAGACCTCCTTTTAATGATTGTATACTCGAATGAAAAAAAAGAAAGTGAAAAAAAAAGGTTGGAAAATTTAGAAAGGAAAAAAAATAAAACTCAGGTAGTTCTCAGCAGCCCTGCCCTGCAGGTGTCTCATTGAAACGTGTCCCGTAGTGATGATGTAGTGACTTTCCCCCCTGTTATGACTTCTCAGTACTAGTCTGATTCTTTTGTGTGTCCATTTCAATATTATAAAACAAATTATTTCTAAATCTGAAACAATAAGGCTTTTGATTAGTTTCCCCTGATTAATCTTTTTTTTGTTTGTTTTGCCAATTTTTGTTTCCTTTCACAAAAGAAAGTACAAATACTTCTCACCACTCGATGCTCATTGGCCCTTTTAGAATGTATTTTGTGAAGAAAAGGGTTACATGGGATCTTGTTGAGGCTCGCTCGCTACAACCAGCTGCTGGTGGCACAAAAGGACAAAGGAGACCGCAGAAAATATCGGGCGCTGAATGTTCCACACCAGCAATACTCAGAGTATTTGGTGGAATCATGTGGTTGTAGTGGAACATGAGGCACCTTGTTCGCTTTAGAACCAGCTTTAACATCAGATGGGGGTTGTGTGTCAGCTCATTTTGTCCAAACTCTTGTTTCCATGGCGTTCTGTCCTCCCAGCAGCCGGTTGCGCGCAGAGCGGGTATCGTGTTTGTGCGCTGCATCCATGTTGTCTAAGCAGAAATCCACTGAATGTATCCTCCTAACAGTCCACGAGGCGGGGCGAGCCAGCGTGGCCAGCTGAGTTTAGATGGGTGCTGCTAGCGCTTCCTCAGCCACGTCACAGTGTGTGTGTGTGTGTTTATCAGTCATACCTTGTGTGTGTGTGTGTGTGTGTCTGTCTGTCTGTCTGTCTGTCTGTCTGTTTGTTTGCCAGCACACCTTCCCTCCCTCTTAACACACACTCACACATCGTGCTGAGTTAAAGTGCAGATGTCAGGTCTTCAGTCTAAATAAGGCACAGGAGACTATAATATATTGGCCACCTGCTGCTCTCTCTGTACTCTGTGGACTTTAAACATTTCCTATGCAGTTTTTTGTTTGCTTTTTTTTGGTTTACACTTAAATAAATAAAGTTGTATTTCTTTGACTTCAAAACGCGTGACTCTCTCTTTGTTGTAAAACTGCAGAAACACTCCGATCCGTTTATTATAATGACGGCTTCACTCGGATGACTTCAGACTGGACATCACTCACTGAGGTTTGTTGAACTGCAAGTGATATATATGTACACACACACACACGATGTAGCCACAAAATTACACACATTTCAAGCTAGTCATATTTGCATATTTATTCCACGTGTTCACAGAACTGGCTTTCTTCATGACACTCCTTTCCTCATGTAGAGAGGACCTGAGGCGACGCGCCGCCTTTTCCCTTTCCGTTGGTTCACATAGTAAACGACACCTGCTCCAGACACGAGAACAAACACACCCTGCGTTAACATCCGAGTGAGTCTGAAAGCGGTTTGGACAGTAACTGGTTTCGCTGGAGGAAAGAAGAGGAAAGGAAACAATTGTAAATAGTACAACTAATGGTGGCTGAACTCTGTGATGTGGAGAGAGGGACATAGTGGTGCTTAAAAGACAGATTTCACATGAAGACACACAAAGATGTGAGGTGGAGCTGCAGTCGATCGTGGCTCGCTGTCTGTGTCGGAAGAATGTTGTTTGTCAGTTTCAGAGCGACATGTTTAAAAGACAAGGCCTTCTCTGTGTGACGGACTGTCTGTCGTAGCTGCCGGAAATACCTCAGTCACACTGCTGCTCACTTTGTCTGTTACTGGGCAGTGATTCATGTAAAGGCCAGAACCAGCATATAAATCAATGATTTGTTAACTCAACAACTCATCTTTTCATTCTAGAAATGGTAACGGCAACAAAGACATGCTCGTACATTCCAAACATTGTGCGATTATGATCATTACATTAATAACTCTTCAAATGGAACTAAAAAGTTTGTAGGAATAACCGTCACTGTAACTTCACCACCCTGGTTAAAAAAAGACCAAAAAAGATTCTACTTCCTACAAAAAGTAAAGAGCAGGATTCTGGTTAGACATCACCCACCCAGCCACAATATGCTCACCCGCTACTGTACGACAAATTATACAGAGAGAAGCTTCATTTCCCAGACTGTAAGATTCATCATCAATGCTAATGTTATTTTCAAAAATTATTTTATGAAATACTGTATTTCTTTGTTTTTCTCTGTGATTTTTTTTTTTTTTTTACCAGTTGTTTTGGAAAAAATGATAAAACATTTACCATCATCTTGTTAAAGCAAAGGTAACAAGGTGCTTTGACAGAAGAGAGGGCAATACAAAAAACGCCAATATTAACAAATAGAAATAAATGGGATAAAAGCAATGAAAGGGCAAAATCACATCACAGCATTCAAATATAATTGTACTCATCAAAAGTGTGCAGGTGAAAATACCAGTGCCTTTAATGAGCAGCTCAGTGACTCGGATTATATTCAACATTTAACTGAGACAGCCAAAATATAGACTAAACCTGAGTCGACTCAGGCATGCTCGCAGGTTTGATCTTTATGTCAGCATGTACATATTAGTTATTCACAATATTTACTATGAAAACCTGGAACGCCTGAGACAGTTTGGAGACATGACACACTGAGGATAAATCTGTTAACATGAAGATCTTCTGGATGATGTTGTTCTAACGGTTTTGTGAGGTCAAAAACACACAGTAATAGTCCAAAAAACAGTAATACACGATTGAGTCTGCTCTTATCGCTCATGACTGTGTGACATTAATGATCAAATATTGGCAGGTATTTTAACAAGAAGAGCACAAGAACAACAAATAACCTGACAGACGGGCCTGTTCCAATACAACGTGCCAGTCAGCCAGTCCAATGTTACTTTTCTAGCTTAATGTAATGCAGCCAGGATTGTGTTTTGCCGGCTGTGACATATGAAAGTGCTAAATGTGTGCCAGTGAAAAGAGCCAAGTTTAGAACAATTCCCTGACTTTGCTGAGCAGCTCGGTGAGTTGTATTAATATTGGCAGGCTCCTCCACACAGGGACAGTCAGTTGTACCCGGCTGTAGTTCCCTGCCTCCACAACTTGATGTCAGCAGCGCTGCGTTTCCGACCCACCCTGAGAGCGACACTGTGGGCTAATTATGTTACAGTAGATTTGTTGCGCACTACACTCATGAGTGATATTAATCAGATCAAAAGAGGACTGCACACCAACGTTAGCTTTATAAAATGTACAGTTGTGATTGAGATGTCTTGCTTGAAGTGTGTTCTCCGGCACCCCAGGCCGACTGACTTAGCAGTGAGGGGGCTGGAAGCGGTGAGAGCAGGGGGCGGTTTGGACAGAGATGAGTCGTGAACCGCAGGTTTGCAAAATTACAATGACAAGACACGACACGGCGTGGCTGATCAAACACAACAGCAGGCTGGTGGGACCTCGAGCGTCTCCAGAGCGGTGAGCTGGGACAGCCGGAGCAGAGGAGCACCTGTGTGTGTGAGCCCCCAACAGATGGCAGGGAGGTCCTCTGCCGGTGTGTGTTCGCATGGATGTCAGCTACTCTATGTATGTGAGTGGCTGTACCTGGCTCTCAGAGGGGCCAATTAGCTGTAGCAGGCTGAGGAAGGTGCCACAGAACACGGAGATCCAGATTGTTTCGCTTTGGTGGTGTCACAGACTCGTCTTCTCAGCCAGAATCAGCCAGAAGAGAGCATCAGTCAGCTGTAGTCAGCGCAGAGTCGGACTACATGTTCATGATTTTACTCCGTTTAGCTGTTTCACTGGGCTTTGAGAGGAGGTTCGTATTTAAAGACTCGGAAGCTACCAGAAGGGGACTCGGTAGCGTGCATGCCTCCACCAAAGCACCACCTAAATTTAATCAAGCCTAAACCAACAACACACGGAAGACATTTTAATCTGCTGGATCCAGATTTTTTTTTATCTGGGCCTGCATCAAGTTATACTCCATCATGGATACTGCCTATACACACCAGGTTTTTTAAAAATCACGATCCATTTATTATTCCCCAATAAATTAATATCCTTAGTCAAGTTAAAAAAGCAAGAAAAACTTCATGGATTGTCCCTTTATCTAGATCCTCACCAAAAAAAACCCCCCAAAAAATCATTGAAACTGTTCTGGCCTGAGAGCCATCCTCCATCCAAGTTTCATGGGAATCTGTTCAGTCTTTTTTGTGTAAACCTGCTAATTAACCAACAAACAAACACACATGGGTGAGAATATAACCCTCTGTGCGGATGTAATTATAACCACTTAAGTAAATCTTAAAATACTTCTAAGCCATTAGTGAACCAATTAAATCATTATTATGAACATCAAATGACAATCATTTCACCATTCGTATTTTCCTGATGGAGCTAAACTTTAATTATTTTCCCTCTCTTTTCATTTCCTAACAGCATGTTCTTCAATTACAATATAATAGTTTAAAAAAGGTAACTTCTTGTATAAATGTCACGTTCGTTGACCTTCCAACCGCGGGGATGTCAACATCTTTAGATTAAAAAACCTGCCATGATGACCCCAAATTAGCTAGCTGCCGCTGCTAATCAAACAAGTGCCACGCTCAACTTGAATCTCCATGACTGTTATCAGTGCCGACCCACATATCACAGAATAACAAATGCAGTCATCAGTTCTCACAAATATATATACTCTTCAATAAGGCACCGCAGCAGAAGAAAACAGACGCCTTCCTTCTTCCTAGATGCTGCTGCTGCCATGAACAACAAAACTAGCTTGTTAGCAAAGTAGGAAGATAGCATGCTGTGTTGCTGCCAAATGTAAGGCCAAAATTCACTCTCTTTTATCTCAGTTTTGGGGCTCCGCCAACTTCTGAAGGAAATATCTGGCTCTGTAGCAAATGCTCCGCTATGTTTACTAGATCTTTTCTAACTTTGTCTGTCTGCTGTTTGGTGTGGAGCAAGTGGTGTTGTTTTTCTTTAGAGCTTTTTATGCTGCAAACAGCTGCCAGCTGGATCCAAAAACAGCTCTATAAATACGGTAAAAGTGAACCAAAACAGGGAAGTCGCAGGCCGGGCAGCTTAACAATGACTTGAAACTCCCTCCCCCGAGAGAGTGACTCCTTTCATATTGTCACATTTTTTTCACATTGTCATTTCATATATTGTAATGACAATAACATTATCATTATAGCCTCTAAATTAAAAGGTTCATTGCTATGTCTTTGTTTATTTACAGCAGCAGCGGCTGATTAATTAATTACTGTGGCACCACACTTGCTCCAGCCAACAGGAGAAAACTGGCTCGCACAGATTTCATTTCAATTTCATCTTATTTTTGTTATTATATATTTACTGTTAATAATTTATACCTAATGTTAAATATCAGATCTGATTTTTAACATTATATCAGCGTGGCCATGGCCCCCTTGCTGCCCCCTTTGGGGCACCACTGCTGGCACGGACTATGGGATTTGACAAAATGATGATAAAAAAGAAAAAAAATAATTATATTAATTAATTATATAGTTGAATAAATATGAACTCAGATAAATAATAGTAACAATAGTCTTTCTAATGGTTTGTTCCTGTTTTTCAAAATGTATTCATGTAATTGTTCCCAATTTACTCAAAACCTCTTCAACTTTTCAAAAATAAAAAAGTGGTTTTGAGTCATCAGCCCATCATCCATTTTGATGCATTGTTTGTTTCTTGACCCAGAGACAAGTAGGGTAATTGCGTCTGTAACGTTTGAGCTTCAGAGCAGGTCAGAACATGTGACACCGGAAGTTGAGGGTTGTCTTTATGTTAACTGAGGCACCGAGGCGTGGGCGATCCGGTCGACCCCTCCCAGACAGAGCAGAGCGAGCAGCTGACGTAGTCTTGACGTTGAGGTGATGCGGGGCGTGACGTAGCCGAGACTCCAGAAGCGCTTGAGCCCCTGACGTGCCTTCAGATCCAATTCCTGAGGAGAGTCAGTCCTCTGAGTTGAGGAGGTGTCGGGGGGGGGAGGAGAAGAGGAGGGGGCAGATGTGTGGCAGCAGCGGCAGATGGAGTGAAACAGAAAGAGAGATGGAGATTGATTTTGTCTTGATTTTGTCATAAACTTTTTGTTAATGAATGTTGTGGATTTGGGAAAAAAACATTAAATGCGTTGGGATTTCACACGACATGATCCTCTCTTCTTACGTCAGGTGGAGCTCAGTCTGTGTCAGATTGTCCTCTGATTCCCCTCCATGTCTTAGTGTGTGTACTGTCATGTAATGTGTTTAGTGTGAGCGTCTCTCTTGCCTCTTTCATGCCTGTTGTCGCACTGCAGACAGATCCGTAGAAAGTCAAGTGCAGCCAGATTCAGCTCTGCTCAACGGTGTTAAAATCATCCTCATGTCGTGCAGCGACTGGTGTTTATGCCCTGCTGCTGCTGCTGTGTGTTTATCATCCTTTACACTATTTTTTTCAAATGTATTGTGGTGCCTATCTTTTATTTGCGATACTCTTATCAATGTAGAAACGCCTCAGAAACACAACGAACTACATGGAACCTGTGTATCACAGGTAGGAAAGAGTACCCGCTTCCACACAGACGTTCCCTCATGGACCCCTTCAACAAAGATCCAGAGTGCACGCACACACCTCTCTACAACGCCGACAAAGATACCCAGCGAAGGCGATGGACTCAACCCAACAGACGATGCCCACTTTCTTTTGCAGAGGCAGATCGAGGTGACACGCTGAGTCATAGTCTGCTTCATTTTCTTCCAAGAGACAGGAAGTCTGCACGAGCGTTGGTTTGGTGAGTCCCTCTAAAGGAGACGGGACGGACGAGTTATTTGTATGACACCGCGTTGACGTAGAACCATTGCATTACCTGGTGTCCTCTGATTAATTTCTTCCTCAGACGAATTGGATTGTGACATCTTCATCCACCCCCCACCCTCCAACGCCCCACCCGTGAGTCATGGCAGCGTCGTCAGGCAGAATGTGATTGAATGTGAATAAACCATTAGGATTATAGACTGAATGCGGCCTCGTGACCTCAAGTTTTGTCTGGGCCGACCACTACTCTTTCTAGTCAACATGCATCAGGGAAGCTTATTAGACACACACACACACACCTGACCAATCCATTACAGCAACCAGTGGACTGATAACCATACAAAGCGACAGATGCAAGATGGAGCCACAGAGGAGCTCATTGACCTCTGCTCTGTTCTGGGCGCTGTGCTCGCTGTGGCACAAATTACCCGTCCATCCGTCCCATGCATCCTGCCAGCAAAATGAAAGCGACTGCGGATCGCCGCGTCTCCTGCACAGATATAGCTCCAGCTCCTGTCCAGAAATTTCAGGCCTCTCAAGCGTGCGTACGCATGACAAGGAGAGAAGTAACCACAGAGGAAGTGAGGAACAGCGACTTCTAATAAAAGACAGTGAAGTGATGACATGCTTCCGTGGGGTTTTCTGCCCCGATGTCTCCTCGAGGAACATTCATCTTAAAGGGATATTCCGGTGTAAGTTTAATCCATGGTCTAAATCACCGTGAAACTGTGTTAGACTCCCTCTTGAGAGATCAAGTTAGCAGACCGCTAATTTACGGAGTTTTATCAACCTCAGAAACGACTGCACGACAACAGTACACTGCAGTAAACTGGGTCCAAATATAAGCCGCCACCAAAAAGCCACAAATAATGCTCAGAACAGGACCAAACTTCAGCAACAGTACAAATAGGGTCTCAGCACATAGTCCGGGGCATCTAACCTCCGCTAGCTTAGCTGGATTTCTACTGAAAAGCTGACTAAATTTACCACTCTTCTGCAGCAGCTTCCTGTTGACGGGAAGTCCCGACGAGTCGATTACCGAGTGCAGTAGAGTTTCGCGGCTCATGGATGAAAATGTATGATTATCACTCCAGGGAAAAGCAATCAAAGTTCATATGTGTCATACCTGCCAGTTTATAACAGTTATTATCGAGAGCGGACAGGGAAAAGAACGGAATTGAACATTTCTAACCGCACTCGGTAATCGTCGCGTTGGGACTTCCCCGACCTGGAAGCTGATGGAGGAGAGTTGAAATCTGTTTTTAGCTTCACAATAGAAATCCAGCTAAGCTAGCGGAGGTTAGATGCCCCGGACTATGTGCTGAGACCATATTTGTACTGTTGCTGCAGTTTTGTGCTGTTCTGAGCATTATTTGTGGGCTTTTTGGTGGCAGTTTATATTTGGATCCATTTACTGCAGTGTATTGTTGTCGTGCGGTCGTTTCTGAGGTTGATGAAACTCCGTAAATTAGCGGTCTGCTAACTTGATCTCTCGAGAGGAAGTCTAACACAGTTTCACGGTGTGTTAACACCATGGATTAAACTTACACCGGAATATCCCTTTAACTTGAATAAAAATTTGAAATGGATCGTGAAAAAGCGCGCCTTTTCTTTACTGAGGACTACAAAGGTGTTCACTTTAGACTTCATTTGTAGATGTTTGATTTACTGCCTCTTCTCTCTTAATGCCAAACTAACAAGAAACTTCCAATTAGCATTAGCAAGCTAACTTTACTAGTGTTAGCTTGCCTGCTTAAAGGCATGCGCTAATGTAACGAGTTGACACAGTGATGCTTACTGGATTTGTGTGCCCCATGAATTTTATTTTAAAGCAGGATAGAAAAATATATGGATTAATTTTTTTTTGTGTTGCCCTGTTTCATTATTCCTGCTGCTCGTTCCCGAAATCTTCCTTTTATTTCTAGTATAAATATTTACCCGCTGAATGTTTTTAGCATTTGTTTTGCTTGAATAAAAGTGCTCGGTCTCTCCGGGGAGCAGTATAATTTGACCATGTTCCTGCCAATTTGTCCTCCCCTAACTCCTCTTGTTTGTTACATCAGCCTCCTACAAGTCAGTCATGCATAAATAGGTGTGCGGCTGTCAATATGATAATCTCATTATTTATTCATTCAGCATCTCTGTTGGTCTTTCTTGCTCTTGTTTCCTACAAGTGTGTCACGAATGGATACAGCCGGGGGGAGATTTCCCATGTTGCCACAGTGTGAAAAGGTTAGTACATACGCCATACACATATATGCGCGCGCACACACACACACACACACACACACACACACACACAGTTCATTACATGAACAAAGATCAAACCCTTGCAATGAACTGAACATCACCCCACGGTCTTCCCTTCGATTTTTTCTGCATCTCCATCCTCTTTGGTCTGATGTTTTATCTCCCCCTCGTTCACAAAGTGTTCAGTTTGAACATCAGGATTTCGTCTCTCTGACGTCAGCAGAGCACCAAGTGGTGGGGTGCATCAAAGTTTGTTTTATGTTGCCGTGCCGATGCTGGCGCTTTATTCTGTAGCTCTGATTTGGCTTTAGAGGAACACACTGAGTACTTTTTAGTCAACGTACTGTGAACGCCGACACGAGCCGTCAGTGCGTTGATGGATTCATTCATTATAGCAAAAGCTTTGGCGTCATCGTTTTGAATGATTGCAGGCAAGTTCAATTACTATCAGGTGTTTATGAATTTGGATCTAAAAAGAAGCATGGCGCCTGGCTGTAGAGATGTTTTATTGTGACTATTTCAGATGAGCTGTCGTAAATCACAGACGTGAACCTGAGGGTGACACCAGAGGAAAAGATGGCAACCAGCAAATTCACAAGGATTCGTCTTCTTAGAACCATGAATCTGTGTGCAAAGGATTGTCCCAATTCATTTTTACAGATATTGAAACATTTCACAGAAAACACCAAAATGTCAACCTTTCAGCGTCACTAGAGGTAGAGGTTAAGCTTTCCCACACACAACTCGCTGTTGAGGTTTGGTTTCACACTGGACATGAACAGCGATCTCTAGGATGAAGGTTCTGTGCTTGTTTGACCCACCAGTCGGTCCCTGACCACCTCCCTGCTGCTCCTACACTGTTCTAGTAGTTACTAACAAGTCCAACCTGGGACACAAAACAAAAGGAAATTATAAAAGGAAAATGTAATATTTCACAACAGACAATTACTTTTTTCTTACCACTTTCTAATATGTCAGGCTTTATACATAATACATAATTTCATGGGAAATCCATTCTTTATTTATACTTTTATTTCTCAGTAATATGATGTTTTAGACGGTTGAAGTTGAATGATCTCTTTGTTCCGTGTTTATCTTCCTCCAGCTTTGTCTGATTATAAACTATTTATAAAGGGCGTCTATTTAAAATGAGAAAATGGTCTCCTTTTAGGCTGCATTCACTCTCTTCCTTCCAGAGAAAATGAAAATTGATCCGTCATGCAGTCTGAAGTGTTGGCGTGGCGCAGCAGTGTTAATGATCTGCAGGGAGCACGTGGGTAAGTTTGACGTCTCGTCCACGGCGCATTGAGCTGAATGATGTGTGTGCACAAGATTTAAAAGTCATCTGATAGCACGATAACAGGCCGGAGCGGCGTCATGGCTTCTGCTGAGATAATGAGTCAGTCAATAGCAATTGAGTACAGCAAACACAGTGCTATTGGCATAACAGATCACTGATCGATTAAGTGGCACATCACCAGTTACTAATAAAAACCAGACTGGTATTAGAGGCTGTATATCGATTTATAGATGCATGTATTTGATTTTGTTAATTGGATGGAGCTTCTAATAGAGCTGGCTTAAATATGTGTACAATATTTAATATTAACAATGCATCAAATGCTTTGTGTCATTTCAAAGAGGTTGTTCATATTGTTAAAACAGAGTGATTTATGACCCGACTCTGCAGTTCCTCTCAGCTCTTACGAGGCTTTTACACTTTCTTTGATTTTACAGCCAGCAACTTTAATCGTTCTCGGATGCAGCTGTTTGAAGGGAAAAAATTAGGCATTCGACCTGATAACATTTGGAAAGTCTAGAAGAGCAGCGCGATAGCTCGGTGCTAAAGCGGTAGTTAGCTGGCTTGGTTGGCGATCCTGGTATTTGCATAGCTTCCAGCTATCAAGCTTTTTTGGCTTTCAAAAAAAACAAACACTGAGCAGCTTTCATAGGAATGAACGGTCTAGAACAGAAAGTTCCTAATAAACCGTATTCCAAATTCCTTCCTTATTTAAGCGCCACCACTGGATGATAATAACGCGTCATCACTTTGTGCAGCAGAATTTAGCGTGTTCACCTGGGTCCTACGTTTAGATCCAAGCAGAGCCCAGGTGATAAAAACCTGTTTCAACTGCAGAGTCAACTTGCCCGGTTGTACATGTAGAGTGTACAAATTCCCATTTCACAGAAAAGTCAGATCCTAGTGGGTTTAAGTGGGATTTTTGACCGGTGGAAAAGGAGTATCAATCTTACATTACTTGTGCAACAGTCTTGTGTTTCATGCAGCTTCATGTCCCACTTGGAGCATTTAGGAAATTGAGATTCATGCCTGCCTGATATAATGTTTGTGTTTCCACTGTGGCTGAGGAGGTTAGATACTTAAGGGATATTTCGGTGTAAGACTGCACGATAACAATACACTGTAGTATTGATGAAATCCAAGATGAAACCTCCGCTAGCTTAGTCTGATTTCTATTGTAAAGAGAACACAACTCACCACTCTCCTGCAACAGCTTCTTGTTGCGGGGAAGTCCCTGCGAGCCGATTACCGAGTGTGGTTAGAAATGCTCAATTCCGTTCTTTTCCCTGTCCGCTATCGATAATAACTGTTATAACTGTAGTAACTTCAGGCAAGACACATATGAACTTTGATTGCATTACCATGGAGTAATAATCATACATTTTTATCCATGAGCTGCGGAACTCTATTGCACTCAGTAATCGACTCGTCAGGGCTTCCCCACAGCAGGAAGCTGCTGGAGGAGTGTGGTGAGTTGTGTTCACTTTATAATAGAAATCCGGCTAAGCTAGCTGCTGTTTGATGCCTCAAACTATGTGCTGGGACCCTATTTGTACTGTTGCTGAAGTTTGGTGCTGTTCTGAGCATGTTTTGTGGCTTTTTGATGGCATCTTGGAGGCATAGAATGCAGTGTATTGTTATCGTGCGGTCTTTTCTGAGGTTGCTAAAACAACGTAAGCTAGCGGTCTGCAAACTTGATCTCTGGAGGAGGGGTCTTACTCGGTGTCACGGTGTGTTAGACCATGGATTAAACTTACATCGGAATATCCCTTTAAATCGTTTCATTATATGTCTTTTTTTGGTGTCATCCTTTTTTAAAATTGACCACTATCACCTCCACCTCCCAATATGACAGTCAGGTCATAGACATGAAATGTGAATGTGACATCACATATTTGCAATATGTAGACGTTAAACTGCCAACATTGTTTTCTGTTGACTGGGCTATGAAAAAAAAACCATTTGTGCTACTTGTGCCTGCTCAACACAGCATTGAGCCACTAAAGAAAGAGACAGATGTAACAGAGCTTAAAGGAGAATCAATATTAAACTGACATTTGTCCAAAACACCTGAGTGCATTGTTGCTAAATTGTTTTTTATGTCTGCTCATTACTTATTATAAATAAGCCATTGTTTGCCAACACATTTGGCGTTTTAACTTTATTCAGTGAAATCATGCCATTTACAGCTGGATACATTTTTCAAAGGTAGCAACAAAAAAAAAGAAAAAGAATCCAGGTTAAAACAAAAACCGCAGCCCTCACCTGGTTAGAAAATCAGGACGGCATGAAAAGCATGAAAAAAAATTGACATTATCATAAAAAGAAAGAAACATGCTGTTCTAGCACACCTTTTTTGAACATTCTGTCACCTTTGCAAGGAAGAAACAGGCAGAGCACACTAAATACACAGACACTTTGAGACATAAACGCTTAAGCTGTGAGATTTCCCCCAGTCCTCTGACGCCACAATATCAATGTGAAGATTCTTGGCCCATTAAATATTGAAGCAATGTGCATTAAAAATGCACGAGGTTAACAAAACTGCGTTGTTTATCTGATCCTCCTCCTCCTGATCATCTTTAAAGGACAAGCGGGCCGTCACAGAACGGGTTGTCTGACAGACAGACATCCAAACAGTTTCCAGTACAGTTTCACGCCTTCTTTGCATCGAATGTCTCCTGGAAAACTCTGATGCCGAAAAACAAAAGGGTGTATAGCTTGTAAATTGTTTTTCTTTACATGAAAAGAATCTCGAGGTACAGTTCTAACCTCCCCTATTTTTCTGAAACGTCCTCATTTCCCCCTTACATCTTTTAAAACAGATGACACTCCAGCCAACACCCGGTGATTATCAGCTCAAGCTGCAGCTATAATTACACACCGCTGGGTTTCTGCATATTAAGACATTACACCTCATTACATGCATTCATAGCAGCTCCAGTTTTTCTGTGTTCAATGTGCCCACAGTTTGATACAGTTAAACACTATCATCTCTGTTGACTTTGATGCTGCACGGAGTTGTTGATGGGAATGTGCATTTGAAGTGCAAATCTCCTCTCATTCCTCTGATCTCAGCCGTCTTCCCGTGTCCCCACCTCTGTCTCTCTCTCTCCCGAGTCTTCCTCCTTTATTTCTCTTTCTCTCTCCCTCTCAGACAAAAGCCCTGAATGAAATCTCTAATGAAGACCAGGGAGACTTCCCAATCGCACGCCGCCATAAAGGTCCGCAGGCGTACATAAATAATGACAGGAGCGACAGAGAAAACTTTCAGCTAAGGGTAAACTTCATCATCATGATGATTCTTCCACTTGAGAAGCCCTTTTTCAGAGACGCTTTTGATGTTTGAAAAGTACTGGGGAAAGGACCCACATTGAAACTGCAGTATCCCAGGAGCAACTGCAGCAAAGGGATCACCTTTCAAGGCACTGTGCGTGGACCGCTCTATCATAGCGATTCAGCAGCAGCAGCAGCAGCAGGAACATGAACATTGCCACATTCTGCTGTGATTTGTCTCAAGGCTTCTGTATTGTGACGTGTGGTGCATCCATCAAGCTGAACAGGACAGGTATTGAGAGATAAGGCGCTTTACCGCTGCCCTCGCTGTCAGCAATAAGGACAAGCGACGTGATGCTATCAGGGGGACTGCAGTACATTTGAATAACCTGTTACGGAGGGCGTGATAAATCTTTCCGTAGCCCTCTCTCTAAAGGGGCTCGCTTCAGCAGGAAACACTAATGATCAGTGGCACGACGATGGCATCACCATCAGGGAAATGCTCCTGGGGAAGAGTTTCAAACTTAGAATGTCAACACCGAAGTAATTCTGAATGGAAAGCGAAGACTGGGCTTGTGTTCACTCACGGCTAAAAGTCAAAGCGTTTGTTTATGACCTTAGCGGAGTACTCCTGACTCATGTTGGATTTTTAAAGGACTACGCCAGCTGGTTGGAGGTTTGACTAACTAGAGTTAGTCACTGTAAACATTCAGCCCTCGCATATGGTTACAAATCAAAATTGGATCTGAATTTTATGCTAAGTCAAAACCATCATGAGCTACTTTTCCCTTCAGCCAATATAGCTATACACATTGGGACGCACTACCCACTTCTTGAATGAAAAACACAAAGGCTCATGACTGAAAATGCTGTATTATTTTTTCAAGCAAACACTGCTGGAAGGCTTCTTGCATACATCTTTTCCCCCAACACTGCCCACAATGTGCATTTTGTAAAAGGCTAATTGGAGTAAATGTTGTGCTCTGTCTCCACTGACTCCCTAAGAATAATATTGGACTCTTTAGCTGCAAAATTTTTAGCTATGTTCATGTTTTAGTCCTTAACTTTGGCTCACTGAGTTTGCAGCTGTGGGTGTATCAGGGTGTGAAATAAAACCTTCTTAAGGTTCCATTTAGTAGAAAGTGAGATTTCCATCTTTTTTTAAATTACAAAGCAGGTGTATGTGCTATATAAATACTGTGAAAGTGTCAAAACGCTCCTTCCACTGGGAAATGCACACAGCCTTTATACAGAAACTTTTAAATGAGCAGTCAGGGCTTCTGTGAGGTTGTGATGTCACAACTAAACACCCAAGCCCTAAGCCGCGCCCCCGGGTCGGCTGTGCTCAGGCGTGCGGAAACTGACCAATCGGAGGAAACTGATGAGCAGTTTATTGAGCAGATTTGTCCCAAAATAAGAAAAAAAAATGTATATCTACCTAAATATGAGCATACTATGGGACCTTTAAAGTAGGGCTGGGCGATAAAACAACCTCGATCATTTTCACGGTAAGATGTTCCACGATAACGATCAAACATTTATGATATTTATTTTCGATAAAGTTTTTTTTTTGGTCCGTTTTCCTCTCCCTAGAAAACACTACACCAACAGCCAATCACACAACAGAGAAACAAACGCACATGTGGTTGATGCATGTTTCTGGCCCCTCCCCCTCACAACATCTCATGGTGAACACCTGTGTGTCGAGCCGTCATCTCAACAGGTACCGACCCAAACAGAACTCAGAAAGCACTATCGCTATCATGCTATCATGCTATCATGCTAGCGTCAGCCTAACCGAAAGTAGCCAACAGACCAGCCCCACTGCTTCTATTAGACAATTCAACAACCAACAATTGCTGCTGCATTTTCAGCCATTGCCAAAAAAAGAAACCAAAGTGATACAACACAAGCAGCGAAATTACGGAGTGTACAGCTAAAGATATGAAGCCTATAAGCACAGCTTAAAAACAGGGCTTCAAGAAGCTAATGACTGTCATGGATGCTAAGTAGGCCTACACTCTGCCAAAGATCAGTCCCTTAGCTGTACCCAGTGTGGAGCAGCAGCTCAGAGATGATTTGTGGTCTGGTCACATGTCCGAACCACATCAGGTCTTACAGAACAGGATGCTGATGAACCTGAACTGAACAACTACCTGCAAGCTCAATAATGTGCAATATTCACAGGATACAGTGGCATAATCATCCTCAACATTTAACTTTTTATTCTATTTTCATGAATCAATGTTCAGTTTACTACTTCTAAAATGTTTGAGACATGTTTGAAACAAAACATCTGTTGTACATATTTATAATTTCATATATTCAATGTTTACATAAAGTCATTTAGTTGGGTGGTTCTGTTGATATATATTAGTCATCTCTTCATTCTGACAGTTAATAACTGTATTTTACAAACCATAATTAACCTTCTGGTTTGTTTTGGGTTCTGTCCTAAGGAGACTACTCTTAAAACTGTAAATTCAACATTGTTATTATTGTTAGATATATATCGTGATAATTATCGACATCATTCAATATAAAAAAAACATATCGTGATAACACTTTTGGCCATATCGCCCAGCTCTAAAGTTTAAAGTTGTTTTTTAATCCTCTTAAAGCGAAACTCTCGCCAAAAAGCAACCGAGGCTTTATTTGGGATTGAATATGAGTCAAACCTTCGTGTAAAAGCATAATTGCGACGAAAGAGGCACTTTTAAGATTTACCGTAGTTTCGGTTTTGGGCACGTTAATTTTGAACGGGAGTGCATGGGGCAGGACATGCTAGCATCAAGCTATTTTTAGAACACTAAGAAGGCTCGACACAACATGAAACTTTGCTCGTAGCATCACTAGGGTCTCTGCACCTCCTGTGCGTTGCCGTCATGGCAGGCAAAAAGTGTCGATCCCCGAGTGCGACCTGACAGGCACGCTTGAGGAGCGGTTCACCATTACCAGGGATCGATACTTTTTGTCTGGCATGACGGCGACGCGCAGGAGCGCAGCAGCTAACGTGAGTAGTTCAAAAACCTTATTTTTCATAAACTCTGTGTACACAAACAATGTTCTCAGTGCTCTTGTTCATGAGTAGAGACCCTGGTGATACTATGAGCAAAGTTTCATCTTGTGTCGAGCCTTCTTAGTGTTCTAAAAATAGCGATGTTGATGCTAGCATGTCATGCCCCATGCACTCCCGTTCAAAATTAACGTGCCGAAAAACCGAAACTACGGTAAATCTTAAAAGTGCCTCTTTCTTCGTAATTATGCTTTCACACGAAGGTTTGACTCATATTCAATCCCAAATAAAGCCTCGGTTGCTTTTTGGCGAGAGTTTCGCTTTAAGGTCCATTATGTTAGATAGTCGATTGTTCAGTTTTATTCCCAACTAGTAAAATACTGATGCTTTGGGTCGGCAGCAGTGGGGCTGAGGACTGTGTTGCACTGTTGCCTCACAGCAAGAAGATCCTCTGTATGAGTCCTGCTGGGGAGTCTGTATGTTCTGCCCGTGCTTGCGTGAGGTGGTACTCCAGTTTCCCCCACTGAGGCGCTGGCTCAGATCAGGAGTTGACCCGTGTGTGCCGCCCACTTCTACTTTGGATGTGTTAAATGCACATTGTATGATTTGGGATACAAAAAAAGATTCTTCTTCTTTCTCTTGAGGGTCGGCCAGACCTACAATCCCAAAGTGTCTGTATTTGAGGAGTTGGGAGTGAAACCTATCAATGAACGATCTTACAAAGTGGACTTTTAATGATTCTCTTGGAGTTTGTTACGAGCCCACCACATTAGTAAATAGTAATTTGATCAATTGTTAATATAAGGCTTTCATTCTTTACACAATACAATAAATCCAATTCTAACTTACTTAAAGAAAAAACAAAATACAATTCTAAAAGATTGCTCTTCAACAGCTCCACCTGTGCTCAGCAGCCCTACGGGGCACCTTTTTTGTTTCCTCAGTTTTAAGATAACAGAAGTCATTTTAATGAACTTCTTGTCAAAGCAGAGAATATTTTATACCAGACACAAATATGAGGGACTGTGTTGTTGATCCTCTTGTCATATTGTAGGTAAACTCACCAGTGGGGTAAACATACCAAAAGTCACAGCAGTTCTTTGGTCATTATAGTGTGAAGTGGCAGTTGTCTCTGACAAACAGCAAAGGAACAAAACAACCGGGAATGATGGAGGTGCGGACACTGTGCCAGACAGAGAGATGTTATCATCCTCTCTTTCTAATTAACGGCCCCTTCGACAGACATCATTGCAGATTGAGTTTGGTCTTAAGTGCTCAATTTCATCCACCTTGTCCTACATGGGCTGATAATCAGGACTGGTGCACATGGCAGCGCGAGGCTTCCTCTCAAGTGACAAGTTATCTTTGTGAAGTGGCGTTTTTCCCAGAATAACACAACAAAAACCATGTGAGACGCATTTGAGACACTTTCTCATTATTAAAGGTATTGAGAGGAGAGGCTCCATGGACTAACTGAGTTTATTACAGTTTTTGGATTTTTACTGACAACGTCTCACTATGTTAAATAAGTGGCGAGTATTCAAACAAGCAATTTATTCCAGGTTTCATGAAGGAGGACTCGATTATGAATTTAAGGCATTCATTGGACGGCCTTTAAATTAATTCAGCAACCTGTGTTATCATAAACTGGGGGGTTAGGGCCAACGCTGATAATTAGGACAGGTTACATCAATAAGTTCAAACTACAACAGGACATCTGAAGACAACTGAAAGGTTGTTAATTTCTCCAGTTTACACTGACATAACAGAACTTACAATCACCATTATCAATTCCACTTTAGTGGGAATAACAGTCTGGTTGGTCCACGATCATGGTCAAGACTGAATTATCTGAACAACTATTGAATGGGTTGCTTGGAATTCTGTGCAGATACTCAGGGCCCACAGTAGGATCGCACGATATGGTAATACAATAATTGTGTGATTATATTGTGATTGGGATATAATTCATGATTAGTGGGAATGATTATTTAAAGATGTATAGGCCAGAGCATCTCTGCAACACTACAGTACTTATAATGCAGTTTTGTCACACATTTGACCTTTATCAAAATATTGTGCCTTCTTGCAATTTGGATTTCGGTCCAATAATATGGTTACAGAACATAGAAATGGCATCCTCATCAGCCTCAGTTATACTTTGTTTTAAGTAATAATTATCTTGTGATGCTAGTAGGCTAAACTAAGAGGGTACACATTTATACATTTGTACACCATTATACATCATGTTAGATCAGAAAATACTAGTTCTGTCAAACCAACAATTGCATTCAAGTGACATAGAAAACAAGAAAAAGCAGCAAGTCCTTGTGTTTGAGGAGCTGGAACCAGAGAAGGAGCCTTTCTTCTTGATGAATGACTTTGGTGATTGATCCATTATCCAACACTGTTGGGGGTAAGCCTTCCGTCGATCAACTTATCGATGAGTGGACTAATCATTTAAGCTGTGCGCTTCAAAAGAAGAAAAAATCAGCAGCATGCGCAAGAAAAGAAAGTGTGGTCACGCAATATTACATCAAATCAAATCATGATGAAAAAGGGAGGCAGGGGGACAGCATTTTAATTTTGAATTTACCAGCATTTAACCAAATTTCGGTCTTCAATAATCTCTTTTAAAGAGGTTTTCTCACAGCGACAGAAGCTTCATTAGTTCTTCAAGGGATTTTTCAGCGCACACCCCCCTAACTGTTGTAGATAGAGCCATCTGGGAGATGGGCGGCTTGGCTCCGCTGAGATCGTCTGTCAAGCTTTAGCAAAGAATCTTGCATTTGGCTGCATCTCTGTGGGATTCTCTGTAGATTCAGGTTGTTTTTTCTTCTCTTTTCTTATTTTGGCATCCTGTGGACTACATGGCTGACTAATGGGATGCCCGCAGAATAGATAATAGTGACTCTGCACAAGAATATATCTCCATTAAGAGCCACCCTGACTCTGCTGTACATGGAAACACAAATGGAGGCTTAACAGTCTCTCACTATGGACCTTTGGGTTAAGGTTAAGAGATTCCTCTTAATCTTAACCCAGATCCAAAGGTCCAAAATATTTCATTAGCTTGGAATGAAGACTTCTTTCAGTTCTGTCACACGTTGGCTCAGCTGCAGTTTAAGATAAGATAAGATTAAAGAGGCGCTGTCAGTTTTACTTTATATCCATAATAACACAATTTATCCTCATTTAAATAACAGCCCTGTCCACTCAGCTTATTGAGCCCATTTTTGTTACCACTTTTGGTCACTTTTTGTCCACAAATGGTCCAACAAACACAAACAAGGCTGTTGTTCCAAAAAGCAAAAATCCAAGTTTACTTGTATACTCATCTGTTGCTTGATGGGTATGATAATGGTTTTAACTGGTATTTACAAAGAGACGCATAGAGTTCAGATATTATTACAGAGCTCATTCGGTATTGACAATCACCAAAATTTGGTGGAATTCGATAAATGATTGAGCAGCTGAACTCATATCGTCAAACTGAATTAATCAGATGTTTCCTGAGAAGTGGGCACATACCAGGGTTTAGACTGAGAGAGGGAGGGAGAGAGACATCATGACAGGGTTGAGTGAGAGAGGGACCAGACATTGTTAAATGTTAATATGTGAGCGAGGTCCAGCTGCACTAGAGTCAGCCAGAAGAGGCACCATCTGCTTATCCAGACAAGGCATGCCAAATATAAAATATTCATTATGATTCATAGAAGCATACCATGCATACTGTATTTCAGTAGGGGGCCTGCGGCTGGTTACATCCATATGCAGTAACCTGGGAGATGGATGTACCTGGCAGCGTGTGTGTGTGTGTGTGTGAAAGCAGGAAGAAAGCATGCTATTGTAGCATGTGTGCCCCCATAAATTACTATCTGAATTTCGGTGTGGATGTTGTCGTGGCCATGTGACTAATCCCTTAGTTGGCCCAACCCCCACTCCAACATAAAGCCACACATTTGACTAAAACTTGATATATGTGGAGGGTAAAGTTTTGGTGGCAGCAACCTTGATGATTGTGCAGTCAAAGTCTGCTGAAAGCGCAGCATTTTCCATATACGGGCCAAGCGGGGTAATTGGGACTGGGCAGTGTTTTTCTCTCAATTTCACTTTTCCAAGAAACTTCCTACCAAATTTTTGGGATATTATTCAAGTGGTTCAACGTACGAAGCTCATGTTACGACATGTAACTTGGTAAAAAACATGAAAGAATGTTACTTTTTAAAAAAAAAAAAAAAAAGAAATGTTCCCCTCTGATGGATATGAGCACTGGAAAGAGCAGCAGAGGGTGGAAGGAGAAACACAGTAGAGGTCCACATCTGGTCTGTGAAATGAGGGGCCACGTTTCCATCTGCTGAGATCTCTGAGTGGATCATCACTGAACATTAAGTACAAGGTAGTTAATCTAAAAAAAAAAAAAACATGCCGCTGCGCTCAGTTGGTCCTTCCAGTCTTAATCACTATCACTTTTTGTTTCCGTCTTTTGTACTAATTGCAACATTATGACATCCCTATTTTTTAATTTCATGGTAATGCTCTTTGTGTAGGCGGTATTCAGTTCAGCCGAGATGGACATAATCACCCAGACTTACTACCCACTTCTTCTATTTATTCCCTCTAAAGCAGAAATAATAGTTGATATTACTTAGGAAAGCTTGTTAAATTAAATTCAGTTTGCAGTTGTTCTACGCAGTCTGTGAAAATAGTTGTATAATTACCAGCCGCAACAGTTTCGGCTGTTCGTGTCTTCAGGTTGTCCGTCTGTGAGTGTGAGTCATTGTGGCAAAATATGTGTGTAGTACTTATATTTGCAAGTGTGTAAATGAGATCAAATGAAGGCGGATTTCAGAGATGGGTGTGGTCCTGCCCGTGAGTGCTAAGTACTCATGTAATAATGGAGTTTTCGCAGCTGAGTGCTCATGGGTCACAACGTCAACATGTTGATAAGTGTTGTGGCTGCTGTGAATCACGGGGCAAGATGGTGTGTAGTTTGAGACTGGAGAGAGCATTTCACAACACACAATCAGCTCAAGGTCCATTCAGTAGCTGTTCATGAACTCTCAGTGATAGCACCTGAACTTCATCAGAACATGGAGTTTCCCCAGTTGTCAGGTAATGGTGTTTCCATTTTTTGGGGATCACCGTGGTGAGATTTTTTTTGTCCACCACTCTTTCCAAGATCAAGAATAAATCTGCAATCTCACCTTTCAAGCCAAACTGGATGAGAAGCAACATGTCTTCATACCTACATGACCGATTTGGTATGACCCATGACACGAAAGCTATGACATATGACTGTTGAAGGCGTGTTTACATGTAGAAGTACTTTTCGTAATTTAAAATAATTCATAGAAGGTTTATGGTTGTGTTCAGGACACATCAGTGGTCTCTTGAGTAAAAAGGCCTGTGTTTGTACCACCACCATCCTCCTCCTCCTTGTATGGACTTGACACTCTTACATTACTTCAACTAATTTCCTCCTTTGCTCCTGTCATAATTACTCTGGCCAGTAGAGGTCCCCCCCTCACAATAAATATAAGTACTACATACGAAGCTGCATGGACTGAGGACCTATACAGCAGTTTGTCTGGTGAGGGCGGGCTGTGGAAGACCTTAAACTGCTTGATGATACAAAAAGATTTAAACCAGCAGAACAGCTTCTCTGATTATATCACTAGTGCCGTTTTTCCAACAGCACTTTTGGCCACGCTGAGTCAAAACACGCCGCTTCGATTTGCTTTTCCATCATCGAGTTGAGCCGGGCTGCGTGTGCAATCGACCCGCCCTGGAGTAGGGCCGAGCTGAGCCGGAAAACCTGATAGAAAGACATTTTTCAGTGTGTACAGCTCTTAGTACTTCTGTAGCTTCTCACTGAATCTCTTACATTCCTCTCATCCCGTTTGTACTTTCATACATCTGCTATGCTTTACTGTTATTGCCATCGGTTTAAGACACACCTTCAAGCAGGTAGCCCCGGTGTGGAGGCAATGCAAGTCCCGGTCGCGCTGGGTTGCCACACCAAGTCAAACTGTGTAGAGCCGAGCTGGCAGATGTGATGGGGAGAAAAAACGTCACAGGGTTGTCTTTGTTGAGACTTAAAGACGGTCTGCCTTATAAACTGGGGCAGAGTTTCAAAGACCGTGTATCCTTTTTTCCCTGCCTAATTGCTGTACATCACACATTTCTGCTTCTTTGTGCAAGAGTAGCAGGGTGTCTGAGTCATCACAAAAAAAACAGACCAGTGTCTCGGAGCACAGAGCTGAATAATCCACCAGTGTCAGGTGTCATGCTGTGAAACCGGCCCAAAGACAAAGAGAGACTTTCCCCAGAGGGAGTCACAAAGTGTCACATTATCAGAAGTAAACAGTCTTTGTTTCCAACCTCAAACAGAGCCAGGGTGACATACAATTATACACGAGCCTTGGTGCTCTTAAGACACGCTTGTGGATGATTTCCAATCAATCGGAGGTCCTCAGCAGAAGTCAGGGCCGTCGCTGACACCTGTGATCTACCTCGTGACCACAGAGCTATCTCTGTCTCACGCCCTCTCTCTCGCTGGACCGTGCATGTCATCCCGAGGAGTCTGCTTGGACGTGATTTATCTGGTAATTGCCAAATTCGTGTCACTTTACAGCTCTGAACTCTCACAGAGCCAATGGCTGCCATACCACACTAACACCTAATGAATTATACATCCTGTGGGAGGCAGAGACAGGAGAGGAGTGTGTGTGTGCGTGCGTGTGTGTGTGTGCGCGTGTGTGCGTGCTTGCATGCGTTAGAAAATCATTAAATCCCCTGCAGTCTTCAGCATTCAACAAGTGTTTAAAAATAGATGATAAACCAAGAGAGGAGAGAGAAAAGTAATGCTGCATGAGGAGTTTAGGCGACTGGCACTCATTTCTTTGCTAACATGGGTGACAGACATGAATAAAAACGTCAGGAACCTTCACTCATTGACTGTCTGTCCCTCATTCAAATTCAGCAAAGCTGGCAGGGAAAAAATGTGATGCAGAGCAAAAGTGACATAACGGAGAAGTCGCAGACAGCGCTTGGCTGTTTCCTCTCGTTAAAAACCGTTTTGCGTTCATACTGGTCAGTTACACAAAAGCATAGTTTCATGACAACAGTGACAGAAAGCTCGTTGATTTGCCAGAACGTTGACCGTGGATCTCGGCGCTGAGTGGCAGAGGCTGATGTGTGGATTATAGACAGACGTTTGACTGAATTTACTCTCTTGGTTTACACATGTATACCTCCACCATATACTGGACTGTGAAGAAGATGATTGTGAACCAGCCCCAAGGACCAGGACCAGAACGTATCAAGACCGAGTCAAGGCAAATACCAGTGTGAGCCCCACACTGCATGACACGCTGTAAGTGAATGTGAGACATGTGAACCACAGGCACTTCTACAACTGATCGGAAAGATCCGCATTCATAATAAAACACTCACTGAAGACAAATACAAATGATTCTTAGTTCCCCTCTTTTATCGCCATGTGTATGTATAAGTGTATCCGAAAGGATTGCATTTTATGTGTACCAAACAATTCACTGACATCCCTGCAGTCGTGGCCTTGACTGGTCTTGAAATAAATTCCAGTCCTTTTTGCCCGAGACAAAAAATCAATTCTGAAACAAGACCTACAACCTGAAGACTACAACAATAGAAACAATAACAAAATCAAAACTGTAAGCTGTAAACACCCTCCACATTTTCAGGCTCTCCTAATAAAGTCTTTATTAGTCAACATGCACGTTCTGGCTAAACGGCTGCCTTGTTTACGTTCTGATTATCTAATTACTCATTTCAGCTGTGTTACTGTTTGCCCAGATCATCATTTCAATCATAACCAGACTAAAAACTATGAAAACTATAATGGCTCTCAATAGAACGCGCAGCTCTGCCGAGGCCCAACTGTCCCCTTTAATGAAGTCAAGCCTAATCCAATATCAAACTGAATAGCCGTGCATCACTCAACATTTTATTTATGTATTTGTTAGTTTATTTAAAAGGGACAGTGCACATCAATTGACATTTTTAGTTTACACTCAAAATGTAAATATTCCAGAGTTAGCAAAAAAGCAAATTTTCGCCTAATTTTGAACCACCTAAAACTGCTTAACCATAAATTAAGCTTGCAAAATAACTCAAATTGTATTCACTCATAGATTCCAGCCACCTAAACACACCTTCCGTCAAGATCCGTGCATGTGTTCCTGAGAAATGAATGAAAATGTTGGAGAATCAAAGAAAGAATTCCTGAATCCGTCTCTTTATCCAGATCTGTGCCAAAAGTTAATGGGGTCTATTCTGAGCTGAGACTCATCTTCCATTCAAGTGTCACGGAAATCTGTTCTGTGATCATTTTATGTAATCCTGCTGACAAACTAACCAACCAACAAATAAACGGACGGAGGTGAAAACGTAACCTCCTCGGCGAAGGTTAGCAAAACCCAAAAACACGATTGCAGAAATCCTTAAGATTGGTGTATCTGTAACTGTTTTTTTTTAATGTAACAGAATATGATCATATGAGGATCATACTGTTTATTTTTGTTGTGTAAAGCTTTCCAAGCGGAGCTCTACCAGATGTCAATATTGTCTTGCAATCGGGGTTGTTTGCTGTTGAGGGTTCAGATTTCATTTTCACCCGTAACCAAATGCACTGCAGTTCTGTCGAAAAAGATAAAATCCCTGGCGCTCATTTTGAGCATTCTGGATGATGCTGTTATTGGCTACCGCCTGAATATAGATAATGTTGTTTTCACATGGACAAACAAACCAGAGCAAACACTCTAAACTAAATGAATCCAAACATGTAGGTTACGAACACGCTGTGCTCGTCCCCTCCACAGATGAACACTCGTGCAGTTGTGCAGTACCGTGCGTCTCCTTCAGTAAATGAATAGACCATGTTCCATGCAATAAATTGAATGATCATTTCTGGTGATCAATATTTGGTTATTTTGTTATGGTTGTGTTTGATATTTACAACTGGAGAGATCAATAAGGATTCGGTGAGGCAGTTTTACATCTGGGTTTATGGTTTCCCTCAATGAGAGATAATGGTTGTTGTTTATCTCCTTTTATTGTCCGATTTCCTTCTTGGACCACAGATACTCTCATGAACGTCTTATGTGCACGAGGGTCCACTTCCTATATGCAAATACACAGCATGTCCTCATTGATCAGAATGACGATTATGGCTTGCATTTAATATTTAATGATTTGTTTCATCTAATGGATTTGTATTTCCATGACGTGAATTATTGAGCTGAGTTAATGTATGAATATCTTCTCTGAGGGACAACATGAGGCGGACACACGGGAGAAAAACTCGTTGCATGTAGCTACATTTGCTACATTTATATCTGTTTGATTTTTGAGAGTGTTGCTGGTGATTGTAAATATAGATGAGCTTTATGGCAGAAGAAAAAAAAAGAAAACATTTATTTGCGTTTTAGAGGATCCTGTCATTTCCTCTGGTGTTTAAAAATCAAATAATGCGGAAGTGGATCAAACAGCATGTTTACCCGCTCTAACATATGTTGCAATTATTAGCATTTTGGCTAACCAACTTGCTAGCTACAGTCGCAACGTGTCTTCCAAAGCCGAGGAACACATAAAAAAGCTATGTGGGTGGGTCACATTTAAAAAAGCCCGGTTCACAACTGGCACATCAATCGTGTTGCATCAATGAGTCCTAAAACACAGAAATATCTTAGTCAATGGGTTAAAAGATTTCCATGTTTTGTTTTACAACATTTGAACTGTATTGATGGGCAGTTGCTAACAAGAGGCTAAATGCTTATTACAGACCACAGAAGTTATAATGGACATTAAATAACATAATAAAACATGAAGACTCATCTACTCTGTGTCTATATTAGTGCAAATTATTCTACGAGTATGGGGAGTATTTGGCAATTGTAAAGACATTTGCTAATTTGGAAGATGTCGGCAACTTCTTCCAAATTAGCAAACGGTTCTGCGAGTCACATGTGCTATCTGGGATAAGAAAATGTTTTGCCCTCAGCGCTTTATTTGCCGCTGATGGAAGCCGGTCTTGGGTGCTGTCCGAGTGTCAGTTAACGCAAATTCCGTGGAAGTTTACACTTTAGAAACAAAAACTAGTAATCCAAGATGGTGTTACATTCGCCTTTTGCTTTGTGATGTCAAAGAGACACGGCTTAAAAAGATATTTTTTTTTGTAAAAAGCTCACTCAGTATTATCAGGGCTGCTTTTTTATATCTTTGTTTTATCTCTTTAACCATGTTTCATCCAGTTACGGGTGTGTGACTGCAGCCACAGTGAGTCAGACTCGTGGCATTTGATGAAAATGAAAGATTGTTTTCACTCTTTCATGAATAAAAAGAAAACAGTGTTTCACAGCTATTGCGGTGGGATTGGTTTCTAAGTAAAAGCGAGGCAATAAAGATGTCACGGATATCTTTTCCCCGTGTGATGCCTGTGTTTGCCCAGTGGGAGTAACCTATATCCACTCTCATCTGTCAGCAGTGACACTTCACGAGATCATTTATAATTCAGCACGGAGACCAAGTAGGCACACGGATGGCTTTCCTACATACAACGCCGGAGTGGAGCGACAATTACCAGCCTCTAATGCCTGTCTCCATCCGTGTATGCCTGTACATGGACATGCATGCACACATACAGGTGATGACACTTGCCAGCTTCCAGACGAGCGCCCGCAGGCAGGATGGAGGGATGTTGCAGATGCTGACTTGTGCTTAACGCCCATTTTTAACGCCACATTTCCCCCCCCCCCCCACATCTGCAGGTGTTTGTCCACTGATAACAAGGTTTCAGCTTGTGTCACCATAATCACAAACAATTCTGATAATAATGACATTTCTTTTCTTCCTCTTCTGCGAGCCTTTCACTTCTTTAGGTGTCACGCCGCCCCGTCAGCAAAAGCTTTTTAATTGCACCGAGTTTATAAATGTGCCGTGCTTTGACGAACCCTCGTCAACTTAATTGGATATAAAATACTCACACTGTTAATGTAACATGCTAACCACACACAAACACAAACACACACAAGGCCAACACATATGTACACAGTTATACTTACATGCTGACTTTGGCTTTAGCAGAGAAGCTAAGAATAAATTGTATGATGGTGACACTTTGGATGCACAGGGAATAACTTCCTGTTAGGAGCTGCTTATCTCTCCATAACTGGGACAAAGACGTGTTCGAAACAGCAGCAGCAACTTCAGCTCTTCTCTGTCGGACATCTTGTCTAACAGCCTGTCAGAGAAGTATTGATCAAGCAGTTTTCACTGAGAGCTTTTGTGGTGATGGTCAGTGGTATTAAACTGCAGAGAAGTATTGGTGAGAAAAAGGCCAACGGGTCTACAGTAGAAAGTAATTTATAAAAGCAAAGCATGGACACACACACACACACACTGTAATGCAGTCCACAGAAACAGGCGATCCTGGCTTCATCAGGGTTGTATCCCCAGATAAAAACACTTCTCTAAATAAGAAAAAAAAATCTGCTGTTACACAAGAAGTCAAGAGAGAATCTGCCGGAGATCACGCCATGCAGGAGCACTTTGCAAGAAAGTAGCCGAGGGCAAAAACCTGGCTGCTCAGCGCGAATACAAATATAAAACCTGTGTTGCTGCACATAAATTCTATCCTGAACAAATCACACAGGAAATAGATTTCACCTAGAAAAGCACTAGTTTTCATGCTGATTCCTACCCGTGTGAGCAGAGTTTTGTCGCCTGTCAGTAATAGCCGATCAGTTTCTTCAGTGTATCCCTGTTTGACATCACATCAAGTCCCGAAGAGACATTTAATAACACTTGGAAGCGAGTGAGATAAGCATGGCATGGCAATAAAGCCTGAATCAGCTTGACCTCTCTTCAGAAATGTCGCTCCCTATTAGAATGAGCTTCTAACAAGAATGACATTAAACTGATCCCCCATATTGTCGAGCACCCCACTTGAAGCATGACAAGTTCTGACCCTCATTAACAGAGCTGTTCAACCTTTAAATAATCGCTATTCTTGGCTGGTATCTATCTTTCTATTAAAGTTATATCATGCTGTATGGCTTGACTAAGATATCTACTATAACACACACTTATCTATCTATCTATCTATCTATCTATCTATCTATCTATCTATCTATCTATCTATCTATCTATCTATCTATCATTACAGGAAATGATAGGGGAGACAGGATGACAGATCTATATATTTATATGATTGATTTCAATGGATTTACATCGTCTCTCACTTCTGTTCTTCCAGTATGGAAACCTGAGCTGGAACATTAATTTGACACTCTGCTGAAGATGTGAACCAGCAGGTGTCGATCCCAGCTGACATTGGGCGAGTGGCGGGTACACACTGGACAAGTCGCCAGTTCACCACAGGGCTGACACGTAATACATATACATTTACATACATATATTGTAAAGTATAAGCGATACAGACAATAGATGAATTTATACATTTCTATGGTTATAGATCATACTGGTGTCATATTTGCACATTGTGCGCTGGGGATTTTTAAAAATGTAGATACGCATATTCTTACAGCTTTTTTTGGGAAAAGGTTTTGGTATTTTAGAGACATATTTCTAGTATTGTGTGCCGAGTACAGATGTGTATAGATGTAATCTGTTTAGTGTTTAGAGGTTGTACTTAAAGGGATATTCCGGTGTAAATTTAATCCATGGTCTAACACACCGTGAAACTGTGTTAGACTCCCTCTCGAGAGATCAAGTTAGCAGACCGCTAATTTACAGAGTTTTAATTTACGGCATCTAATTTCTATTGGGAAGCTAAAAACAGATTTCAACTCTCCTCCATCAGCTTCTTGGTCGGGGAAGTCCCGACGCGACGATTACCGAGTGCAGTAAGAAATGCTCAATTCCGTTCTTTTCCCTGTCCGCTCTCGATAATAACTGTTATAAACTGGCAGGTAAGACACATATGAACTTTGATTGCTTTTCCATGGAGTCATAATCATACATTTTCATCCATGAGCCGCGGAACTCTACTGCACTCAGTAATCGACTCGTCGGGACTTCCCGTCAACAGGAAGCTGCTGCAGAAGAGTGGTAAATTTAGTCAGCTTTTCAGTAGAAATCCAGCTAAGCTAGCGGAGGTTAGATGCCCCGGACTATGTGCTGAGACCCTATTTGTACTGTTGCTGAAGTTTGGTGCTGTTCTGAGCATTATTTGTGGCTTTTTGGTGGCGGTTTATATTTGGATCCATTTACTGCAGTGTATTGTTGTCGTGCGGTCGTTTCTGAGGTTGATAAAACTCCGTAAATTAGCGGTCTGCTAGCTTGATCTCTCGATAGGGAGTCTAACACAGTTTCAGGGTGTGTTAGACCATGGATTAAATTTACACCGGAATATCCCTTTAAGGACACAATTAATTGTGTTTCTAAGCCACCCTCCTTATTGTGTAGACATTTTGTGTTAGCTCCTTGGTTAGCACACAACATGGATGATCAAATACAGACTGCAAGGCTAGCATTAATTGATGCAGAGAATGTTTCTGGACAGCTTTGACTGTCGGGTTTTTCAGGCTCCAGAGAGAATCTAAAGCAGGTGAAACAATGTTTTCATCAACGCTAATCAATAGTATCGACCTCCCTGGGCCCATTGAGTCCAACCGAGCTGTAGCTAAAGTTTCTCAATTGTTTCTAACTACAAAGTTATTACAAGGACCAGCCACATAGAGGATCACCCTACTTTCCCCTCCTGTCAGTCTCCTCTTTTCTGTGACAATCCTTCATTCTCAACTTTTTCACTCACATCATGTCTCCTAACCTCACTCCTCAAACACCCTTAAAACCTTGTTTTTCTTCTCCCCCTTTCCGCTCTTGTGTTTCATATTCTTGCGTCCTCAGTGTCGTGTCAAAAGGTCAATTTAATTTCTTTCAGCAAGCTGACAGATGCGGGTGGAGAGAATCTAGTATGAATTAAATAGCTGGTCGTCGGCATTTCCATCGCATTCTTTGTCCATTTTTTTTATCAGTCACAAGCGATGGGAGGAGTGACACGGCGAAAACCTCGAGAACAAGAAGATCTGAGCAATTTGCACATGATAATACGTGTGACCATCTCCATCATAATGGTCCCATTGCTGCGACGGGGCGAGTTCGGTCTCATCAACCCGCGTGTCAGAGCAATTGATGGAAGCACACGGTGTAATAGGTCTTCCTGTCCTGTCCGTACTGGTGCTTGATCTCCTGGGACACTCATTCACATGACACAGGGAAGTCGCCTGAAGCCACCACTAAGAAAATGAAAAGGCGTCATGTGTGGAAATGAATCCCAAGCATCCAGCAGAGAAACCAATAAAATCTCTGTTTTACTTTCCTTTCACTTCACTCTAAGTTTTAAAGACATTATTTTTTAATCATTTGGATGTAGGTAATTGAAAAGTGAGCTTATTCGCGGGCATGGTGACTCAAAGAGGGGAGGAAAGATTAGAAGCCACTAAAAATAACTGCGTGAACATACTACGTAATCAGTTTTCCTTATTCCTAGCCATGCAGCAAGTTGGTTATGGATATCTGCTTGGAAATTTCTCGAGCCACCCTTTCTCTCAGGTATGTGTGTTTGCATGCACGAGTGTGTGTAAAGGTGTATCTGGGGCTCCATCCTCCTCTGGATGCAGCAGAGGATCCGGGCGTCTTTGTCACACCGCACTTGAAACTGAATTCATTGTAGCTCAAGTGCTGCAGGACCATCTCTGTTTTCACAGGTTACACCGGCACCATCCACATAGTGGCGTGCACGTTATTGTGTGTGTGTGTGTGTGTGTGTGTGTGTGTGTGTGTATGCTTGAATTGTACAAGAGCGAACGCACTGACACACGCATAAACAAGTGTGTGATTGTGGCTGCGATGTTGTGTTGAAGCAGCTTGCCACTGGAGTTGAGGACGCAGCTTTAAGGCTTCACATGGAGAGGGTTGCCGACAGCGGCCGGTCCTGACGGGAAGATACGTGACATTCGCACTTTGTCATTCATCGTGACTCTCTTCTGCATTTCAAGAACTCGCTTGTGCATGTACCAGTTTTGAGGGTTTTTTTTCCTCCACATTTTTCAATTTTACCGAAAAAGAGCAAGTGAGGACATTTCCCCACAATATCCAACTACTGGGTATTTTGAAATGGACCTAAAAATAGACGCTGGAAGCATACCAGCGATATTTTTATGCGCCTTTAAAGGAGAACTTCGGTCGATTTAAACATGCAGCTTCATTGCTCAAGCTACCCTTGACTTGCCAGTACCGAAGACGCGAACAAATTTGGTCCAGCCATTACAGAGCTCCGTGAACGGAGACTTAGCATTGAACGCTAACAGCATGGGGTCAGAACTTTACACTGTGTTTAAGCGTCTTAACATGCTCCACATCTCACACCAAAAGTTATGCAACATCAGCAGACACCTTAGCACACAGCACTGTAGCATGTATGACTCAAAATGAATAAAAAAGTAGTTAAAACAGTGTGTTTGTGCAAGGAGCCACACTACCTGTTTGTTGACATCCGTGTGTTCCGGTAGCTAGACCAAACTAGCATATCCATCGAGTGTGCACTTAACAGGCTTAACAGGCTATTGTAAGGCTCATGGCTCATGACAGGCTGTAACATGGACATGTACATTGTGAACAGAAACACGAAAATGCTGGAATACGTTTCCGTCTCCACCAGTGAGGGAGTAAGTGCACGCTCGACGGATTGACTAGTTTGGTCTAGCTACCGGAAGACGCCGATGTCAACAAACAGGTAAGTAGCTCCTTGCACAAACACACTATTTTAACTACTTTTTTATTAATTTTGAGTCACACACGCTACAGTGCTGTGTGCTAAGGTGTCTGCTGATGTTGCATAACTTTTGGTGTGAGATGTGGAGCATGTTAAGACGCTTAAGACACAGTGTAAAGTTCTGACCCCATGCTGTTAGCGTTCAATGCTAAGTCTCCGTTCACGGAGCTCTGTAATGGCTGGACCAAATTTGTTCGCGTCTTCGGTGCTGGCAAGTCAAGGGTAGCTTGAGCAATGAAGCTGCATGTTTAAATCGACCGAAGTTCTCCTTTAAGTTAATTAGACATTTGAAAAATGTTCATTCTCAATCTAATGTCAGGTATAAGCAACTCTCTCTGTTTTCCTTTAAAATGACAGCCATGATATGCACCAACTTTGACTGGATCATCTTTATTATCTGAGCACACGCAGACACACTGATATTCTTATAGACACTAACAGATGGGTGTACAGTATGGAATGTTCCTGATGACGAGACTCCTGCTGAGCTTGAAAGTGAGGGACGGCGACATACGGAGAACCGCGGGGAAGATGTTATCTACAGTTCAGCAGATTTATCAAAATACTAAAGCTAATGTAATATGTGAAGAGGACCCAGAATCTACCTTTTGGCCAAAGTGGTCCACTGAGACCGGCCTTATTGCATATTTGACTGTGTGAAAGTGAGTCAGTGCCGCTTAAATAGATACATTAATAGAGCTTTGCATTATTTAGCATGTTTACTGTGTACCAAAGCTGTAGCAAATGCCCTCAGCAAGGGGTCTCTTCCTGTCTCTCCTTATAATTGCAGATTTCCTTTGTTCACAGAAACCTCTTCGCTGTCACTAATTAGGCGCTGTAACAGGCATTTGCACTCCAACTATCAGTCCAGATGTGAGTTGCATGCATCCGGACGCAATCAGCTCGCGGGCTGATTTTTGCACGCCCACGTTGGGAGGTGAGGGAATAACCAAGTTCAACAGGTTGCCTTGCGGACGCACTGAGTCCACGTCTCAGATTCGAACACGCTCACATCCACACACCGAGAGGAAACGGGTAAAAGTATATAGTGGAAAACTCAAGACAAAAACTCGTAAACACACACGCATCTCACACACATGCGCGCCTCCCACACCACATGGTTAATTAATTCTAATTTGAACGGCCGTGGCCTCACCTCCTACACTCGTGCCTTCTGATGGTGCCTGGAGAAAACGCTGCAGCATCTCCAGCGAGCCAGAGAGAGAGAGAGAGAGAGCGGCAGACTGAAGCAAGACTGAATGCGAAAGTAAAAAAAAATGTCAGAGTGTGCGGACGTGATCAAGAGAGACTCATCGAGTGACAGCTGGGGCTCGTGGCCCAGAGTTTAAGTGAGAGCAGCTTGACAACCGGCAGGCAGATGTGGCTTAATTGATATATGAAGATTTTAATTGCACGGTAGTCTGTGATGTGATGTCAGCAAACGGCAAAGAAGAGGAACGCAACCTGGGAAGGTGATGATAGCTGATACCAGGGCAGCGATCCAACTGTGCCTGGACGGAGCGCCCTCTCACCGCTGTTCAGGAGAAGATTTAAGTTTGAATTTGTCATTTCCTGTCAACAGAACAGGGTTCATTCATCACATTAGAGTGGCATCTGAACAACAAGACCTCGTCATAATGAACTCAGCTGTGCTTCGTTAGTGACTTAAAGTGAATGTGAACTTTTAATGCCGGTGCAGGAAGAGAAGTGATGTTCACATTATGTGGGGAAAAATACAAATACTATGAATACATTGTCACCTTGATTCCAGTCAACAGGAAGTCCATTCATTCCTATGGGAATCTCTGTGATATCAGATGTTTCTCCCCTACATAATATTTTGGTCTGGAATTTGCCTCAAAATGATTAAACTTTTGTGGCGGATTTCGGAGAGACCATGCGACAGTGTGCCAGTTTGACAAACAGGCTGCTGACGAGCTAACACTGTTGGTTCTGTCCTTGTCCCTGTAATACTCAACCTCATGTTCCATAGGAAGCTGTGGTAAAAATACAAAAACAAACAAACAGAGGGAATTAGCCTTTCCATGGCTAAATAGGTAGTTTCTATCTATCTATAAAGAAATGCATTTTCTTGCGTTGGACACAAGGGGGGCTATTCATATACTTACAGGCACCAGTCACTTACGTATGTGGAAATGAGGTGTGAAAGATGTTGAATCTGGGCAAAACGTTTTCTTTGTCCATCGTTTAAATGATACGAAATAGCTGCATGCGAACATTATTTATGGTACATGAACATACCCAACATCGACATATTACAGTATGTGCATGAGAGCTTCTGTATTCTGATGTAGCCACTTGTTAGCAACCTTTTTTTTTTTTTTAAAACACGTAAGCATTTTATAAATCAATTTTGGGACATTTAACTATGTATTTTATGTTCATAGAACACACTGTGTAAATATCTTCAGCCTGCGGTAACCACAAACCTTATTTCAGGCATTTAACCAAAAAAACAACTTAAAAACCTGTTGACTTTTGGACGAGGGAGCCGGATGTGCAAAGATGCTCTCTGTCTCAGCCACTCTCTGCGCTAGTTACTTCTGCTGACCGACCGGAACTCAGTGTGTCACACTTTGCGGCACAGAAAGGAACCGGCCTCAGCAGCCTCTATGCACTTCACGACAAAAATGAAGAGACTGAACAGGACTTTGAAAGAGGAAAAAATATTATATATTAAACATAACATCCGACAAACTGCTACAGACGATCGGAAATTCCCTGTTGTAAACATTTTTGCATTCACGACGGTTGTGTAGCGCTCAGAAACAGTGGGGGCGTCAAATCTGACAAAGTGCGAATTTCGAATGTTGCTTTAACCGGTCGTGACTTCAAAATATGTCGGCCTGTGTTCCTGTAAAGAAATATCCGTCAGTCCCTTTGAGTAGCCTCCTTTTATTTGGACTACGGACTGCGCTTTCAAACCCGTCATTCGTCTACTCTTGGTTTCCCTGATGTTGCTTCAATTCTGTTTTATTAATTTGGCAGCAAATCAGCACTCGATCCATATTTAATTGATTGTCAGCACTGTCAGAATAAAGTTACTTTTGAGGATTGATCACAGTGTGTGTGTGTGTGTGTGTGTGTGTGTGTGTTTTCAGTAAGCCCTCCATTCCATATCTGTCACTCATTTATCTTCCTATCAGGCTACAGCATTAAAAGGATGTTCGTGTTCCCCTCTCTGAGTCCCCTGTGGATATCAACCTTAGTTAACAGCCTCACTGACGCTACATTTTCTCCTGCACATTGTCTCAGCGGGTACAAACAGCGGATATCCTAATCCTGTCGTGCATCAGCGGGGCGGTCGGCCTCATTAATAAAAACATTAACACGCAACAGCTGATCAATAGCTATTGACTCAGGCTGACGGATTTGCTACACCTGCGTGATCAATGAGCCGGGGCTAATCCTGGCTGGTTAGAGAGACGGAGAGAGAGGGGGGAGAGGCAGTCGGGGGACGGTGGAGATGTCTCAGTTCGAGCTCAGTCACCTGTTAAATGAACAAAACTGAAGACTCCTCTCTGCTTCCGCCCACTGTTTAAGTGTGAACATCCACTGACATTCAACACATGTGAGGGTGTGCAGAAACACACACACTCCCACACATGCCTGACCCACACAGCCCCCCCATCACCGACCCACACAAACACACACACGCACACACACACACACAAACACACACACACACACACAGACACACACACACACACACACACTCGTACGCTCATCTTCCTGAATAAAAACACTTATTTTTAACTTAATAAATAACGTTTCATTAATTCAAGAGTAGTTTCAGGCTCTACTTTTAATCCTGTAATGTGCACGGAAACACACTCTATTACACACACACACACACACACACACACACACACACACACACACACAAGAAAACACACACACACACACACATACACAAGCACACACGACATTTGTTAAACCACAACAACGCAGAGTCGATTTTTATGATGAGCAAACAGACAATAAAACTGAAGCACGCTGTCGAGGTTGTAGCTGATCCACTCGCATTAAGGCTCGCAAACACACCGAGGAACACACATGGATCTACACCAAGGCAACACACACACACAAACACACGCACACACGCACTCACAGGGCGCCGAGCGGGGAGTATAAAAGGGGCTTCCTTCCCACTCAGCAGAGAAGTGCTCTCCTCACTCTCACACACTCCTCTAACACGCTAAACCTCTTTTCTCAAGGTAAGGAAACCACTTTTTTCTCTTTTAACTACACGACAGATGAAAGATTGTTATCATTTTACGAGATGGTTTTTGAATTGTGACACATTTTTTTTTTCTTCTTCCAAACCAGACAGGAATTCAAACACTGAGGCACAAACAGCTGTTTAATTTAAGTTAAAGATGACACGATGTATACAGTTTGTTTCAAATGTTCCTGTATGTGGATGCATCACATTTGGTTGATATATTTTTAACCACACTAAAAAAATTACTTTCTTCCGTTTCCTTGTTATCGACAGCAGAGTGGTAATAAGACATGTCACCCGCATTAACAATCGGGTTGATCTGACCTGCTGAAATTCAGGATGTCAAGAGTCTGTGTTGCGTGCTTTGCCTCTGGATGACTGAGTGTGAATATGCTGCTCTGACTCACTCGCCTCTTCAGAGCAGTCACAGTGATCATCAGCTGTGAAAGAGGAGATGTCTGGCAGATGGTCTCAATTGTAAAATGTGGAAGCTGACCGTTGGGGAGCGCCTGCAGTAAACCCGGACTGGACCGCAGCTCAGACTCCTAATTAAACTTCCCCTCTCTCCTCTGCTGTGTTTCAGATGGCTGCAGGGCTGTGTGTGTGTGTCGTGCTGGCGGTCCTGTGTACGAGCTGTTTGGGGCTCCCCTTCTCCTCCCAGCTCCTCGACGAGGGCCAGCGCTCCGCCGCCGTTCCGTCTGAAGGTACAAGTCTGTACAACTTTCATTAATATCACAGGAGGTTTTTCATATCTGACATCTGCTGTCTTTGTTTAGCTCTCCTCGAGGCTGATACCCACTCCCTGGGAGAGCACCACCTCCAACACAGCCGCTCTGCCCCCCAGCTGAAAGCTCTCCCTCCGGCTGAGGAGGATGCAGACTCCCGAGCCAACCTCAGCGAGCTGCTGGCAAGACTCATCTCCTCCAGGAAAGGTGTGTGTGTGTATGCTTCTGTGTGTCTGTGCTGCATGTGTTTCGGTGTCGTCCCTGTTGCACCTGCAGAAGCAGGGGTGGGTGAGCGCGTGTGCGTGTGCGCACGTGGAGAAAAACATCTGGCGACAACAATATTTGCATCCCAGGTTCGTTTTCAGAGACAAGTGCTCTTCCCTGCCATTCCCCTCCCCTCGATCTTGCTAATTACTGGAATCAGTGCACAGCCTGCTTTGTAAAATGAATTAGTGGCTCTGAAAAGCTTTTGTGGTTTGAAAGAGCGAGTATTAGCGTGTGCGGACTTCCGGACCATTCTTGTCAAGCCATCTTATTTCACTTATTTCAGTCCGTCTGACTCCCAGCGGCTCCCAAGCAAACAAAACCCTCAACCCTGTCATAATTCCAGGCGCTCAGCACTCTGATCTCTCTCCCCGCGTGACAAGACAGGGAGATGTCGGGGCTCTCACAGTGCACAACACACACCAAGACACTTTTACACGCTGCCAAGACCTGAAACTTTCAGCTTGGCTTCCAGAGACTGACTTTGTGGAACCATAGCCACAGCTTGAAACCTTGACAGTCAGCAGGATGTTTTTAACCTGAGTTTTTTAAATTTTTTTATTTTAAAAAGGCACGAAATGCTCTGAAGAAAACTTTTTGGCATCGTCAGTGAGTGATTCACACATACGTTTCACTCTCAGCACACTGAAGAATCGATGGGATCAGTGAGATTGTGAGTTTTATCTCTTGTAACATCGACGATGCCTCTTTTGTTTTGTTCTGTTTGACGTGAAGCGCCATGTTTTTTTTTTTTTTTCCATCCACACACACAAACACGCATCAGATTGGCCACATTTACACATTCAAGCTGTAAAGTTTTCTATTTTGCCGTTACATAACTTTTGGCACAAAACTATGGGGAGAAGAAAAAATGCAAATCAACTAATTAGCTCTTCAATCAGACAGAGAAGTCTCTAAAAATGTCAAAGGGCACATCGAACTGAATGTTACCTAAGAGGATGTGTGCGCCTTCTACTTAATCATGCGTGTGTCTGTGTGTGTGTGTGTGTGTGGGCGTCTGTGTTCGTGCGCTCACTGTTCACTTGCATGTCTCGGTGTGGGAGGTGTCGTTGTCGAGCCTTCTGCAGCCAATCTTCTTCTCAGCACGCCAGGGAGCCGAGGCGCGCTGTGTTTTGCTTGCTTGCGTGCGCGCGTGCGTGCGTGTGCGGGCATGTTGCGTAGGTGGGTGTGGGTGGGGGTGAAAAAAAAAAAAAAAAAAAAAAAAAGCAGCATCTCCGCCGAGCGCTCAAATGATCACCAAACGGACAGCATTCCTGCTTCACTTCACTCGGAATCAAACAAACGAATAACATTTATTCAGAACGCCGAAGAAGAAATGAGGGTTCGTTTATTTCACGCACACGCGCGCACACCACACAGACACACGCACAGAGCAGAGGGTAATGATATGTTGTCACCCTAAAGTCCAGCTGCTGCTGCTGCCGGAGCGCACTCCGCGTTTCGTTGTGTGTTGCGCGTGCGAATATAACGAGAAAGAGACAATTAAAATGTCCAAAAGCAAACAGCAAAACAGCAAAAAACATACTAACACCAAATCAAAACCAAACAAGAAGATTTTAAAAAAAAAACAACAAAAAAAAAAACCCCCAAAGAGCTGCAAACATCATCAGTCGTCAAACAAGACAACTTCCCCTCAGGAAGGCATGAGAGGAACACATTTTTGAAAAGTGTAATTTGGCAATGAGCTCGGCGTCTGAGGGTGTAAAGTTCTGACCGAAAATGTAGTAAAAGTGACGACGTGTTTGATATTAAAAGCATCAGTCAATAAAAGTCCATTTCAGTGCATTACGCCTGGAACGACGGGGCTTTATGAGAGCATCTTTGTGTCTAACCTCACCCCAATACTGCCACATTTCACCATTACGTTTCCAATAGAGCCACGGTGTGCTAGTTGGTAACAAAAAAAAATGGCTTAATTATTAAAACAAATCTGATTAAAGGGCGCGTCCTCGCACAATCAGAGCTTCCCGTGGCTGAAACAAGCAGACAGCGGGACCGCAGGCCGCTGCAGTCTCCAGCCGCTCTCACGCTCTCACTGCTCGGAGTCAAACTCATTTCCCTCCCGCTCTGTTTTCCCTCCACCCACTCTCTTCCATCACCTCCACCCCCTCCGTGCCCTCCCAGGTTCTGTGCGCAGGAACTCCACGGCGAACAGCAGAGGCGGCGGACTGAGTGCCAACCACCGGATAGCAGACAGGGACTACTTGGGGTGGATGGACTTCGGCCGCCGGAGCGCAGAGGAGTACGAGTACTCTTCGTAAGAGGGAAGTCCAAGTTCATCCCCCTCCGTACGGCCACACAAGAAAAAGAAGACAAAAAAAAAAAACCAAACAAACAAAAAAAACAACCCCCCACGCAAGCTGGCTCCTCACTGTCTCACAATAAGAGTCTATTTATGATGTATTTGTTGTACATTTGTTTGTAAAACCGTAATGATGCAATATACATATATGCCAAATTTTGCAGAAAAGCTCTCACTGTCCAAAGTTCGTTTGTTTCTGGGTTTCTCTGGTTTCTTTATCGTTTTGGGTGGAGAAGATGAGGTTGGTTTCAGGGTCTGTGGAGACTTACTGGACTGAATAAAGATTGAAAATATCGCTCTCCTCATGTGAATTCTTTTAACATACAACACACGCTGCTTCAATTAAATAAGATCTTTGGATATTTATTGGGTTCATTAATGCAGCTTGTAACAAAACAGGATCATCTGCTGCACCGAGCATAACCTCGTATTTTTACGCATGTCTGCTGTACTATAGTGGTATGAACAGTTATATGTCAAGATTAAGGATGACATCGTGAGCAGGTACTTCAATTCCTAATGCAGATAAACAGACAGGCGCTCCAAAAGTCATTTTGGTGATAGTTCACGAATAAGAGGACATGAAATCGTCCTTAAACACTTTATATCACATGTTTATGATACCTGCTGAAATCAGTGTCAGCGTCATTTAAGTTCTTCCCTTCTCAGTGATTTTGACACTGACTACACACACGGTGACGGGTGAGAAATTGCAAACGGACACACACAATTCTTCACATTACAGGACTACAGTGTCGACACATTTCCCCAATGTTGAACCTACACAGCCAGTGAGAATCGTTGGTGATGTGACATTAATCTGAAACAACCGAGAATCATCTTACAGCTACCACCCAGGCCCGACAGTCTGCTTTAATTCAATCAAGCCTAATCTAATATCAAACTCCATTACAGTCCTCTAAACTTTCACTTTAAACCCACAACTGCATCATACTGTTCTGACTCATTGACACCAGCCACCTAAATATTTCTTTCTGGGAAAATAAGGAACATGTCAGAAAACGCCCCGTTCCGCAATTTTAAAGCAAGTGAGAAAAAAGAAGTACGGATCCACACTTGGACTCGTCCCTTATCCAAGTTTCTCGCATTTTTTAAAGGAGTTTTTGTGTGATTCTACTTACAAACTGACCGATCAATAAAGGGACACAGCTGAAAACAGAACCTCCTTGGCGGCGGCAATAATCCTGGGCCTCCCTCTGAAGCTTTGCCACTTCCTATGAGTAAAATTTATATTGTAATGTACATTTTTTTTAACTGAATTTTCACGTGTTTCAGCACCATATACTCAAAGAGAAGATCTGTAATTTGAAAGCCACTTCTGGACTATAGGTTTTACGTTTCTGCAAACCAAGGATGTGTTGCAACTTTCTGCCTACGTTTCTTTATGTTGCGACTTTTATGTATTTTAAGTTCAGTTTTCTGTTCTGTGTTGTGACCATGCTGTGCTTATGTTCAGGTTGGGTTTAGGCACAGCAACCACTTGCTTAGGGTCAGGAAAAGATTAGGAGAAGTATTTCTTTGCTTGCCACAAACATGGCTGCAGAATCCCGACTTCTTCTCAAAAACACAAGAGGTTCAAGGACATTTATTAGTCATTATACGGCATTCTTTACATTTGCATCTGGGTGAATATAAGCAGCAGCAGTCTGGTTCTATCTGGTTTTGTCCCGGGGTCTCCTTAAAAATATCAAGTGGTACCACGCTTACAAATGTTGAAATGCAGTCGGTGTGTTTGTGCTTTTTTTCCTTTTTGTTTTGGGATAAACATTTTTCCCGTTAATATTCAAACTAATGTTTGATGTCCTTTTATATAACTCAATGTCAAATCTTTGCTCAAGCTTTGTACAGATCACCATGAAAGATAAGACCTCAGTCTGCCTGCAGGTCCATGAATAATAAAGAGTCTCCCGTGGGAGCTGTCATCCACGTCTCCTCTGTCAAGTTGATTTTCTTTCATATAAAATGTTACACGCAATAAATTAAATGTACCAAAATGAAAAAAAACACCGTCATCTCACTCCTTCTCGCATGGAAATGAATAGAGGTGTGTGTTCATACATTACATAATCCAGGCTTCATCGCATTTGTGCTTACATTACAAGCACACAAACTAACAACACGACTTCAGTCCGCTCCTCCGGTGTCAGAGGTCGGCTTCTTTGCTTGATGCAGAAGAATGAAGCCGAGAAAAGCAAACATCCTGCCTATCAGGAAAGAAAACGCTGCACCACGGTGAATCATGGCCGCGGTGGTTTCAGGGACTGATGAATGTGAGTGGAGATTATCTGATGCTGAGAAAAAGTGTCAGCGTGCAGCCGCACGAAGCAGATGAAAGTCAGTGAATGCATCATTCAGGAAGCGGGCGGGGAAATGTTGAGGAAGATCTTCAAAAGAACAGCGCGATCATTATGAGCGTTAACGTCTGTGCTAAATATTGAAACAGTTTGGAGAAACTGATATCGACTGAATTATTAAAGCTGGCTCGGAATAAAGCATCATCATCCTCAAGGGAGCCCGGGATGTTTTGGTGTTACGAAGAAATGTATGAGAAAACCTGTGGTGAAACTTCAGGGAAGAGATTTGATGACGGGGTGCTGACACTTGTTAGAGCTCACCTGACACTTCATTTGTTTTTGTTACAATTATAATGTAAAAAATTATAATGACAACAACAGCAGTTACAGAAGCCAGCAGACAGGCTGCTGAATCCAACCTGTAGGAGGTATTAGTAAAGACAGAGGAGGAATTCACGGTGGTGGTGAATTGTGATGAAGCAGCCTATTATGCTGCTCCTGGCCTCGCGTGTTAAGTGAAAGATGTGTCTGTGTGAGCGAGAGCTGGAGAGAGGGATCGATGAACAAAGCAGACTCGGTGAATTATTCAGAGAAGTGCTTTTGGATGCCTTGGGGGAAAAAGAGGGCTGGCGGTGAGTTTATATATGTGTGTGTGTATGTGTGACGGGCATTGAAGCCACTGGCTTGGACTGAGGTCGCACTTGAATCAGAAATTTACAGACGCGATTTTGAGAGGGCCGAGGGAATTGACTCAAACTTGCTGTTCAAAGAGCTGAGGCTGAAAACTTCAGAGTTAAAGGCTCCGGGAAAGGTTTAGAGGCTGAAGTGGGACTGCTGGTAAACGTCTGTGCGTGTTTGTGTGGATGTGGATAGCTGCATGGAGTGCCAATGATGCAAAAAAGGTCAAAAGGCGAAGGCATGTGCCTACACCATCTTACGCAGACGGAATCAGGCACTCATACATGCATAAGTGCTCTGGTTTTGAGTGCTAATGTGCAAAGCCACACACTCATGAAAAGAACATGAGCTCCAAGAACGTGGCTGTAATGAGGATCCAGCAACGGTGACGAGCAGATGGTCAGAGCTCTTCCTGGACCATCTATGAAGCTGGCCCGAAGTTCTGCCTTTCATTCTCTGTGCTGTCTGCCTCCAAAATATCCATTCTTTAACTTCAGAGCAGCTTCAGTCAGTTAAAAGGCATTTCACTGGCATCTCAAACAAAAGAGATAAAAAGCAGAGATGGAGATTTCCTATTTGACCCCCTGGACCGTTTTTTAAAAGCCCGTAAAGCCGAGCTTACATAGTATAGATTCATTAGGCAACATCTCCACAAGGCCCAGCAGCAAATAACACGACACATACAAATAACTTGAAGATATACACGTATTTGCTTTCTTAGCAAGAGTTAGATGAGTAGATAAACTGTACATGAAGCTGCCACCAATGCTGAGCACAGCTTGGTACAAGGACTGTAAACACCTGGGAACCTCGCGATGACGATAAGAAGATGCAAGAAATACTGGCACAGGAGGAAAATAAACATGGAAAGAAGAATAAGAGATTGGTGTGAAGCTGATCTTCAATCTATTTTTTGCAAAAAATATTTTAAAAAATAAACTTCCAAGCATGATAGGTAGACTGCCCAGGATCCGCCCCTGAACAGCTGAAGGCTAAAATGCTGAAAATCCTAAAAAAAAAAAATATGTGAAATATCCTCACATCTTTACTTACAGATGCTCTGTCAAGGACAAGCGGAAGGGTTTCGGAAAAGACATAGTATGAGATTCATTTGACTGTTCAACTGCAGCCAATGTTTACCTTGTTCACCACCTTGTTTAGCATATTAGCATGCTGAAATGTGCTATTAAATGGTAACCTCCAATTTTGTGTGTCTACAGGTCTTGGGGAGAACTACTGCTATATGTGGAAAAAGTATTCTATAATCTTTTATAGCTTCATAAGACGCTGCGTGTAATCTGTTTAATTGCTTCTGGTGATGTCAGTCAGTGGCATTGTGGGTAATGTAGGAGAGGCAGGAAGAATGGTGGAACAGAACAGAATAGAATTGATATCTGACTCTGCTGTATCGATTTTGATGTAAAAAAAAAAAAAAAAAAAATGTATACTGTCTGTATGCCTTCATTACCCACAATGCAACTTGTTCACTGAGTGACATCACTGGAGGCATTTTTTTCAGATTACAACCCGTCCTCTGGAGCCACAAAAGGTTTTATCATTCTTTTTTCACATCAAATGATGCAATACTCAACCAAACTTTATGGTAATCTGTTAAATCGTTGTCAAGACATTTAAAACCACAAATATCAACCTCATGGTAGCATTCCAAGAAAAATTAGGCAATCAGTGGAATTCATTTATTTGTGAACCATCTATACAGAATCTGTCCATCAAAGGGTTATCGAGATATTTCAGTCTGGACTAAAGTGGCGGACCAACATCACCAAACCTGTAACTGCTAATTTGGCAGTTATTGACAGTGATATGTTAACTTACCTCCAGTTGGTTTTTTACAAAAAACAATGGGGTTATTTGGTGTTGGGTCAGGTGAGAAAGAATGGGAGCCGCTGCCGTACGTCACGTCTGAGCTCAGAAGAGGTGATTTGCACTTGACGATGGATTTCCTCTGTCACCTCAGGGGGCAGCCGATTTGTTGTTTTTAATGAATTAAATGAACAAAATGTTACTCAAAGAGGACAAGCATCCACAGTGAGAGATGTCAGTGACATTTGAAACATGAGTCACATTTCATTTCCTCCACTTAGCCTCCTCAGTGGCATTTTTCAGTGATTGCTCTCCCCCCGCTCACCCTGTGGCTAATAGGGGTTTAATGAGCAGCCCTCATCATATCCCTCACAGCACAAGAGATACGGATAGGGAATGGGTAATGGATTATGACTGGACCAGTGTGGACGGACAGATAACTGCAACATACTTCACAAACTGAAATATTTTCTGAGTTATTCGTGAGCTCCATCTGCTGGAGGAGGGTGAATACTGACTTCCCGTCTGGGAAAAGAGGAAACCACAAGATGACGTTCTTGTTTGATTACTGAATTTTTATTTTGAAAAAGAAAATGCCTCATTACATGCTCACCCAGTGCTTACGGGGATGTGTGGTTCCGGGTTACGCACTACACATAACGATTCCTTTATTAGCGTGTCATTACTCACGACTCCAGTGACGATGAATGGACAGTATGTACAGTCAGTGAGCGCATGTGAGACGGCATTTCATGGGTTTATATTCATGGGATGTTATAAATAAATAAACACAAGTGCAACAATGGCAACTTTTTCACACCCTTGAATCCAACACACGAAGAACATAAATCATAAAAGTCAGACGGTCGAGGCACTGTATTGCTTCATTTCTCCGAAAGCTTCCGAGCACAATGACTGATTAGCCGCGATCACTCCCCTCACCCCTCCCTCCCTCCCTCCCTCCTCTTTGCTAGCTGTGGCTTCAGCGTATTGATCGCCCAGTTCATTGGAAGCACCATCAGCTTCCCAGTCTAATGGCCAATTAGGAATCCAAACCAAAGAATCTCTAACACTGACATAAGATCTATTCAATGATTGGTTGAAAGTGACTTGTCGGACTCACAAACGATCACTTCGGGGGGGGGTCGAAGGGGGAGGAGGGAGTGAGGGTGAGGATGACATGCGTTCATGTGTTTGGTGTAAAGTATTTTCATTTAATCATTTATAAAAGGCGGATCTTAATCCAACAATGGAGATGGTTCAGTGCTACAGCGACTACAAGTAACCAACCAGTGCAATGGCAGATGTAACAGAGTGCACCTGTTTGTGTCTGGATGCGCGTGGGCTCTCAGAAAAGGCAAGAGTGGGAGGACTATATCTAGCCAGCAGAGTCAGTCTCCAAAGCAGGCATGTGAGCGGACAGCAGAGGGAGATTGGATTCTTAACCAGACAGATATCTTAAAAGCTTTCCTTTAAGGTACTCTGCTTTTAATGGGCCGGTCAGCCGAATTGCATAAAATTAAATGACATAATATTGGTTTTATGTGCCCAGAGTTATAGATATCTGTGTCAACACACGCAAAATCAAAGTCTACAGAGGCTCTGTGAGTGGTGCTCTGAGCTACCTGCTAACAGTGTGCTAACAGTGTGCTAACAGGCGCACAATGACAACAAACATGACGATTGTTGAGCTGGTACGCGGGTTTATCATGGTCACCGTCTCAGTTTTTAGCATGTTAGCATGCTGCGATTGGCGGATAAGCACTAAAAACCAAAGCAGAGCTGAGGCTGATGAGGATGTTCAGAGGAAAGCAGTGTCCGTCAAATTTAAATTCTGACCTGGTGACACTATAATAATTATATTTTAATTATATTATGATTCATCTTAAGAGGAGGCATTGATGTCTGTACTAGATTACATAGTAAGAATGTTAAATTCTTGTTTGGATATTTGGTCAGGGCAAAAAATGTGGCTTGGATTTAAAAGCAATGATAATTTTCTGAACCATTAACGTCACCATTACTCTGCAAAGTCCACAGAACACACTGTGAAGCTTTCATTATGACGATTTAAATGACTAGTTTGCTAATCCAGAGTAACAGCGAGGACAAATTGAGGATTTTGAATGTAACTGAAACAGAATTGTTTTTCCTTTTGCCTTCATTGTGTTGAGGACTGTCTGGGACAGTTCAGAGATACAGTGTCTCATACGGTGGGCACATAAAACCACAATTATTTTGGTTGACTACATACTCAAAGAGGTTGATGCATTTTCTATGAACCTACTTTTTTTGCTTTAAATGCATCCTTTACTCACCATCTAAAAGCACTAAAGAGTGGATAGTGTCCGTGTTGAACCACAGTAGTGATTAGAAACTGGTCAGCAGTGCCATGTCGGACAGAATGAACAGTGTTTGGGCTCTGGGTGACTGCTCAACAGTCAGCAACGGGCCCTGCCTGACTCCTTCTTGGCTTCAGTAATGGCCAGCAGCGGCACAGACTACTCCTGGGGCCCCGGGGCTTTCATGGCCATGCTAGCACCAACCATAGCTGGATAACTCCGGTTCCTCCTCATTCCATCAGGCCCAAAAGGGGAGCCGGATCTGCGCAGCCCGCCCAGAGGCCCCAGGATGGGGCTGGGACTCACTGCTCTGCCCCCTGAAGCTCCAGCCACACCCAGCCGCTTCACCTTGTCCAGCAGGTTGAGGTTGTGGACTGTCACGCTAACGTCCGTCTGACTTTCGCAATCCCTCCCTCTCTGCCTGCCCCTCATCCTCCCCGTCACCTCCTTCAGAATGGAGCGGGCCGGTTTGGAGGCCAGGAAGTTGTCGTAGGACGGGCTCTTGAAGTCGAAGCCCACTGGGGTTGGCACGGCTGAAGCGCCCGGTCCTGTGGGCGAGTTGGGAGGGGTGGAGGGGCGCAAAGTGTCGGGGTTGGGCGCTCGGTTGGGAGCGATGGAGGTGCTGAATAAGACTCCTCCCTGACCGTACTCCTGGCCCTGGCTCTGGTGATACATTGCTGCTGAGATCCCTCTCTCCTGGAGAAGGCGCACTAACCCGAGGGAGGTGCTGGTGGTGCGTGTCGCATCTCTGCACAAACATGGGCGAGAAATGAGAGTCAACATCATGCTGACTGGTGACTGCATAAATTATATTTGTTTTTAAAAAATGTCCGTTAGTCAAAAATGTTGCTGCTTTCTTTTAGTGCTTTATGGTTCTTGAAACTATGGAGGACTGAAACTGCCAAATGGAAAGTAAATAGAGAAATGTATAAACAGTTCAATAAAGTAGTCCTGTATTTATTAACCTTTGTATTGATCTTGCTTTCTATGTCACTTGTTTTACCATTTTGTTTTTACTCTCCCATACATTTTCCAATTTTATTACAGAAGATATGCATTTTATGTTTGATTTATTTGCATGTTTATTTCTGTATTTATTTCTGCATTCTTCTCCATTTGCCTTTTGCAAAACACGATATAAATACATAAATGAATATGTTTAAAAATGAGTGAATTAATCAAAAGATAATTATATTTCAAAATAAAACGGTTAGAGAAAAGCAAATGAGTAAGTGAATTAATCCAAAGGCAAATAAATACAGAAATATCATTTTATCTCACATCCTTTACAATTAATTAATGCCATACTTATTTTGTATCATTTGTGATGCATTCAGTGGCATATTATCCTTATAAATTGAACCTTTTGTTTATCTATTTTTGGATTTTGGCAGTTCAGTCCCCCACATAAAACGAGTTAAACTATAACGAACTCAGTGTGACAGATGCTGGATGACTTCAGAAAAGTAACAACATATTAACTTATTAACAAAGAACCAAAGTTTTGTCATCTGCATTGGGAAAAGGAAGACACATTTTAAGAGATCAGCTGAACGTAAAGTGATGTTCTGGTGTATGTGGAGCCGTGCCTGAGGTTAGTTGAGGATTCGGACGGCCTGAGACTGAGCCTGCGGGGGGTGCAGGGTGTAACGGCGGGAGTACCCAACAGAGTGCTGGTCATCACACAGGAGGACGACGCTGGGACTGGGTTTAGGCTGGAGGGAAAGCAAACAAGGCGAATAAACCAAGGGAATTAGAGACACGGAAAACATCAACACATCATGCTTATTTCAGCAACTTAAATTGCACTTTGACTTTTTCATCAGTGCAACAATGCTGAGCACCACAGGGGGAAGTTTGTTTCTTCAACCATAAGCACCGACATGTTTTATTCAGCAGCTCACGACTGTCTACTGACTGACTTTGCTGCTTGGACACGATCCCACCTTAACGACCGCTGTCTGGATCTGATCTGTCCCGTGGGACGTTGTCAAACTTAGACTGAGTGCACTTATAACATCCTGCAGGATTCTCAAAGCACCACCTATCTGCACAGCATCACCTTAAGCTGCATCAAATGTTTACACTGCAGTTATGTTTATATAGGAAATTATTTCTGTTATGTTATCGGAAATTCCTACGACAAAAACACATCATTTCATTTGGACTTTTTTACTGAGGCATTATGTCTGAATGTCGCTCCTTTGAGGAGAAAAGCCGAACTTTGCAGCAGTTGATTATGAACAAACTCTGGCAGGTTTAAGAGAAACTTTAAAGGGGAAAAAAAGTTGACTACGATCATGAATTATTCATGCAGCACTGGACGTCTCCGTGTTGCCTACCTCGGCGTGACCCGCGTCAGCTCGTCAGTCGGGTGGAGGATTCGACAGGTTGTGAAGGTGTAGGTAGAGCTGGTGTGGGCCATGCATTTACCGGGGTAGTACGCAGCTGCAAGTCACACAAACACAATCATTAAAGAGACGAATTAAGATACCACGCAGGGGCTCCCTAACAGTTTCAACGATGTGAAAATTATACAGAGTAAATGTCCTCACCCAGGACGTCAGTGTTGCTGAGATGTGGCGACGGCGATGGCGAGGGGGGAGACGGTGGAGCGAGGGTGGGTGGAGCCTGCCCGAGGTTGGTGTTGGCGGTGCTGGAGGTGGAGGGCACGGCTGGTGAGGCGGAGGCCGAGGAGGTGGGCAGATTCTGGAAGTACTGCTCCCCTGGTTCTTCCTCCTCAAAGCTACCCCATGGATACACCTGCAGACAAGAAGAAACACACATGTGTTATGGGAGTTTATACTATTACTTGTAGTAATATTAATGGTAAGAAGCTGCGGGATAAGGATCCTTCACAAGTCACAAGTCAAAGATGGATGATTTAATACTCCACAGCTTCCGACATTGTTCAGACACTGGTTTCATGAGTCCTGCACGAACAGTAAGTGGTATGAATCCAAATGTCATTTGTGCAATGATTAAGTCATACAAGTTTCTACTGTAAATAATTACAAGCGTTGTAAAAAGTACCCAAAAGTCACACTTGGGCAAAGTCATGATATCATGTTGATATTTTCTTTGGTAAAAGGCAATTAATGTAAGAAAGTATCAAAAATGCGAGTAAAGGTTTTCAAGCATATAATTAAATGTATGCTTATACTGTAAACACTGATTATCAGAGTGATTTTTCTAATCTTATTGCTAATAAAATAAGGTAATTTTAAATGAGCTACTTTGGCTCTGATACAGCGTTTAATCTGCAAAGTAACTAGTTATTAAAGTTATTAGATATATGTACAAAATGAACAATAACTGGCTCCACAGCATGGAAATGGAACTACTCAAAATTGTACAGTAGTTGAGTTACGTTTCATTACGGTTAATTACATTCTGTCGCAGCGAAGTGAATATACTGAAACAAACACAGTTGTCCATATGGGAAAAATACAGAGATGCATTTGCATGGCTATAGTGTTATACAGACTTTCAACTAATGTGGCACACACGCCCCCCACAGACCTGCTCCAGCTCCAGTTCGAGGGGTCTGTAGCCCTTTGGCACGACTCCTGGCCTGGCGTCCAGAATCACCCCGAGGTGAGGCTGCGCTAACTGCTGCCAGTGATGCAGGGTGGCAGAGCCTGGTGGAGAGAAATGAATACTGCTGCAGTGTACGCAAACACACACCAAAAACACACTTGAGGGATTTTAAAGCACCAATACCTAAAATGGAACTGGTTATTATATCATCGCAGGACATTTAGTGCTTCTGACATTGTGACAAGACTTGTAGCACTGTTTGAGTTAAAACTTAATAAGCTCTCCGACATGATAGGTGAAGAAATATGTCTGATATGTATGGGAATGGACTGATAGAAAACTCCAGATTACTTGACAAAAGCATGACAAGTGACCAATAAACATCTTCATTTAAAGGTGCAATACGTATACGAATACGAATTACCCACAGATCAAATTCATACTCAAAACAAACAGAGGGCAGCATACCGGAAGGGTAATTAAGATAAGTTAAATTAAATTAAGCCAAGTGTAGCTGCGAGTAGCTTTGTAGCTCAGTTAGCCGTGCAGCTAGCAGTTCCGACTGTTCCGACCGACACTAGGGGAATCTTAGTTTTCACACCGCTAACACAGGAGCTTTGGACCAGAGCAGGCCGGGGCTAACTGGTTAGCATGCTAACTTCGGCAGATATCTCTACAAAAAAAAAAAAACACACAAATATGTCACAACTGTTATTTAATCACATTCTGTTGACAGTTTGTGAACAATTTTAAGCGAAAAAGGACGACAAACTAAAAATCCAGAAGACAGAGATTCTAAAAAGAAATGAAGAGCAGAAGAATGAGATGAAAATGAAATGGAGGAGCAGTGAGAGTGAGAAAAAAGGTTTTTAATAGTCAGCTACATGAATTTGAAACAGAGAAGGCAAGCAGTTATAGACTGAAGAAAGAACAAAAAAACAAACAAACAGAGAAAGTCTTAAATGAATAATAAATAGCAAAGAAACACATAAAAACAAAAAAATGTTTAAGCAAGAAAGAAGAAAGTGTGAATACAAATAGGCAAACGAAGAAGAAATGGCTGGGTCTCTAGGTTAACTAGCTTTTCTAGAAGTATGAATTATCACCAGCAGAGGGCAGCACAGGCCGACAGCAGCCACCTTCTATCAACACTGAATCACATGAGGAACAATAAAACTCTGCTGTGACTCTCCCGAAGTTCAAACACGCTCTGACCACCGCCCAATCAGTGATGTCACATCAGCTGTCAAAGTACAAACACCTGCTGTGACATCATTAAATCACTGGTGGAAGAGGTGACGTGTGTACTAACACATCTGGACAGGTGTCATCTGTACGTTATGATTTACACCTCTCTGTCTACAACCATCCTCTGGGCTGTGTGTCTTTGTAATAGCTGTGCGGAGACGCAAAGCTGCCCGACTTGTGATGGTGCATCAGAGACCAGAAAGAGTTGAAGAGCATCAGAGACGGAGGCCTGTCCGTCCTCTCCCGCGCTCCCTTTATCTTCCTGCTCCCGGCTCGGTCTCTGGCCCACCTCCTCCCTCTCTCCCGCTCTATCCCGGCTACAGTCTTCCTCGCCCATCCCCAAACCTTCTCCTTTTCCCCCTCCAGCGTCCGCCCATGCAGGCTCTCCAACCTCCTCTCCCCCTCTGTCCCCCAGCCCCGCTTGCTCCCTTTCTTTGTCCCGACCCCTCTGTGTCGGTCTCCTTCCCACCTCCTCCCCGCCTTGCAGGTCTTCCCTGCGAGGCGCTCCCTCTCTCCCTCACCTTCAAGCGGTTTGACGATCTGGAGTTTGTCAGGGAGGTAGGGCCCTCGTGAGGCCCAAATGTGGAGGTTCCCGAGGGACATGATGCTTTCTGAGGGAGTCATCACACTCTCCGTATCGTGTAGGCCTCCGTGTCCTCCCCGTCTGCGGTCCCTCTCCTCTTCAAAGAAGCGCCTCTCGCTCAGGTTGTTTTGTCTTCGCAGAGACAGGCGGCGCAGGGCGAGCCGCAGGTCCTCGGCCCCGCTGGCCTTCTTCTCTCGGCCCTCTGTGCTGCTGCTAAAACAGAGATGAGACCAAAGACAAGAGATGAATCCTGAGAACCATGTCAGTTTGTTAAAGTAGCCAACATTTGACTACTCCTCAAAGCTGAACACAAGAAACAGTTTATTTCAAAGGCACTTCCTCACTCTAGGATTCATGCAGAAGTCTAAAAAAGTATTTCTTCACAGCACATGCCCGCTTCACCTCACCTGTCCTGATTGGATGCTGTCTCCATCAGGATACTCTGCGTGCGGTTGTCTAGGGCGATGCCAATGCCGTCTCCGCCGTTGTCACCTCCATACATGCTAGAGTGAGGCGTGGAGAGGCCGCTGGACTGTGGCGAAGTGCGAGCCGACAGAGACTGGTTGGAGCCCGGGATGTTGGAGTTGGTCGGAGTCAGAGAACGCTGACGGACTGTCTGGTTGACGTTCTTAACCGTCTCAAACACACGCTTCCGATGGCTCCTGCACAAAAAGTAAAATAAAACAAGTGTTTTAGCCCGTGCTGTAGGCAGTTAGTGTTTTATTGTTTTATTTGGGGCTTTGCTGCTTATATTGGTGAGTTAAATCTCACTTGACTCTCTGGGTTAGCTAGCTAGCCTTGCTGACTTCCGAACTGTCCACCCTCTCCTGTAGTTCTTTGTTTGTACTTTAGCCACCCTGAATGCTTGTTTTCAATTACACATGGCATGACCACATGTCGATAAAGAAAAAAAAAAAAATCAATTCTTTTTTCCCTGCCGCTGACGTTAGCGCACCAGGCTAACCCTTCTCGTGTCAGCTCCTGACACGGTTTTTCTATTCAGAGCATCGGCACTGTGGTTCAGGTATTGTGAGTGAAACCAGCTCGTTTTTTTCTCTTCTGTTTGCTTTGTCACATAGAACGAGCAGTGTGTTACATGTTAACATGTTAACAAGACAGGCTCCACCATGCTATCAGCTCTGTTGTCTGAAATGAGTCACAGTGGTGCTTTGAGCTAAAAGCTAACATGCTTGCGATGTTAACCTGCTGATGTTCAGCTAATCCACCTATCGTGTTGTATTGTTAAGACGCAAAAATGCTGCTGTACAGAAGCCCTGAGAGGCAGGTGAGGATAAAATATTCTGCTGATTAATTTTCCAAGTCTGATCTAAAGTGTTTCTCTCGTGTATTTATGACTTAAGAACAGGTGTATCAGGATGGATTACTGTGTAATTGGAAGAGATCAGTTTAGGATATACATCTTAGTGTTCAGTGTTGATCAGAGCTGTGATTAGAACGTCGCGCCCCAGAAGATTTTCAAATTACACACTGGGCTGCGTCATTCTTAAAATCAGGAGCGGCTGACCAAAGTTATCATATTAGATTATTTTATACATAATTAATCTGAACATTACCTTGAACACAAAATCACAAAATCACATAGCAATCCATCCAATAGTTCTCCTGACATCTCACAAAAACAAAGGTGGCACTAGAAGTAAAGTCAGAGGATCACCACAGTCAGTAGGATTCATCCTCTGGGGACCATGAATGCCCCAATAAAAATAGTTCAGTCATCAAAATGGATGTGGATCGACATGCCTTGAGCTATGTGAAACCCTCATAGGAATCAGTATCAAATCAATTTGGTATTTTCCGGTCGCAGTTTCAAATGTCTGTTCCTGTGCAACACACGGCTCGTAAAATAAATCACATACAATCGTTGACTGATAGTCGTCCATACATACTTCTGCTCCTCACACTCGGGATCATCCAGACTCAGCTCCTTCCTCATTGTTCCCTCGATCTCAGCTGCCAGAGAATCCTGCAACACAAAAACTTGTGAACGACTGAAGGATGATTTCATGTATACACACACGCACGCACACACAGATGGACACACAGGGTCCCTCACCATGGGGTACAGGCCGAGGGGATGGAAGCGTCGGGGCGTTCCAGCAGGGTAGTTCCTGTTCCTCAGGTTCTTCAGCTCCTCCTGGGCTTCATGCAGCATCTCGATACACTCTGAATATTTCTCCTCCAGCTCCTGGAGCTGTGCATTGAAGACAATAAAATGTTCTTTTGGAATTCAAGTCAAACAGTCTGGTATCAACTTGACAGGAAAGAAAAATGTGGTCAGAACAGCGCAGTGATGTGGAAGTTACCTCCACTGTAAGCTGCTTTTGGGCGTCTTTAGCTGCCACCAGGTGTTGAGAGAGCTCCTCGTTCTCCACCGCGAACTGCAAACAAACACACAAGTGTAAACCAGCAGAACACGCAGAGCGTAACTATAGTCACCGTTGAGTTAAAGTGGGTTCATGTGTCCGTCCGCGGGCACACACCGATTTGGCTTTCTTTTGCAGATCTACTATCTGAGAGAGGAGGTGTGTGATCTCCTCCTGCTGGCGGGCAGCGTCCTCCGTCTTACGAGCCAGTTCCTCCGCTATGGCAGAGATCTGGAGGCTGGACAACCCTGATGGGACAGGAAGATTAGTTCAGACTGAGGGGGGGAGAGACGTGTGTCCAAAGCATCGAGGACACCATGGAAAAAAAGGACATGGGAAAAAGAAAAATAACAATATATATATGTATAGTCACAGGAAAACAGAATGACAGGCCGAGATAGAAATGGAGAGACTTACTGAGTTCATTGACACAGTCGTTGACCAGCTGCTGCTCCTTTTCCTCGTACGTTTCCGTCTCCGACTTCAGATGGTTAGCCTGCATGCACACATCCACCATTAAACAATATATTACAATATCAGTTTCTTCATCCAGTATTCAAGTACTTTTCTAATTATTGGAGTCAGTGTTTTCTTAAATCTGATGGTGGATTCATGTGTCTCTGATGCAGCCTGTAATCTGAAGAGTGACTAGTAACTAAAGATATCAAAGAAGTGAGTAAGTGGTACCGGAAAATGAAATACTCAAGTAAAGTACAAGTAGCTCAAAATTGTTCTTAAGTACAGCACTCAAGTAGTTTTACTTATATTCCATCACTACTTTTGAGACACTGCTGACTCCATTACGCTTTGGAGACAAATACAGTACACTTATTAGATTACTTTATTCATTAGTTACTTTGCAGTTTACATGCTGCATCGTGGTCAAATCAGTGCTTTTTCAAAATACAATTATTCTCTTAATTGGCAAAAAAAAAAACCCCGGCTCCAATAATCAGAAAAATGCGGAGGGAAGCAGTGAACAGTGTACACACATACAGTATGTACGTGTAAATATCTGTGTAGTTTGCTTTTTATTTGTACTTTTGAGGGTTGATGTTATTGCAAAAAAAAAAAATGAATTCACATCTAATACTGTAGGATTTTTACTGCAGTATTATTTTTTATGGTTGATTTTTATTTTCACCGTGGTAATATTTCAATTATAATATCTTTTGGTTACTTTTTACAACATTGGTGGAGATACCTCCGAGCGGAGCGACAGGTTCTCCTCTTCCAGATCTTTGAGTTTCCTCTGGAGTGTGTCGCCCCCGAAGCCTCCTGCTGTTTCCACTTTGCATTTCTTGCCCCTTTGAACGGACAGAAAGAGAGAGCCTGAAACTCACAGCAACACAACCGGTGGACGTGTTCATAGGAATGAATGGCACCCTGATATGTTACAGTATGTTTCTGCTTTTGCGATGCCAAACTTAAAAAATCCCCCAAAAATGAAACGATTCTAAATAACAAAATCGACTTTGTATAGACATAGGAAGAGAAAACGATGCTTACGTCGGGGAGCTGCTGGACTCATCTTCGCTCTCGTCGGCTGCATTGGTGTAAAACTGCAGCAGCTCATCCTTCAGGTTCAGCTCATGGTGCAGCTGGGCCACCTGGAACAGGACAGGTAACGTTAGCGGCATGATGATGGAGGTAAAACTGCTGGCATTATGGGTGTCGAGCAAACTCCATCACCTGAAGAAGAGATAGATATGAAAGCTACAAAAAAAGCTGGAAAGTTTTGTCAAATTGTAAAAATAACTCTCCTAAATGGTCAGAATGAATCATTTTCATCAGTCAGCGTCTGAATAATCTGAGTGTGTGTGTGTGTGTGTGTGTGTGTGTGTGTGTGAGCAGACCTCCTCTGTGATTTGCGCGACTCGTTCCTCCAGATAGTCATTCTGCTCCGTCAGAGTTCTGTTCTTCTTGAGGAGCGACTGGCCGATTCTTGCAGCCAGCTCCAAATCTCTCTCTTTCTATTGGTTGGAAAGCAGGAAGAGAGAAGAGATGATTAGTAAAGCATCATTACGCCACAACACAACACAACACAACACGACACAACACGACACATACATAACATATTAGTCAAGTAATGATACATATTCAGAAATGTATATTTTTTTCACAACTGAATAGACAAGCTGTTTCTCTTTTTGAGGCCAGAAAGATGGCAGGGTCCGCCAAATGTAAACAAAGTAAAACAGTATGAAATTGTGCTGTCCTTTGAGCTCAGTTTGTTTATTAAGTCATCTCACGTCAATGTGAGTTGGTTTGTTAAATTTTTTTTCTCCAAAAAACTTCAAAGTCCACCTTTAAAGGAATCTTCCCACAACCATTCACACCAACAGACATGTTTTTTTGCGGGAAAATAGGGCAAATCTCCGGCGCTGCATCCTCTCTGCTGCATCCTCTCTGCTGCAGCCTCACTCGCTGCTTTCGTCTAATTGAAAAATCCTTCCTGGTGCAGATTTGAATTCACACTGATAGAGCGGACAAAAATAGAGCATCTCACCTCCTCCAACAGACGTGTGACAGCATCGATGTCATTGTAGGTCTTCGTCATCTGGCCCACTCTGTCTGCACATAGCACTGTGGAGGGAGAAGACGCACAGGCGGAGTGAGGAGGAGAGGGGAGCGGAGCCTCGTCACTGGAGGGAGGCAGTGGGACCTTTCTGCATGAACATGTACGATGGCACATAGCCACGTTACGTAAGAGCGAAGGCTTGAAAAAGTCACGCTCTCAGAGGTGGCGCATGGGTCATGTTTAACACGTTATTGATATGATGTTAGTGTTTGAGCGAGCGGGGCAGAGGAGTTGTTTCGGAGCGCACGTTGGTTCTGCTGCCCTGAGGTGAAGCTCTCATTGACTTCAGAGCTCTGGTCAATAACACGCTGTACAGAGTTATTGAACACCTTATGTTAAACCGCTGTAATCCTGTTAGGGCTGCAACAAGCACGCAATAATTCAGTTGCTGTTTCATTAAAGGACCTAAAAATCAAGATGGATAGTGTTCAGACTCCGGCTCACACAGGCACATGGGTGGACTGTGGGGATTTGTGCGTGCATGCATGTGTGTGTGTGTGTGTGTGTGTGTGCTCAGAGGCTGATGTGTCAAAACAGAGCAAAGTCAAAGTGGGCGAGCTTCAGGAAATTCCTCTTAATGAGAAGAACAAAGCCAGAGATGAGCTCCAGTGGACAACTGCTGACCACGAATCACATCAAACTGTTCCAAAAGATTGACAAAAATACGACTTCGTAATCTGTTAGAGCCATTAAACAATTTGTAAACTATCAAAAAAAAAAGGAAAATCACAGAAAGATAAAAAGAATGATCAAAGTCTGATCAAATCACATGAAACGTGTCTTCCTTTTACTCTACCTCTCTTGTCGTCCTCACAGTACCAGCTATCATCCAGCTCACATTCACTCCCCGCTAATCTCTCCATCCCGCTCTTCCCGTCCATCTCCTCCCTGAGCTCCACAATGAGCGACAAAACAGAAAACGCCGACGGGTTCAAACACTGATCCATTCACTGCCTCCCTCTCTGCCTCTCTGTCTCTCTCTCTCCTGCTGCTCAGCGACTGTTCAACAGGCCCAGAGACTGAATTACCCTCCTCCCACATGGACTAATGCAAGAGAGAGGCAGAGAGAGATGACAGAAAGAGAGAGAGAGTGTTTCGGAAAAGGCTCTACAGCTGCTGAGTTGGAGCTGAAGTGGAAGTTGTATCAGGAGTTGGAGGATGCAGGGGAGGAGTGCAGTGTGGACTGAACTCCAACACCTCTCTCCTTTCCACCTTTCTTTCGCGCCCTCACTTCCTCTCTGTCTTCCGCTACATGCACGGCTGCTCAACGTCGATTCCGACTCCAGCAACTGTTACCACGGCGACCCTCATCCACAATCAAAACGGTCGTCACAAGCAGAGACACACACACACACACACACACACACTAACTCTTATCCACTGATCATACAAAGGCCCGTCCCCATCCAGCGCCTGATCTTTGGGACGCGTTCTGAAGCTGTTCTGAAAGGGAGAGACTGAAACACCCAGCAGACAAACAAAGCTTGATTTAAAAATCAAGTGGCACATGATAACATACAAACCAGCTAATCACAAGTTATAGACAAAATAAGCTCATCGATATGTAGATTAAAACCACACAACAGTTTGAGCATACGGAGCGTTACGTCTGAAGGATTACACATGTTCACAGAACACAAACGGAAAGCAGAGAGGAAATGTTGCACCACCTTGTGGAGGAAGGCTACAGTGTCAGCTGTGGGAAAACAGGACACAGTTGACCACAGACCAGACGTTTTCAACCGGAACGTGATTGTGAACTAGAGGTGGATTTCATCATTCGTTGTCGAGATTCAGTTCCCGTCGGTCAGTTCGGAGGGATGACTCGTTCATGTAGTTCGTTCGTTCGTTCGTTCAGTCGCACTTCCGGGTACAATGTCGTTCAGCGGTGATTCACGTAACAAACAGTTCTCAGCTCCTCGTTCTCAAACGATCGCGCTATGGGTCAACATAACATTGTAGTTCATGACCAATACATAGCTGCAACTTCATGATTATGCGTACTTTTAGACAACATGACAGTTAGCAGCTAACAGCTAAAGCTGGCTAGCCAAGAACGAGTGACTGACTGAACGAGAACGATAGGAGAGAAATTAGTGAACGGAAGGGAACAAGAGCTCCTCGTTCTCAAACGATCATGCTAATGGTCAACATAACACCCGGTTCATGGCAAATACATAGCTGCAACTTCATGATTATGTGTATTTTTAGACAACACGACAGTTAGCAGGTAACAGCTAAAGCCGGCTAGCCAAGAATGAGTGACTGAGTGAGAGTTACAGGAGAGAAATCAGTAACCGAACGAGAACGAGAGCTGCGAACGAAATTAAATGTTTTTTTTTTTCATGGAAACAGTTGCTATGCATTCCTGTTTCTCATTGGCTAAAATTCGACGACAGTGTCCTAGACCCAGCATACGATTGGCTGGCTATCAGTCCTCCTCACCACTCTGATAACTAAACAGTGAACAACGCAGCGACTGCTCTGTGAGAACAGCGAACGAACGAGAGAGAAGTGAAACGGGGAATGAGGTCAGTTTGTTCGCGTTAAAGAGTCGTTTGTTCGAACTGATTCGTTCGCGAACGAGCCATCACTATTGTGAACAGAACGCGGCCCTAAAACAACTTCATTCTGACCCCTTTTATCATTTGGTTAGTCGGCTCATTAGCCCATTCACTGTTGCTAAGCACAGAAAAACTCACATTTCATTAAATAGTTATAACATAGGAACTTATGAGAATCAAACTGATAACCTATTTCTGAGATTAAAAGGGTGCATTTTTCCTGTACTATAAATAATGTTTTTCTTTTTCAATCATGAAAACTAACACATTGGAGCTTAATATATCAAGTGCATCGTTTTAACACAGTTGAATTGTGCATTTTAAAGGTCAGACATAGCACTTTTGCACTTCTAAAAGAAGTAGTTGAAGACAGTGTTGAGGAAAAGTGAAATACATGTAATCAAACTAGTGGTTAGACCACATTTTGCAGCAGCTTGCCGTTAGCTCAACTAGATTTATTTACACACATGATTCGAGGAGTTGAGTTATGTTTTTAAGAATAATCCCTCACCACTCACCATGTATCTAACTCGTGAAGCTACAAAACTGTTCGGGCCATATAAGGAAAAAACACTAAAATATATTAGGTGTCGATTAGTCATAATCATTAAATAATAAGTGTAACTGCTATTTATTAACAAACACTCCGAGAAGTTCTTGCATGATATGTTAGAAGTTACCTCGCTGGTGAAAGCCCCCACCAGGAGTCACTGTCCTGGTGGGGGGAGATGTCTGACTGATGGACATCAAAAGTTGACATCATTTGCACTCTGTCATTTTGCTTGCATGTGAATTTCACGTCACAGCTAAATTGTAAATGAGCAGTTGGAACTACTTTTTCTAAGTAGCTTCAGGTAAACCACACAGGACTTCTCCACAGGGCAGCTTTGTCAGAGTTCGACTTCTTCCACTGTGAAGCCAGTGGCAGCCTGACAATCTGCGATTTCAAGGTAGATTCATCCACACTGACCGTAGATGAGTAATCATGCTAGATTACAAAATAGACACACTGGAGAAAATCTTACTGAGTCTTAATCGTGTGCTTTAATCTAGACGGGATTTGTCTGTCACAAACAGGTCAAATGCTGTATTAGACCTGCACCACATGTCCTGCTGCAACACTGAACAGAACGAAACAGCAACACAAACGACCTCTCGTATGAAGAAGGTTTTAACCTCAGTTTGATGGACCTTTTCATCATAACGTCAAATACAAATATCGTTTCCTGTTTGTGTACGAGGAAGCCTCTGCAGACAGCGCTGTCCTCCCTCCACAAGCCTCTTCCCTCTAACCATAGAGCCTCTGAGTGTATTAGTCAGGGACGGAGAGCAAAAACGACCTTGTTACCAGAAGACGGATCGATCTTCCCGGACCAACTAGTGGAATCATTATCTGTTTTTATGATGACGGTGGTGAAAAAACTGCTCGTTCTCTGGCTACAAAGCAATCCCTCCACACGGTTCTAGGTTTTGATGTTGAGCTGTCAGTTGAATTGTAATTGTTGAATACCATAAAATGTTTTCCATAATGACATGAATAGAGAATATACTCTTATTTTCATTACGTGAATTTGTAAAAAGGGAATTCAAGGCTTTTTAGATGTCTTATTTACTTGGTATAAGTTTATAAGAGGTGCTTGGTTTGATGTCTTCCCCAACCAAAATTAAATAAGATGCCAGCCGGCACTAATAAAGTCAGATGTGTTTCAACCTGTCGAGAGATTCACAAATATATTCACACTGACTGTAGCAGATTATCTTTCTGAGAACCATCCGAAGGATTAAATGTACCCCCGTAGATAAATCCTTCACTTTTAAAGCCATGTATTCCCACACCAGTCCCAGATATAAAATCCCACCAGTTTAATATCCAGTGTCCCTTCTTATCTGTCTCTCCACTTCACTTCCGCTGTCTGCATTCGAAATTAGAGAACTAAAAAAAGGTTCCTGCACGTGTCACCTAGAGCAGCTCTCAGACTAAGTCAGTGCTGTGGACTGAGCTGTAAGCAGGACTTACAGAAGTATTTGAGAGTCTCTTCGATCTGCTCGGTGGTCAGGTCGAACCTGGTGTCCGGTGCGACGAGGGGAGTGTGCAGCCAGTCATCTTGGTCGTAGCCGTAGACGGTGTCGGCCCGCAACCGGTACACCGGCAGCTGCTCCTCTAGAAGACTGATGATCTCGAACTCGGGCAGGTCAGTGCTGTTGCACACATCTGGACATTACAGAGAGGACAGGGGAGGGAGGACAGTGAATGTACGGCAGCCTGCTGTCGGACTGCAGGCCTTGATAATGTCAGTGTGTTGGGCTCAGTTTGATCTCAGCTTATTCAGCATCAGTTTAAAGGGGCAATATGTATGAAATGGTTATGTTAAATCATCATCAGAATGTGAATAAAGTCAGTTTTGACGTTCTGATATCTGTGCATTGAGTTGCAGAGATATCTACTGAAGTTAGCATGCTAGCCAACTAGCTACAGTTAGTTAGCAATTACTCTGGTCATATGCTGCGCCCTGTGTGTGCGGAGTATGAATTATGACATGTGGTCAATTCTTACATATTGCACCTCTAAAGATCTTAGAACAGTGTTATCAACTAACATTCTATATTCATACTGTACATGTGACAGATAGACGCAGTTGTTAATGTTACTGAGTACAATTACTGAGTGCTGTACTTAAGTACAGTTTTGAGGTACTTGGATGTTGTTGTTTTTTAAATTGTATGTTACTTTGTACTTCAACCACACTACATTCAGAAAATGCCGTTCTATTTACATCACTTCATGTATCTGATATGGCAGATTATGATTGTACTGTACATGCAATAGCCATGACCACTTTATAATTTAAATATCCAACAGTGATATAAAGTAGTTGACATTAAAATGTTAGTTAAATATGAACAATTTGGGATAAAAAATCAAACAATAATGAATAATATGGACCTACATGGAGCAAAGCTTTTCATGTCTACATAGACGTTGTTGTTTATTCAAAACCGATTTTTGCTCATTTTTAAACAATTAATGATTATTTGGGACATTTTTACTTCTACTTGCCACTTTTTTTTTTTTTTTTACTTGGCCTTAAGTTAATTTTATTGTGGCAAGTGTATATACTGTGACAAATTGTCAAATTATCACCACATCAAAAGTGTAACCCACATCCCAGTTGATACTCCAAACCACACACCAAACTCAATGCTTATTTCCTTATTAAGACCCCAAGTTGTACACACACACACGTACCTGTGATGGTCTCGGCGTCCCTGCAGTCGGGCGGCGCCAGGCATGTGTCAAGCTGGGTGGACTCGCCCTCGCTCACATACTGCTCCTCGTTGGTGTGCCGCCGGTCGGGCTCAGGGTCTGGATCCGGGTCCAGGTCTGGCGCCGGGGCCAGGGAAGGGGCCGGGGAGGCCAGCTTGGCTCACCTCTCACTGGTGGAGAGAAAAAGGGGCCATGGGCTTCTGGAGCTGGAGCTCCACTGGGTGATCAGGTCCAGCTGACAGACAGGAGACAGCAGGTACAGCAGCCTGGAGAGGAGGACAGAAAGATGGAGACAATCAGATACCGTTACAGAGCCATACATATCTATCAGACCCATCAATGCGCCTTCCTCCATCCCTACAGAGTCTTTAACTTCAAGTGCTGCTGCTGAGTCTGCACTGTGCTGCGGCTGCCTGCCAGCAAGCTGAATAAATCTCAGCGTCTCCGCTGCAGACAGCACTTTTCATCTGTTGGGAAATAAACAAAAAGGCAGATGGAGGGTTGAGGGCGACTCCTGATAAAAGCATGATATAGCAAGTATGTAAATGCTCCAAGTACAGGAAGTTCTGTTTTTGTTGTTCTTTCCTCATAGAAGCTCAGACAGCAGGTGGAACAACTGTCTGCGAGGGCTCCAGTGTTTCGGGGGCCACCTCAGCAGCGACCTCCCAGTCACCCATCTTCGGCCTTCCTCACAGCACAGATTACTGAACTGACCTGGAGCTGAATCCTGAGCCCTCAATCTGAAGTTAATACAGCAGCGCTCATGCACAGTGACCTTGCAGCCTTCATTCTGCAGGGCTCTGCAGGTGTGCACCAGGCTACTGTCTTTAAACACAAAGCAGAGCTGGATCGTGCAAATCACTCGTGTGTCAGACCGAAATCAAGCGGCAAGCGATGCTGCTAGTCGAGCAGAATATAAATAGAAACAGAGAGGATGTGTGTGTGTGTGTGTGTGCGTGTCCTCTGAAGCCAGTTTCATGAATAGGAGATCTCTCTGCTCTTGCATAAGATTTCAATCACCTGGTGATGGATGAGTGCACCTGACATAAAAAGGTGCCGAGGGGCACACACATGACCACACCAGCAGATAAAGGTGGACAGATGCTCCGACACATCTGTTCTCCGTGCAGCACCACAACCTTGGGACGTCTTTCTCATTGCGACGGTGTGAACACTGTATTCACTCGGACGTTTGCCGGGCCTGTAAAACTGCCTTCGCGTGGCAGTTCCAGATTTACATAACCTGTGGAGGAGAGGTGATTTCAGGCTCAAACGGCCGACATGCACATGCAGATCTGGGGATAAAAAGTCATGCATCCTAACGTTCCCAACACACCGGGCCTAACTTGTAAAACTCCTCCTCATCAGGACCTTTAAAAAAAGCACCAAAAAGATGAGCTCTGGGCTTGTAAGAGCCGGTTACTCAAGGAATGTTTCTATTTTTACTATTTCCATAGAGACATGGATTGGACCACACCCTAGGGATCTCCAGTAAGTCAAAACATCTGATGATATTAGAGGATTGAAGAAAGAATTGTTGGGTTAGAAGTGAATGTAACACTGAGGAGAGAGAAACCTTTAAAAAAAGATGGCTGTTCTTTTATTTAATCATCTAAAAGAAAAGACAGTGACATGTCAAACAGCTCACTGGATGTCCTGCAGTCAAAAACATTACTGCTGTTACTATAAGCATCTGTTGTTGTTGCTGATGGGGGCGGCGGTGGTGATATCCTCAGTAAATAGGCCAGGGTTCATTCATGCATGTGGCATACACAGTGTTATTTGAATGCTGTCTGAGGGTGGGGCTTCGTCTACATCAGCTGCTCGCGTCACGGATGCGGATCCTGGGTTTACATATGTGCCCTTACAGTAGCACAATAAGTGTCTGAGCGTGATCAGCTGACCTTATGATGCCTGGCATCGCCATTAAATCCATTTATTTGTGAGAGCAGTGAAAGCAGCAGAGCCCTACTCACTGAGCCGAGGCTGATCCGGGCTGGTTCCCTCTGTCCAAAATCCAAAAAGAGACCCCCGGTGCCGTTAAATAATCCCACAGGGAGGAAACAGGCAGATATCGATGAATGTCCCTCGGATGAGCAGGTAGAAGCGGTGTCTCCCTGACAGACAGTCAGTGAGAGCAGGCCGGGCGGGTCTGTGATGCTCCTCCGCTCTGGATCCTCTCCAGCGCGCTGACAGCTGATGATCAAGGTCACCTCGGTTCGGTTCCCAAAGTCGCTCTTGACCCGGTCCAGTCCTGCTTCCCTGCAGCCATCTCCCTCTGTCCGTCTTCTCTGCCTCTCACTCTCTCCGGCGCCTCTCTCACCACCGTGAAGCCGGACAGGAGGAGAACAGTAGGACGTCCGGCCGACGCCTTCAAAATAAAGGCACTATTATTGAACACATTTTAACCCAGAAACTAAGAGAATGGACATTTTTACATTTTAAATGAATATGTCCTCTTTCAGCATATACTCATTGTCACAAAGCCCTGAATTCCCGATTTGATAATAGTATTATGGAGGAATGTCAGAATGTCATATTAGAAGCTATGAAAAATTAGCTTCAGTGTCTATTTGGACAAAATGATAACATGATTTACATTGATCTGATTTAATAACAATGATTAATGAGCTATGTGTACTCATCTGGTTACTTGTTGTGGTTTAATTGATCAATTTAGTTTCTAGCTTTACATTTTTAATTTTAAAGGCACTTAGATGTATGTTATGAAGTGTAGTTGTTGTGTTGTGTCTTTTAGAACAGCTGCATATTTGCTCTCGTGTGTAACTCTCATGTAATTACTTTTAATTATGTACTGTCGTTGTAAAAACAATTGATTTTGGCAAAGTAAGACTGGAATGGTTGTGCTTTTAATTTGTAAGCACCGCTTTGCCTCTAACCACATCCTGGAGGACCCAGTCTGACTTGCCGGTCCTACTCCCTGCTGTAATGCATCCATGATCCAGACACCCAATCCAGGAACCAAGCCGCTCTGGACCGAGCACCAGTGACGTCACGAGCACCCATAACAGAAGGGGGACAGGCTGCCATTTATGAAACACATACACAAGGAAGGAAGCCTTCCTCTGAGTCATTCACAGTTTTTGCTCATTTAATTTAATTCAGTTACATTTTTATTCACTATCTCAAAAAAACAGACATTATACCCCAGCTCATTGTCATGCATCAAAACATCCAACCACCTGCATACTATACTGTAAGTAAACAGGTATTTTCTTTATTGATCGTGGAGTAAACACAAATGAGACTAATTCCCAGGAATCCGCAGTGATTGCCTCCCACTTTAGCTGGACTGGACAAAGAGGAGCCATTGTTCTCTGGAGACAAAACACAGCTGAGTCAGCATTCCTCACCCTCACCACTCTGGACCCGAGCACGCTGTAACTGGCTACATCAGTTTAACAAGGTCCAATGCAACATACCAGTCCAAAGAAACAGAGGCCCAGCTTTAACATGAAATACGATACTTGTTGAATAATCTAAATCTATCACTGTGGTGAGTTTAAAGCTATTTTGGGGGAAAGTTTTGGAAGTATTGATTGTATACTTATTGATAAATCTACGCTGAATGCTTTTTGTGATGGATTTTTAAAAAACGAAATAACTCTGTGCTCCATTGCAACATTGGGACAACACAACAGACCTTCGGTAACAGCTTTGCATTCATGTACTTATACATTTTAATGTTACACATCAGTGGTGTACAGTATGCACTCAGCCACCATCTGTTTAGTAGAGGAGTAACAGAACTGGTTAAAAGAGCGCTATGTAGATTTGGAAACGAAATTCAAACTCATCGACCTGTGTGAACTCAAAACACTTGCACCTTTGCTACTCTAATTAAACAAACTCAGGCATATCTATTTTAAGTATCTTTATTAATGAATGAACAAGTCTCCGTCAGAGAGGAATAAAGTCTCCAGAACTCAGTGAATTGTCCTATATAATGGATGACAGAAGACCCTCGAGTGAAGTTCCCTAACAGACCGCTACTGTAAATTGAGATCTAATGTATGAACATTCTTCTGTATGGTCAGGTCAAGTCGATTTTTATCTGCAGTAAATTCCCAGTTTAAAATAGAAGTACATGTATCTAAATCTACTCCGCTTGATTGACAGCTAATCTGCCCCGCCCCCCACCTGGAGCCTTCTTCTTCTTCTTCTCCACCTACTCCTGCAGCACACTGCACTGTGTCTCTCACCAGCTCCCCCTGGGAGCCAACCCAAGTTCTGACACTCTCCGTGGCTCAGCGCCCCCACCATGGCCCACCGTCTCCTACTGGCTGTCATAAAGCTACTTCCACTGCTGTGATTAACTCGATTCCAATTCCCATTGTTATTTCACATCGCAAATCAATACACCTGCACAGGTGTAGTCGAACTATTGATCACAGTGTGCTTGCTGTTCCAGCTAGATCAGCTAACACCAAACCTCACACCAGCAATCTAATCTTTGGGTTATTTAACATCTGCTCACTGACCAAGAGGGGACCTCTGCTCTTTGATCGACTGAATGATCGTAAGTTTTTCTTCTGCCTGACTGAGACAAGGCAGCAGCCTAATGATTTTTCACACCTTAATCAAACAGTTCCTCCTAGATTTGTCTACTCATCACAACCCCGTACCTCTGGCAGAGGGGGTGGCCTAGAGACACTATACAATCAAATATGGAAAGTGTCCTCCATCACAGTGCCTGTACATCCCTCATTTGAGTCCTCAACAAATCAAGGGCCTAACTCCTACTATTCTGGCCACTATCTATCGACCACCCAAGCCGAATCTGCCTTCCTACAGGAATTCTCAGCCTTCCTAACAACCCTATGCTCTGTGTCCCCTAACTTAATATTGCTAGGTGATTTCAATATCCACTGGGATAGCATCAACAATGTTATTACAAAGGACTTTACCTCATGCCTTGACAGCTTTGGACTACAGCAACATATTGACTTTCCAACACTCTCCAAAGGACACATTCTTGACCTAATCTGCTGCTCTGTTGTAACCCCTCTTAACTGTTGTGCCTCAGATTTGACCATCTCAGACCACAAGCTAATATCCTTTGATGTCATGCTAAGATTATCCAGGACTAGCATGCCTCACTCTATCTCCTTTGGAAACATCAAAGATATTGACTTGTCGGCCCTCTCTAATGGATTGATGATTTTCCAAGCAGAGACAATTTATCTACCACAGATGAATTGGTATCCAACTACAATCTCAGACTTCAGCGACTGCTAAATACTCTTGCACCTCTGAAACAAGGTCTGTTTCCTTTGCCCACTCTCCTCATTGGTTTACACCAACCCTACGCCAGCTCAAAACCAAAGGCAGTTAGACCCCCTGCCCACCTACCTGGTAAAAAGCTGCATGCCTGCCTTGTCCTCTCTCATAACTGATATCATTCATTCCTCACTGACTTCTGGTGTTGTTCCATCATCACTAAAGACTGCTGCAATTACTCCAACTATCAAGAAACCTGTTGAGGACCCGAATGATTTGAACAACTTTTGTCCCATCTCAAACTTGCCATTTATCTCCAAAATACTTGAAAGAACTGTTGCAGCTCAACTAATAACCCATCCGTCTCACTACAACCTTTTTGAACAATTTCAGTCTGACTTTCGTGCCCATCATAGCACTGAGACAGCCCTCGTGAAAATCACAAATGACCTTTTGATGGCATCTGACTCTGGCTTACTCTCCATCCTGGTTCTCAGTGACCTTAGCGCAGCCTTCAACACTGTCTCTTATGACATTCTCCTGGACAGGTTGGCCTCTGTTGGGATCATTGACATCCCTCTGGCTTGGCTGAAATCCTATCTCACTGGTCGCACACAATTTGTCCAACTCAAGACCCTAAGATCTGGCTCCACTCCATTTTCCAGTGGTGTTCCCCAGGGCTATGTCCTTGGCCCCCTTACTGTTCACTATTTACCTTATGCCCCTTGGACACAGTTTCATTTCATATTAAATTCCACTGCTATGCTGACGATACACAGATATCTCCACCAAGCCTACTTCCACTCTACCTCCTCGTTGGCACCAGATCCACCCTGGCAAAGCACCACCCTTCTCCATGTCCATCGAAATTCCACTGTCCTACGATCCCCCCAGGATAAGGATCCTGGGTATCACTCCGCACCTGTACCTTCAAAGCCCACATCAACAATGTTACCCGGTCTGCATACTTCCATCTACGCAACATCAACCGCCTCCGTCCCTCACTCACACCAGCCTGCACTGCTATTCTCGTTACCACCCTGGTTACATCTCGTCTGGACTACTGTAATTCTCTCCTCCATGGTCTTCCTCGGAAATCACTCCATAAACTCCAACTGGTCCAGAACGCAGCCGCTCGTGTCATCACCAGAACTCCCTATGCTGAACACATCACTCCGGCCCCGCAGCAACTCCATTGGCTCCCTATCAAATCCCGCATTGATTTCAAGATTCTACTCCTCGCTTTCAAGATCCTTCATAACCTGGCACCATCGTATCTCGCTGAACTGATCCATATCCACACACCCTCCCGCACTCTCCGATCCTCTTCTACCATCCAGCTCTTTACCCCATCTACCAACCTAACCACCACGGGGTCAAGAGCTTTCAGCCCATCTGCCCCCAGCCTCTGGAACTCTCTCCCACCAGACATTCGCACTTCTGACACTGTCTCCACTTTCAAACCTCGCCTGAAAACACACTTATTCCGCGTGGCTTACTCTGTATCAGCCTAATCATATAATCATACTCCTGCCTATTCTTTATTCCACTCTATTTCACTAGTCTCACCCCGGAAGCTCAACCCCTCCTAACCCGCCCGGTTGACTTCCTGTATGATGAGGACTGAGGAGTCTGAATCCTGCAAACATTCTTGCCCATTCTCTATTCCACTCTATTGCACTATTCTTACCTCGGAAGCTCAACTGTGCCTAACCCGGCCCGGTTGACTTCCTGTATGGTGAGAACTGCAGAGTCTGAATTCTGTGCGGAGCCGGCACCATGTAAATGCATCCTCTTACTTATCTTTTTTAATTTTTGCACTAAATTGTCCCGTTTTTTGTCGTACTGCTGTTGTTATAATCCCAGTATGAAACTGTGTTGTGCGGTGTCCTTGAGTGCTTTGAAAGGCACCTTCAAATAAAATGCATTATTATTATTATTATTGTTATTATTATTGTTATTACAGTCTGTACAACACAGGCTACTTCATACCAAACGTGCACCTTATGCACCTTCATACCAAAACTCCCCTTTGACTATTTTAGTTCCATCATCACCAGCTGCAACATTTAATGATGCTTAAACATGACTTCATAATAAATTACAATTCTGTAAATATGCTAAGCCCATATTATGCTTATGCTGAAATTAGCTGTGTTAATAGGCAAAACAAATCCAAGTCACTCTTCTGGCAACAAGGTTAAAAGTGTTTTATTTAGACGTCTGCTTCATGTTGAAATCTTAGAAATGTTGACAATGCAGGTTCAAAATGAGCCGGGCAGCAAGCCATGGGCACAGAAGTCCCTCAGCACACAGCTGTCCCTTCTGTTAGATGGAAGATGATCGCACACACCTGAGGAGAGAGCAGGTGAACTCAGACGACCGATATAAAGTCTGGTCGCTCATTGTCTGTTCAACAAAAACAAAAAGAAGAAAGATAGAAGAGAAATGGATGTGTTATAACAGAACACAAAACAACATGTAGTCATTTATGACACAACAGGCACCAGACCCATATATCAGAGCTAATACAAAACATCTGGCCCTAACAGACTGTGGGCTGCACTTTGTATAATATAAAAAACATTTATTATCTAATTTAATAAATTACCTAATGGTTACTTTCAGTAGGCTATATTAAGGCGACTAAGGCCATGTCCTCACTACACCGGGTCAGGTTCAATTCCAGCTCGGGCTCCTTGCTGCATAACATCCGCTGTCTCCCCTTTCCTTTCTGCCTCCAGCTGTCACCAAGGGTGTCAGTTTGTGTTGAAAGGAGGAGGGAAACTCAGCGGAAACAACATGTTTTTAACGGTCTTAACCAGTAGGCGATTTGAGGGGGGATGAGGGGGGAAACGTTTTCGTAACGCATCTTGTTCTCTGTACACAGGGGCAGAATAAAACCTGTAGCAGACGCACATGTTTATGTTGTAATCTTCGTAAAGTTTTTTCTGACAGTTTAATATAAATAGTAAGTTTGCTATTTATGTTCTAAAACTAAATCTTACTTTTTGTGAGTGTTTTTAGTGTGTCTGTTCAGAGCATGGTGGCTTATGTTGGTAATTGTCTTTTTTTTGTGCTGGTTTATAGTTTAACCACTGCTGAGTAAGCTGTTACATTTCCTGACACCAGATGTTTTATGCCCCGTTGAAACGCACCCTGCAGGAGTGACGTTTGGCATTCTGTTTTAGTTTTTAAATATAAGTTCCTTATATCGGACAATATATACGCTGATACTGATATATCTGTGATAGGCTAATATTGGCCGATAAAATTGCCCAACAAATAAGTCAGTCGGGCTCTACTATTTAGCACAATGTTCATTGTTTGTCCTTCAAGGAATTAAGATGGTAAAAAATTCCAAGGGGCCATGTAACTTAAAAGAACCCTGCTTGAAGTGTATTGTGAGAAGCATGAGAAAACCTGCCTGAATAAACTTGTGCATACAATTTAAAGGTGTATTTACTCAATACTTTAATTCAGTTATAAAAAGACAATTGTGGTAGGTAGAGAAGGAAGATAACTGGATAAAATGGAATTGTAGAATCAGAAATGTCCCAGCTATGGTTAAGATGTTCTTCAACAATGTCCTTTGGGAGATGTACATAAGTATGTCCATTGGAACATCCGCTCTGTTAAAAATAACCAAACCACCTCTTGGTCTTAACTTATGCCATTTCAGGCCTTATGTAAAGGGGGCGGTCAATGAGGTCACAGTGGATATTTAGGACAGGAAAAGGAACTGCATAACGGCTCATTAGTCAACATTTCTCCATGACAGAAATGTTTCGCACATTTTAAAGATCATTATGCCTTTTAACAGCGATGGGGCCTAAATCAGCCATTTTAAATGGTGGTGGTGACTTTTCCCCATGTGACCCGAAAGCAGAGGACACCTGTGGCCGTCACAAACAAATTAATGCAGAAACGCAATAAAACTACTACTACCATTTCATAATAATTATTAAAAAATGTCAGATTGATAATCAGACTAGTTCATAGTTGTTTCACTCTTAACAAACAATGAAATGCTCAATAAACTATTTATTGAAACACTTACAAACAACTTAATAGTGGCACTATGAATAATGTTAATAGATGGGACAACATAATGTTCATTAAAAATGTACAAACATTATCATAAACATTTCAAAAACCTGAAAAAACTGTCATGGTTGATTGTGATTTCTCCCCCAAAACTACATAGTGCACCTTTAATAAATGGCTTTAAAAAAAACAGTGAAATAACTATAGAATGGATTTAAAGTCACTACAAGTTTGCCAACCTGAGGTTTTAAACGCAGCATGTCGCAACTTTTTCCCGAGTCAAACTTCTTTACCTGTACTCGTCACCAGACAGTCCGAGTCAGGAGGAGTGATTCAATCTCCCAGCAGCAGAGGGCAGCATCGGGCCTCTGAAGGCAATATGCGCGGTGCATTTTGTTTATGTTGAGCAGAGATTGTGTAATGTACACACCACAACAATGGGCTGTTGTTGTTCAACATGATGAATGGCTTCACGTGTCACCGATGCGCGCATGATTTCCCGAAAGAAAAAGACGCGCCGCCGTACCTCCACCCTCCTCCTGTGGGAATGTGTCGTAACACTGGAGCGTATTTTATGGGATTTTGTAACGAGGCTGTGGCCCTGCCCTGTAAGTGATACACACCTCACACCAGCTCGCTCCCACCTGCTGTTACTGCATGTGGGCTTCTCCACGGAGAGGGCAGCGTCTCAGCGAAGGATGCGTGGCTTCATAACCCTCTGACCACTGCAGGGAGACCAGGACAGTTGTGCATTTAATTGTTGGCGCGTCGAGCAGATGCAGGCTCCTGTGTGCCGTCCAGTTGTCCATTTGGATCTTCGGGAGTGTGGAGCCTTTCATTGACCTGTGTGAACCTTCACCTGCGGGGGGGGCGATGCCTGTGCAGCAGGTTACAACAGCCCATGCATTCCTCGTGTTATTTCAGCAGTGCTAAACTTAGGAGAGGACTTGCAGACTGCAGCTGGACGCGGACTGTGTCGCCTTTTTGATTTACTTCACCTCCTGAACAGCACAGCTCATCACCGCCTGTTTTTTTTGTTTTTTTTTTACTGTCCGCTCGCTGCACGTTCACTACTCAGCCTCCCGCCTCCATCTCCCGGCCGATCACCTGGAGGAGAGAAAAAAAAAAACACATCCCAATCTCCACATTGACCTTAATTTCCCGAAATGAATTTCGACCAGGTCCTATCTGCCATCGGGGGCTTCGGCAGATACCAGAAGATTTTGTACATATGGATTTGTTTACCAAACGTCCTCCTCGCCTTCCACATGATGGTGAGTATCTTCACCGGAGCCACGCCGCCCTTCTACTGCCGGGACAGCTCGAGCCCAGGACCCGGGAATCAGTCCTCCTTCCCCGGGACGCTCAGCCAGAACTGGAGCGCGTCCTCGGATTCCTCCTGCTTCTCCTCTGGCGTCCTGCTGCAGGACAACCGGACCGAGCGCGTCCCGTGTGGCCAGGGATGGGTGTACAGCACGGAGACCTTCCAGAGTACAGTAGTCACAGAGGTACAGTGTGATGCTGCACGTTAAATGCGATCTGCGTGACCTGAAAGGGAAAAGTGTGTCATTCACAAGCCGACGATCCTGCACGGAAACAGCTGAATCCAGTTGTTCGATGGCGGCAGGAGTTCAAAATGAAAATTCTTTAAAAAAGACAAACAATATTGGAATGATAAGTTAAGGATCATAACAGCAACAAAATATCATGTATTGCAATGGCTGTCATAATCTTTACTGCTACACTCTGTGCATAACAGCCTTTTAGTGAGTATAGAAATTGCAGATAAACCGAGTACCATACTGACAAACCTGGTGTGAAGCCATGTGACAGAAAAAAAAAAATGGCTGTTTGGTTCATTTACACCGATTAAGGAGAGAAAATCGAAACTCAGGTAATATTACGGACTCAGAAATATGTATTTTGAGCTGTTATTAGAGTAAATTAAGGTCCCCAGAACACTGTTAGAAGCTGGAAAGTTGTTTAGTTTGTGTAGGCATATTTATTATTATTATATATATTTTTTTCTAAGTCAAAGAAGATATTTCTCTTCGGATAAAAATGTATTCCCCAAAATGACATAGTGCGCCTTTAAAAATGTGCTTACAAAAACTGGCACCAAGGAACGTTAGAAGAGCAGATGAGGTGAATATCAGTGCAACAATATGAACATTTCTCCAGCTTTAATGATCTTCTCTCACCTGACTGGACCCCCTCATTACATTTAAATCACTAATAACCATGTCAAAATCTGTACAGTAGGTTTCCCCCACCACTTGTTGGTGTGCCACATGTGAACATCTATAAGAATCATCAAATCAATCAAAATGCTTGAAAAACCCCTGAAATGTATCTTTTCAAGAGTACCGACCCTTCTTATGCTAAAACACAAGTTGTTGCTTGTTTCCTATACTATAGTTTGTCCGTTAGATTATCTGAGCCCTTATGTCCCAACCACTTTTCAAGGATGACGCCCCTACTAGCCCCTCAACATATGGCTTAACACGAGGCAGCAGCCAGTTAGCTTATCTACTGGAAACCAGCTAGTCTGGCTCTGTTCAAATCTCACAAAAGGTGCATATCAGCACGACGTCTGGCTGATAGGATCGGATCATTGGCTTGTGTTGGATAACCACACTTGGGGGGATCATTGCTAAAAATAGATATTCATGTATGTGTTCTGTGTTTATAAGAAATGTGGGCTATATATGTTGATATCGGAATTGATTTATTTATCCTTCATTTTTGACATGTAGGCATTGTTACATCTGATTACAAAGCAACCGATGCAATGTGTACAGGACCTCTAGTCATTGCTCATTTGCAGTCCTTGTCCCTGTTTGGGCTTTTAGGGAATAAAACACACAATACAACAATCAAAAACAGATGTTAAAACTGACGATGAAACAGACATGGACAAGCAGCCGCTACTCTAACATCGGAATTTGCATTGGCCCCCAGAATCCAGTGTCAGTGGGGCTCTGCTATAAATTTACCAGACAGATATGGGAGTTTGATTGATTTTTTCATAACTTTTGCCGTGAAAACAAATGAGGGTATTCCTCACAACAGGGTCCAGCGTGTAGGATCTAGTGGCATTTCGCAGTGCGGCCGCAAATTGTATCCAGCTGAACAGCCGCCATCTCATTCTTCCCTGTTGTGGTCGCTAAAATGTGAAAAATGTGAAAAGCCCTCTCTGGAGCCAGCGGGTGGTTTGTCCTTTCTGGGATACTTGAAACATCACGTTGCCAAAATGGCGGAATATATGTTAAAGGGCCCGCTCCCTCTGCAGATTTGAGAGGCTCATCATGAGAAAGCACAATGACTTTACGTTTCATGTGATTACACACCAATGAAAGTATAATTATTCACATTTTGTTCTTTTTCTGCTCCCAAATACTTCACACTGGACCTTTAAATGTACCCTTATTAAGCCCTGTAGGGAAATTTGTTCCCTCCACACAGTCACTGTGCAGCGCTCAGGAACCGACTGCAGTTTTAAGCCAAAGCCCTGGGTAAGAGCGCTGACAGGAGAATTAACCAAACACACACGGTGAGGGAAACTCTAACAGATACCGGGCAAGTATGCAAACTCCAAACAAAAAAGGCTCTATCTCTTTTTTGGTGTGTGAAGCGACAGTGCTAATCATTGATCCATTATAGGTCTCACCATCACACGGGAGCTGTCAATTAACACAGTGAAGCATCTCAAGGACTTTTTTTAAAGTAAACTGCCACACATTGATTCCCGCTCGAAGTCCTGCAAAGGCCAAAAGTTTTTATTTCTTGTGTGTGCTCCACTATCCAGCCTCCTTTTGTTTGCTTTCTTTCCCTCAACAGTGGGACCTGGTGTGCGACAAAGCCGGACTGAACAGTCTCAGTTCGTCTATCTACATGTTCGGCCTGTTGGTGGGATCTGTGGTGTTCGGAGCCATGGCCGATAGGTAGGCTTTATTGACCTCTTCTGTCCCGGAGTTCCTAATCTCTGACTGTGTGGAAAGATACCACACACCAGCAGATCCTCAGCATCAAAGCGTTTCTGCAGGGGCCAGCACCGTTGGGATCTTTAGCATATGGTTGCCATGTGTAGTAAATAGAGCAATTGACACATTCTGCTGGCTGAGTTGAAGGGCGACACAGTCTAGGATTGGCTGACACTGTTTCTTTCTAGTTGGATTGTATTTATAGACGATGCTCGTGGCTTGAACATGGTACAATATTTATATTCTGTCCATTGATTTTTTTCTCATTGAGGTGGATATTAAACCTCTCCAATACTTCTCAAATTCCTGAAGTGGTGTGACACTATGTGTGGCAGTTTTCACACACTAACTCTACATAGTGCCTGTATGGCCTGCTCTCACCCCGCCACAGTCGCAGCGGTTTAGTTATCCACTCATTTATGCATGTGCTGGGAGAGTAAACTCACGTCCACGGCTTATCTCTCCGTGCTAGGTACGGCCGGCGCTTCATCCTGCTGCTGTCCATCGCTCTTCAGACTGTGTTTGGAGTCGCTGTGGCCTTTGCACCCAACTTCCCCGTCTATGTGATCCTTCGCTTTTTAGTGGGCACCACGATATCCGGAGTCATCATCAATGCCTTTGTACTCGGTACTAACAGAACACAGATACACACTGAAAAACAAGCATGACGATGATGGGAGAGCATAACTGTAGCAACACTGGTAGTGGTGCATGGATTATTCAGAAATTAAGAAAAAGCACAAATTGCATTTACCGATATGTTGTGTTGGGGAATCAATGGCAGTAGGTGATTCTTTAAAATGATTACTTAATGAAAAAAGGCAGCAGATTTGTCCCTTTACTTCTTGAGAAGAGGTTGGATAAGATTTCAAGAGAACAATTCCCTTGTCTTTAACAAAACGAAGATGTAGTCCTTATCTCATCCTCCCCATACCAGTGGAAAAGTCAAGAGAAGTTTTGTAGTCCACAAAACATTTTTGGAGCTTCACAGCAGAACAGTGTTGCGGCATTCTCACCAAACAACTAAAGTAGATGGGGACATTTTTTAATAATGTAATCCAAGTCTTCTGAAGCCCCTAGATCCCAAATTAATCTGACATAATTTACACCCTTACCCCTCGTCACAACAACACTATCCAATGGCCGTGGCCTCCCAGCAGGACAGTGTGCCCTGACACACCCGAACACTGCTCAGAAACTGCTCGAGGACCACAATAAAGGGCCCAAGGAGTTGACCAGTCCACCAAATTCCCCAGATTGCAATCTGGAAAAGCATCTGTAAAATGTGCTGGAGCATGTCTGATCCATGGAGGCCCCAACCCCCAACATACAGGACCCAGAGGATCCATTAGAAAATGCCGCGGTGCCAGACACCACAGGCAGCCTCAGAGGTCCTAAATCAGAGCTGTTTTTTCCTGCACATCGGGAACCTTCACAATATCAAGCAGGTGGTCATAATGTTATGCCTGCTTAGTGTATACTAAATCACTGAAATGATTCTGAAATATTAGATGATCTTCTTTTACATTCTCCTATCTCATAGGCTCACAAAACCCTGTAAAACCCGTTACAGTATATTTTTTAATGAGCAGTAAATGAGCAGTTTTTTCACACTACCTAAAACACTGATATGTTAACATGCTAGTGCTATCAGAAGGACTGGCAAGACATTTTGTACAGACATTCATGATCCCCACAGGGTCCATTGTAACATTTTGTTGTGATACAGTAAAGGTGCAAAATATAAGATTTATGTTTTAAACAATCCAGAGTTAACTAAAAAGATTAACACAATGTCAAAAGATAACAGTTTTGACATTTTGCTGCTAAGCCCTTGCCTCTTTGTAGGGTGGTAGTACGATAGAAAACAACACCAACACTGCCCCTGTGCTGAGAGATCCTAGTCCGGACAGAGTCAGCTAATGTAACTGCTAGCTGCACTGTTAACATTGTGTACTCAGCAACAGTAGTTAGCAGCAGTTAGCTGCCACTCTGGGGATATGCTGCCCTCTATTTGTTTGGAGTGTGATTTCAACAGGTGGCCATTTCTTTAAATGTTCATTTATCGTCATCATTCAGCCAACACTTGTGTTTGTCCAACAGTTTGGTTATTTGAATACCTGCAAAACATTACTGTTAGCCAGAGTTTTACTTTGTGTGTAGCACTTTATTTTAGCATGCTGTAATGGAGTTATTGTACTTTAAATGTCTCATGCTTTTTTGTGCTATTTTTGCTCAATCCCAACACAAACCCTTGCCACTTACACCTTAAAGCTCCAAACCACCTTAGTTTTACCCTCTCCCCATGATCTCCTCACCTCTCCTCACCTCTCCTCACCTCTCCTCACCCCTCTTCTCCTCTCCCTCCAAAACCTGCACTGTTTTTTTCCGAAGGCACTGAGTGGACGTGCACCAAGAGGCGCATGCTAGCCGGTATCACCACTGACTACGCATTCGGTCTGGGCTACATGCTGCTAGCCGGCATAGCATACTTGATACGAGACTGGAGAAAGCTGCAGCTCGCTATATCAGCCCCGGGCTTCCTGCTCATCTTCTATATATGGTGGGAAATTTAAATGCCGCCTGGACATTAGATCCACTGTGTACTCATAAATTTCTATGACAAGAGGACATGAATGCCCTCTTTGTGACGCTCCTTTACTCTCTTTCCTCATTTCTGGCACTTTCTTTTGCCCATGTCCACCCTCTCTGCTCTCCCCTCGCTCCCTGTTTGCTCTCTCTATCTCCTGTCAGGGTGCTTCCTCAGTCTGCCAGATGGTTGTTGGCCAACAACAGAAGTGAGGAAGCCATCGCACTCCTCCGCAAGGCAGCGCTTGTCAACGGCCGGGTCTTACCTCCTGCTGTACAAGTGTGTCATTCTACTCCCTACAGACAGTGTGAACTGTTGGGGTCTAATACTTAGAGTATAAGGATGGTTTACTCTATATTGTTATCATTGTCAAAAACACATGAAAAGACCAAAACAACAATGTGTTAGTCTTCTCAATACTTACCAGATTACCGACTTTGGCAGACTACATCAATTATTTCATACAGTCGGTTTAAATCTTGCAGAAAGTTAAAGATCAATACCACTCTGTATGGTAAACAGGCTACAGCCAGCAGCCAGTTAGCATAGCTTAGCAGGAAGATGGGAAACAGCTAGCTTAGCTCTGTCCAAAGGAGATGAAATCAGTTCCTCTAAAACACATTAGAGTGGCTCTATGAACAAATTTGTAGCAATTTACAAGTGTTAGTCTCTTTTATGTCTGCCATATTTGAGCAGTTTGTAAGATGTAAAATTAGACCTTCCTCGTATCTCTCTCTTCCCTTTACAACCCCTGTGGAGTGCTTGTATCAGTTAACGCTGCTGGACTGTGCATTTCTTTGTAAAGGACCCTGGTCGGATGTTCCACAACAGTCCAAAGGATGTAACCTTATGCACTTTGTTGAGTGCTTAATCTCGGTTCCTCTCTCTGCTCAGCAAACAGAGAGCAACAGTAGCTAACTTTAGTTTGTAAATGGAGTCCGCTAACATAAACGAGGCTAACGCCCGGCTTCCGCACAACAACAAAGTTTCACAGTGCCCCTTTAGTTAAAAAGTTATATCTCATCTGTTTAATGTGTATGAAAACCTAATGTTTATAACAACAAGTTGCCTTTAAAGGTGCACCAAGTAGTTTGGGGGAAGAAATTAACAAATAAACAAATGAAATTATTCATGACTGAATAAACAAACTGACCTCAAAGGACAACAAAGCTGCATACTTGTTTATATTTGGTGGACCCTGCCACCTTTCTAGCTTCAAACAGTTTCCTGGGAACATTATAACTCTGACAACAGCTTGTTTATTCAGTTATAGAAAAAATAAATATTTCTGAGTTACCTCATTAATATTGCATTTTGAATTTCTTCTCCAAAACTAAACAGTGCCCCTTTAACTTCTTAAGGGCCAGGCTCGCTGATTCTTCCCATTTTGCTGGTATTATGCTAAGCTACGTTAGCTTAATTACTGTAGCTGTTAGCTGTAGCTTTATATTTAGGGTACAGAAATGATCCTGTTACAGAACTCTCACCAAGAAAGCAAACTTTATTAAGTTATTTTTATTCCTTACTATTCCTGTCACTACTGCCCTAAAACCAGTGGGTTCTGTTGATAAAAAGCTATATCAGGCTGTGACTCCACTGTTAGTGGAATTCATTTTAGTTTTTTCGTTGGACTTATTAAGAATCATGCAGAATATCACCAGCCTTATCTTTTAAGATGTTTGGTTTACTTGTGTCCAGATGGAGAAGATTTTAGGTGGAGGGAAGCAGAGTCATTCAGCGGTGGATCTCGTTCGAACTCCTCAGATGAGGAAGCGGGCTCTCATCTTGTTCTACATCTGGTACATTGCATTGAAATGTGCTTTTTAGGGTGTTTTCAAAACCATAACAAATCAATTTCTTTGTTCCATTTACCATTTCTTTCCTCTCTCTTTTCTCCTCTGTCTGCATCTCCAGGTTTGTGAATGTGCTGGTGTATTACGGCCTCTCATTGGGTGTATCCAGATTGGGGACAAACCTCTACTTGACTCAGTTTGTGTTTGGGTTGATCGAGGTCCCGGCTCGATCTCTCGTCCTGTTCGTTCTACCCTTTAGTCGCAGATTCTCCCAAAGTGGATTTCTTGCTGTTGGAGGGCTCGCCTGTCTGCTCATGCTCGCTGTCCCTGAAGGTACGATGGACTCTGTGTATTTATTCTTACAGGAAGATCAACTTTGTACAAATATTCTTTTTCCCATTGTATTTTGAGGGCTTTAATAATTTCCATCCCTCTGTCTGTAGATCATTCCAATGTCCTGGCTGTTCTTGCCATGGCAGGGAAGTTCGGTATAACAGCTTCCTTTGCTGTAATCTATGTGTACACTGCGGAGATATTCCCCACTGTGCTTCGGTAAGAATGGTCTTTTAGTTTTAAAGGAGACATAATATGCTCATTTTCAAGTTCACCATTTTGTTTTGGGTTACTACTAGGATATGTTTACATGCTTTAATGCTCAAAAAACTCATCAGTTTTCTCATACTGTACAGTGCTGCAGCACTGTTTTCACCCTCTGTCTCAAACGCTCTCTTTCAGCTACTGTCCCTTTAAGACCTCCCTTCCGAATACCCAGTCTCCTCTGATTGGTCAGCCGGCACAATTCACAGCCAGCACCGCTGAAAAAGCGAGAACAATTGTGCTACATTAATTTGTATCTACAGAGCTAGCTGCTAGGCATACATCGTACAAATCTGTGACTCTGTGACAGTGTGATGTCACAAAGTCTCAAAATTAAAGATGGGACTACTGATGCGACGTTTCGGGAGCAGTGTTTTCTGTCTTCTCTCTTGAGCTTCTGTTGTTGCACACTTTGATTTTTTTTTTTTTTTACTTTTAAGACCCTCAACAAGTACAAGAATCAAATCAAGCTGAAGGAAAGGAAACACAAAGACAACATGAAATTGAAGCATAATGACTCTCCTTTAATTACTTTTTAAATACAGTTTTAAAATATTTAACTTTGTCCCTTGTGTACCTACAGGCAAACAGGAATAGGTGCATCCTGCATGTTTGCAAGGATGGGCGGGGTGTTGGCACCCTTAATAAACATGCTTCACAACCACAGCCCTGCTGTGCCCCTGCTCATCTTCGGTGCCTCCCCGCTGCTGGGTGCTGTCCTCACCCTGGCACTGCCTGAAACTGCTGACAGACCTCTTCCTGACACAGTGGAGGATGCAGAGAACTGGGACATGAGGTACAACAATTTCACCTCTGCTTTCACATGGTGGGACCTTGTGGGTTATTGCTTTATTTAGGTTAAAGGTTAGAGTACACAGTTTCTTTATGCGTCCTTGCTGCTCAGCCTCAGTGACCCTAATAAAACCTCAGTGCTCCGTATGTTTCCCATGCCCAACCTCTGCAAACAGCTTATTGTGTACTTTTTTATTTTGACTCCTGCAGCCCGACTCCCAGCCCTGAGAAGAAGAACCCTGAGATGTCTGAGGGTTTCAGCCAATCAGCCAGCAGCACAGAGGAGCAGGAGCTACAGCATCTAGCAAGCAAGGCTTAAGTGTGTATAAAATGATACACACATTCCATGACTACATATTATAAAGTCTCAACTTTGTTACCAGATATAGTACTTAACATAACATCCTCTATGCAATTACATGTCAGGATTTGATTGAGAGCTCTATGCAAGAAAGCTAAACATATTTTACCACCAAACCAGCATGCGGGTGTGCACGCACACGCACACAAAGCAGCCATTCATATATGCTGCCAGGTCAACTCAACAGCCTACTGTTTCACCAGCTGCAGGTAAACACCCGTAGGAGGAGTAAAGGAATAAATAGTCGCCTTTTGCAATCTTGTACATTTCTCCAATGTTTACACATTTCTCACAGTTTTGAGAAGTGGTTTGATATATATATATATATCTTACACACAGATTGCAAAATGCATTTGTATATATTTATAAATCTACAGGCATCATTTCAGATCTGTGTTGATTTGACAGGAAGTCTTAAACAGGCTGCCATTTCCTCTCTGATGCATTACACATACTTCCCACTGTGCTACTATTGTTAGCACATCATGTTTTTAAGGACTGGATTTATTAAATTTTTTGCATTTAGTAAAAGCACAATATTTTTTTTTATAAAAGTGAATCATGTATGTGGACTGTTTGTTAAGTATATCTTTGTTGTGACTCTGCCACTTTTACACATCTAAGTGTGTTTACAGGTTTTGGGGTATACTACTGCATATGTGGAAAAAAAGTAGTATTAAGCCTTTTGTGGCTCCAGAAGAAGCTGCAAAAAGGAGAATGTGTGGAATAAAAAAGGCATTTTCTCTGTGTTGATTTCAGAAATTAGTTTTTTACCAGTCCAGAATGACTCGCACTGAAAATCGCAGTTTCAAGACTTGACGCCTACATTACCCACAATGCACCTAAGCCGCTAATACTTAAATCGTAATCCCCACATACCTGTAAACATGATTTGATGTGTAAAATTGGTGAAGTTACCCTTTAATGCTGTATTGAACAACCAACTGACGCGTTTTCTATGTTCTCGTACTCAAGACAAGAGAAATAAAAAACTAGTCGAGTGAAACTGCATGCACTAGTTATTTTAATTATGCCCAATGTAGCCTTTTATTATTGTAGTTCTTTTGTAGTTTTGTATGTGCCTGTGATCAGCATGTCAAGAAAACATTTGATTTCAGTATTCTTTGCTGAGGTTTGTTCCCTTTTTGGCACCTTGAATCACACTCTGATGTAAAATGACTTGCTATGATGACTTGGATCTGTGAAATATTTACTACATTTGACATTTTTATAAGCGTTTAAGGGCTGTTACTGTTATATGACTTTGTGCTACATAAGTTTGGCATGGATAAGAAGCACCAGTCATGTTATATGCTATGTTACTCAGGCAAACAAAATTTGATTATTCAAAATCTATTATTCCTGTAGCAAAAAAAATGTGAGGTCAGTTTGCTCTGAATGTGTAAAATGTACATGTAGCGGGGATAACCTGTAATCCCACTGCTTGGGTTTTGAAAGCATGCCTTCCTGCTGCCCAGCATGTGAGTTTGTTAGGTCAACGAAGAATGTCACAGAAGCCAAATAATGGGTTCCTTTCTGATTTTCTTTATTGTTTTTGATTCCAACTCAGTGCATTTTAATGCGACAAATCACAGCGTAAAAGAACAAGTGAAAATGTGTCACAAAAATAACTTTGTAAAAACTGAAATGAAGGCACTGTAGCTGTGAGCCACCAGCAATAAACCTGTTCAAACCACGTCTGAAAACAAACTTCTTCTGTGCGGCAACTCAATTCATTATGTTAAGTCAACTGGAACATATATAACACATTATTATCAGCAAGCAGCTCAGTTTGATGCGATAACCACACCTCAACACATCCAGCATCAGACATCATTCATCCTCAGACACTCACATAGTGGCATTAACACATAGATTCATATAAAGCGGAAATGGGCTAAACTAGGCCAGTGTCACATATGTAGCATCAGTGGCGACGCCACAGTTGTTATCCTTCATAGACATGAGGATGTAGCCGTCGTTGCCCCAGTAGGTGGACCATGAGTTCTTTACCAACCAGTACGGCTCCCCGTTCAGGGTGCCGTATCCCACTGCAAGCACAGCGTGGTCCAAATCATCAGTGGTGTTGCCTAGAAAACACAAGAAGATGATTATAGACACAAGAAGACTTCTGTTGATGTAAAGTGTATGAATGTATGCAACTTACCACAAGCGGGTTCATAGTAGACGCCGTGGCTGTAGAAAACAAATGACCGATGTGAAGCATCGATACTGACAGCTGTCGGGCCGTTTTTGTAGAGCGCCAGTTTCAGGGCTTCTGCATCTCCTGATGTGACGTTGGTGTAGCTCTGGATCTTTGCAGTCAGCTCAGATGAGTTCAAATGGCAAAATCCATTCTGTTCAGATGGAAAGGGAACATGTAACACTATCAGTTTATCCCCCACGCCAATCCCCAACTATGGGACGTTATTTCAGCTGGTCAGAACTTGATGATCTACCCAGTCATCAGTCATTTCAGAGGCATTTATGTCTGTACATTAGCTGAGCAGTGAACCTGTAGGTAAAGATGTAAGTTATATTGCAATGGGACATTCACAGAGTCACACTGCTCTAAGAAAACTCCTTAAGATGCCTCAATATATACTATTTCTTGGAGATTATTTGATGCAGACAGAATCGTGTTTGATATCCAACTTATATGTTATCTGACTCAATGTTGCTGTCTCGGTTCAGATGTCAGATGAGCTCTTTCAGGATTCATTTTGGCAATTATCCCCGAGTTAATCTTGCAGAAAGTCTTCAAAAATTCTAACTGAGTAATACACCATCTCTAAATTATTGTCAACAGCATGTGTGAGGGTGTTTCATCATCAGCCCAAACAAAAACAGCCTCACAGCTACCTGCCATTCTTAAACCCCCCCCCCCACTATAAAAGGTTCCCATGCAGTGCTGCTCAGTGCGGTCACTACACGTCATTTTGCTCACCATTCCCATGTAGGCTCCGTAAGTCTCCGTTGTGGCGATGCCTCCGTGTTTCATGATCCACTCATACGCTCTCCACTCCTCCCCTCCATCACAGCCGTTATTGCCGAAACCCCAGGAACAGTCCACCAGCATCTGTTGAGACAGAACCTGCAGGGAGCCCGTCTGAAATGCAAGAGCGAAACATGATCAGACGCCACACAACGATCAGCCACATATCCAGTTCTGCACCAATCACATTCTGAAATACAACACAGGTTTCACCAGCTGTGGTATCTTATGGCAAATAGCTTTATAAAACACCTAATGGGTGGGGTAAAATGAGACAGAAGGTCATGTAGAAAATGACATGAATACAGTAGATAATTTGAGATTAAACGGTAAGTTTGATTTTTACACCAGCTGTTACTCGCAGGTTGCTAGGCAGACACTGTGAGATCTTGAAGAAGTATATGTGAGATCGACCCCCGGGGAGCGGCTCTGTTTGTATAGCTGCCTTGGGGAATGGAGGGGGGAACTGCGGCATCACGCAGGTCACTTCCTGTTGCTGCGCTGCGTGCTGGAAAAAGCCCAAAGACGAACTGCTGGGACTTCACAACAGTTCTTTCTCCTGGAAGAACTCAAGTGAACTCGCAAACACTGCACCAATTAGTGGAGTAATCTCTGTGGGCTGATTATTTTTGATGACTGACAAATCCCATTAGTAACTTTAATGAAAGACATCAAGGTTCAACATTGAACGGTACGATGTGCTTGCTTCTCTCCATTTCCTATTATTGACAAGAAAAAAAAGAAGATTGCTTACAGAGATTTAACTATTTTTTTAAGCAAGTTGTGGTAGGATATTGTCAACATTTTTGGCCTTTTAAACGTTATAAGATTAGTTACAAGATTAAGTTTACAATGGACAAGGGGGTCATGTAGGTACCTAATGAGCATGCTTCATCAGCGCACAGTGCCCCTCTTTTTCTCCAATCAGATAGCACTCCACTAGCACAATACCCTCTGCCCAGAGGAACCCTTCTAAAGGACTCTTACGGCCTTATTCAAATAAATAAGATCAAATTAATGTTATATTTCAATAATAACCACCCACCTCCCAAATGTTTTTTTTTCATTTTTTACAGCAGTCTGTCACCTGCCTCCTTATCAGCCTATGAATAGGCCGCTACTGGCTAGCCGCAAGACACAAAATCAAGGGTGTGTGAGAGAATTTGGTCACTTCAATGGGGTGCCATCAATTCCCATAATAACCATCCAACATTTGGAACGAGTTGCTTGGCAACATGGTAAAAGGAATGCCTTTGAGCTTTGCCTTGCTTGGGGATGGAGGCGGGCCTAAGCTGACAGTCACTGAGTTTTATTCCTTCACACACACTGTCAAGTCTGTCTGACCTGAGTGAATGCGACACAATGAACCCTATTGTGGAACCGCCCCTCTCTAAGGAAGAGGACTTCCTTTCACTCACAGGGATGCTTTTCTCAAGTTCAATGCAAAGAAAATGAACTCTACCTCAAATAAAGAGCATCAGACGCAGATCTGCGCAGGAATTATTCATAATCATTCCTTTAGATTTCCCCCCCCCCCAAAACATCCTCAGTCAGCCCTTACACAAGGCTGTAATAATTATACTTAATTTTGAACATTTTATGGGGATATTTGCATATTTGTTTCCCTTTTTGTGTTGTTCTATTTATGCATCTTTTATTTTTATTTTTCATTCATAGATATGCATGTTATTTTTCTTTCTCTACCTCACCTGCAGATAAAAAAAAAAAAACTGAAAACAAAAACTAAAATAACATTTTGAAACTTGTTGATGGAATGTACGACACTTCACCTTAAACCTGCCCTTTTACCTTTAATTTACAATATTTTCTTTGCTTTCGGTTTGATGTGCTGTATTTTTCTGCCGGAATAACCCATTCCTTTAGAGCTAGAGGGATTATTAAGATTACACCCGGTCAGTCTTGAATACTTAAAAAGATGCCCGTGGCAGATAACATGCAAATCAACCCAAACATGAGCCGCCATGTCCATACTGAACATCTGCAGCTTCAAAGAGCATAAGAAAGCAGCATGGTCTGCTGAAAACACTGGAACGTGGCCAGTAACCATGATGCCAGCTGCCTTTTATCCAGTCACCTTTAGGAAAAGAGCGCCCTCTACTGATCCAGTGGTGGCGAAGCTCCAGCAGGAGCCGCAGATGGCCTGGTCCTTCACTGGTGTCACAGCGCCTGTAGGAGAAAAACTGAAAACTAGGATGTCCTGCCAGGCGAACGCATCTTTGGAAAAACATTTAAAAATTGTATATACGCACCGTAAAGCCTCCAGTCGAGTGACTCAGGTACTTGCACCCCTTCGAACATCTGTGAGGGGAAGGGGAGGCCTCTGTTTGGCGTCTTCCCTCGTTTCCTACCCCTCATGGTGGCCAGCTCGGACATGGTGCGATCCGACAGAGAGTTCAGAGCCAGAGTGAAGGACAGTCCTGCTCTGTTCTTGGAGTGGACAAACCTACAGAAACAAACAGTCACCAGAAACGCTTCAGTTAAAACTTCACCTATATCCGTGATAAACTGCACATGAGAATGAATCATTTATCGTGCTGCATTGACGCAACCCATCAGTATAAAATGTTCGTCTCACCGGAGATTATGAATAAAAGCGTGCTCCCTTTTCTGATGTTCTCTTTCATCGCTGTATTGACGCTGGAACTTGTCCTTGAAATGGTCAAACATGCGCTGCGAGTGGCCCGACGCCGAGGTGTGGATGAGATCTTTCATGGGATTGACCAACATGTGGTGCTCCACTCCTGGACCGGGAAATCCCCCACAGCCCATGCCTGCAATGGAGAAATAGACAAAACACAAAAGTGTTTTTTTTTTTTTTTCCTAGGCTTTAAATGTTTCTAAAGCGTCTTGACGTGTGTACCAACAGCAGAGCACAAACCTTCAGGCAGCAAGAAGACTTTTGGGTCCACATGAGGGCTAAACTCTTTGTAGTCCACCAAGTATTTATCATAATGTGACCCGAGCAGTGTGTTGTATCCCATCATCTCATAATGGAGGGGTACGGCGGGATCTTCTTTACCAGCCGCGCTTCCCTCAGAATGCGTCACCCACAGTGTGTATGTGTTCTTCTTGTTACCCACAGTGGTCACGTTCTGCCAGACTTCACACAGGGAACCTCCATAGTACTCCATCCTCAGGAACTATGAGAGGATTAACATTGTGAGTGTTTGGAAAACAGAAATGAATCACACTCAGTAAGACTGTAGCGTAACAGACTCTCCGCAAGATGACAGGGAGTGTTCCACTAGTTTCTGTGACAGTTGAAATGCAAACCACATATGCAAAAGGTGCAGCAGATACTTGCGCTTCTTATCTGTCTACTCAGGTTCAGTCTGCTTTTACATTTTAATGGGTCACAGAATATGTTGCAACATGAGAAGTAAGTTGTTTTTTCGCTTCTGTAATTCCTTTCCTGGACTGTAGAATAGTGTCCTGATGCCATGTAAACTGCTAAAGGTCAGCACGTTTGTTTATGGCGAGCAGACTAATGTCACGTGCTGCACAGAGCTCGTTGTTCACACAGACAGACCTGGAAGCCCTGCACATCGGGCAGCGACGTCTGCGGCGTGACCGCCTCATCCTTTGTTCCGTTCATCTGGAAACACTTCATCACATTCTGCTCCACCTCTGTGGTCTCAGGGGTGATTTTATAGGACACGCCCCACTGCTGCTCCGCCGCCAACTGATATGTCGACACTTGGCCTGTTGATGATCAATGCAATGGATGTTAAAGTAAGACATCATTGGCTTGTCTAATCTTATTCTGCAATCACATACACATTCATTAAAAGCTTTAGTTATTGCATTGGTTCATTTAATAATTTATCCTGAACCAGGAAATGTGTGTGTTAATTTAATTTAAACCAGGTGTTACATTTTGGAAGCGAAGGACACCTCAGCTGTTAGAGAGACTGAGCAGGGCCCTCCGCAATACATAAATTGTAAAAAATTCTATTGCATATTTAATGGTGCCTGCAATAATGTGTAGAGTGATATGTATAAACAAGTCGGCAGCAGTTGTAGCATGGCTGATGTTAGTCTCTCCACCGGTGTCTAAGGTAGAGGGTGTCACTCTATCTGGAAAGTCTTTTTCTCTGTTAACTAAAAAAAAAAAAATATTCAATCGCACCTCATAAAAATGTTCCCAGGCTTGGTAATAATGCAACTAACTGGCCAGTGGGTTTCAATAATATGTAATCAGGGACCACACGGCGATTTAGCGACAGGTAAGGCCAGCTTGCACACGAGGTTGTGCGAGGAATCATGGGTAGAATATCTTTATGTTGTGAAAATTAAAGGATTATTTTTGTTCTGAATTTATCTTTGCATTAGCCTTTGGTGGATTCAAGTTGATGTGCATTTTCAGACAGAATTTAAATGCAGTTTGAGCACTGATAATGTTCCACTGCCAACATTTTTGCACAAAACTATATTATAATTTAATGCGTGTTTAGTCAATTTCTCTGTCAAACACAAGTCTGCTAATCATGGATTTGGCTTTCTGTTTGTTTTAACTACACCAACTTATGACTCCCCCCGCTGCAGAAAAAAAGTGACTGAGAGAGAGTCACTGGGGGGAGAGATTTATTTTGTGCAAGGATCATTTCTAAACATATCTAGCAATTAATTCTTCAGACTGGTTGTGAGTGCTGGTCTGAGCACCACAGTGACACTCAGAGAAGAGGAAAGTACGTTTACATGTGGTATGCAAGTTTAAGGCCATATATAATACATCAAATGACAAATGTTCAGCTTCTCCATTGTAATATTGCTGTAACTCTCATAGTGATGCCGCTTCAGTGTGCCATGTGCTTGTTTGAGCTTCGGCTGCCAGATATAGGCTGTAAAAAAAAGGAACTCACGACTTCACGACTCTGACTTCAGTTAATGTGGCTACTTCTTATTACTTGCTCATAAAGTAACAATCGGCCTAATGTGTAATGTTTCGGCTGCTTCATCCACCCCTGGTAAAGATTTTACTGTTTTGCTAAAGCATGTATTTGCTTTGTGTGGGTTATGATAAAGTTACATACATGATGATATCAACACATTATAAAAAAAACACACCACTGGGTACATGTAGGTACATTGAAAGCCAAAGAAAACGAAGTTGTCCACAAAATAAGACGCTGAAATAAGACACTCAACATGATCAGGGCGGTGAGGAAACAAATGAGACAACAACACAGCACATAAGTGGTCACGTGAGTGTGTAACCTGAGCCAACAGTTACGTGCTTACTCATTCTTTTCCACTTCTTCGAGTGCTTATGTTCTGCTCTCCTCATTTTGGTCTGACACATCAGGCTCTCAGTTTCACATCACTGATCCAGCCAAGGAGGAAAATAACTAAGGAGTCATGTTTGAGAGAAACAGTCACAGGTCAGGTGTTTTTCTCACCATGGTAGTAGTCTATTCGGCTGGACTTTGCCGCAAGGTCTAGCCAGCCCTCGAATGGCTCCTTGATTTCAGCATAGGGCAGAGAGATCACTCCTGCAACGAAATGTGAAACACTTCAGCAACAAGGCTACATTTTAAAGAAAGCAGGTGAGTAGCGTGTGATCTGGTGTTGCTCTTACCTTTGACATGATAACTGTTCCCAAAATTTGGAAGAGAAGGGACCGCTTTACCCTCTGCAGCTGAAAACAAACAGAAGAGATGTTGCTGTACTAAAATAGCAGTGTTCCTGGCCAGTGTTCCTTACAAAAAGTCAAACATCTACTAGAAAAAGGTCGCATGTTAAAAAAGGGTCCAATGTTGTATTCTTTCATCTAATATGCACCGACGTACTGACACCTTCGATGAGCTAATTAATGGAAAAATGTAAGCTTTCACACATACACTGTCCCCAGGCTCAGCAATGGAACAACTGGGGGGATAACTCTATAACAGAGGGGCTTATGGAAAAAAGACATTACAGTGTCGCAAGGATTACTGTAAATATACCGAATTAGAGAGTATATTCAACACTTTCGCTCGGGATCATAAGCCTTATTTTAGGATGTATGCCGCTTCCCTGATGAGCAAGCCAACTCTTAATGGACAGTTTTTTGACTGAAGTTTGGTGTGACCTTCTCTGCATGGGACAGCACGTATCAGAAACAGAAGCAGACACACTTTCCTTAATATCAGAAGGCTGTGTATTGTGTATTCACAGCTAAACTTGAACTTAATTACTTGTACGCATTTCGTCATTAACCTAAACAACAACAGTCAAGAAACGACCACGAAATAACGCCGCTAGCTTCCGTCATAGCATGTTACCAGCTAACAGGACACACTAAATGGCGATTTTAAAGCATTTCCTTACCTGTAACAGCGCACAGAAGAACAGCAGCGATGTACACACGCATTGTCTCAACCGTGAGATCAGGAAAAAAAAACAGGAAATTAAGCGGGTCAGACAAAACTCACACAAAAACACATGACTCCGCAATCTACGGCTCTCCAAAACAGTAATTAAATAACTTGCTGCAAGCACGTCCACCTTTAACCAATCACACTGTGGCGCGGAAGAGTTTCCTCCAATCAGATGCGAGAGGAGGGGCTTCCCTGCGCGACTATCATGTGATCTGTGTCATATGACCAACTAAAGCGATGGGTACAGATTTTAAGGAAAGGGTGAAACAGAACAGTGCCTCACCATAGCAAAGGTTTTTGTGGCCTGTAGGACTTTGAGACAATCATGATGCCTTCATTGTGTTTGTGATACTTTAGACACATGCAGGACTTTGCCAACAGTAAAAGTATTGTGACTATTCAGCAGAAGTTGGAGCTATACACATTTAGAGCTCCTGCAAGATTCTTCCCCCATATTTTCTTTGCTGCAGGCTGGTAACAGGTGGAAAAACTAACAGTATTTGTCCACTATAATGTACTACTGATTGGGAGTGTATGTTCCCAGGGTACTTTGTTCCCCAGTTCAATGTCCTCCGTTAAAGGGTAGGTTCACCCAAAAACAAACAAAAAATGAAGTCACTAACTTCTAGCCCTCATGTCGATTTAAAGTCCAGTCAAGTCTCGTACTTAACAAAGAATTTCCAGAGCTTCACAGCAAATTTAACGTTGCAGCATTCTCCCAAATAGCTTGTTTTAAAAGTGATATATGAAAGTATAAAAAGTTCCATGCGGCTCATCGGGTGCAATCATAGTCAGCACGTTTGTAACACACCATTTGTGAACTAGTGGTCTATTTTTCTCGTCGTGAACTCATCATGCCAAATTTTAATCAAGCTGGATGGATTAAGAACTGAGAGAAAGTCTTATGACTCTCAGAGGCTGGAAGAGAAGTTCACTAGTTCAACTTTAAAATGGAGGAAGGCTGGTCATCCTCCAGCAGATAATTGTTACAGCCATCCACCAGATGCTTTCAAACTTCTCCTAATTTCCCCATCATCTGACTGCCCGACCCATCGTGACATTTGTTCCCACTTCCCTCATCTGCTCTGCAGGGCCTTTCCTGTGTGCCTTTTCCTAATCAGCCTCGACTTCCTCGTTTCTCTGTCTGTTTATCAAAGCGGCTGTGTTGTTTCATGCTGTACATTCAAACCTGTTACTTGTTTCTTATGACAATGTCAGCTGTCCCTGCCTGGCCCTGTAAACTTGAGTTGTTTGTTTTTTTATATTAAATTCATCATTAATCTGCATCAGCTCTGACTCCATTGTCTGCAATTGTGTCCTATAACTGTCATTGTCCTGTGGCAGATACTCTGACACACATTTTTGATTTTGTGACTTGACATGGTAAATTGATAGTTTTGCCTACAGGACAGTATCATGGCAGTATTAGTCACAGAAGTCTGGAACTCCTGTTAAAAGCCACTGAGTGCATACAGAACCCAAGCTTGGCACTAGGTGTCAGTATCTGTCAGAACATGCTCACACTGTCATTACAGATCTGCTCTGTAAGACTTGTGTCCACAGCTATCTGGCTCAGATATGGAAATCCCAGGATGTAGCATAATTGATGGATGGCATTCTCTCAGGAGCATGTGCAGACAGGCAGCAGAGACAAAGGACATAAGTCATGAGATAACAATGCAACACCTCAACAGCAAGCAGCTCAGCAAAACTGTCAGTGTGTGCGTTCAGTGCCAGGTGAAAGGTGGAGGACGAGAAAGGAATGATTTTGTCTTCGGTTTAAATTCATATCATGTTTTTGGAGGAACTGTGACCAGGTTAAGAGTTAAAACAGAAACAAAGGAACAACTAAAGTAAATTTGAAGTGAGGCTATACTGACAAATTGTTTCCACACACCCATACACACCGCATCCCTCATATCTTTACCTTATATTTTGCGTACATCGTGCAGATAAATTATATCAGCTGACTTTACTGAGTGATAAGTTTCAGTGTGTGAACATACCTGGTGGAGGGGATGGTGGTGGAGTAACAGGCGAGAAGTCTGCCAAGTGACCACAGTTCAGAAATGTGTTTTAACATTAGTAACCGGTGACACCACTGAACATTTTTCAGGAACCTTCAGGAAGATCTCCAGCCGAAACAAAAGAAACCAAAAGAAACTTAAGTCGCAACTATATCTGTGGTTTGCAGAAATGTATATAGCTAAAATTAATTCTGGTGATTGTACAAAGGTCATGTTCTTAAGTTGATAAATGCTTGCTTTTTTGATACCGTGTTATTGAAAAGAAGGCCTGTGACACCTCCAGGTGAACTGATGGGGGCACTCAGCTGCTTTTATTGAGCTGATGTACCATGACAGCTCTACTTCCTCCTGATGGTTTGTTTCGAACAACATAAATGCCTCTGCCATCACTGACTGTTGTCTCAACTCAAGAGTATTTAAAATCGACTGTATGCAAAAACTTTCTCGGTGTGGGTGAAGACATCACAGTCGGACGAGGAGAGGTGGACCGACATCGATGCTCGGTGCTCACACACAGTCACAGTTGACGGACAGTGTTTCCAGATGTTGAACTTTTGTTATGAAGATGCTGACCATATGACCATCACCATCGTGCTGCTGCTTTTTACATTCACCCTGGTGCAGATTCAAAAGATGCGCCATGTTTTTATGTATATTTCTATATGAAAAACTGTATATTTGCACTATAATTTGTGTCGATTATTGGCATTGGCCTGTTTGTAATTGATGAACTCTGAAATGTGCATCATAATTTGTGCTGCAACTAACAATTACGTTATTTTGTCCGTTAAACTGCAGATTAATTTCTCTCATTGTTTGCTCTGTAAATTTTCAGAAAATGTGGGTTGATGGACTTTGGCTGCCTCAGGCCTGGTTAGGATTTACAAATTGTAATTATGACCCACCAAAATATCGTCTGTCCTCTTGACCAATTACTATATGCATCTATGACCCCCTGTCTACTAAATAGTGCGCATTTATCTATACCAGACATCCATATGTCAGATTTACGATATGTTTTTCAGTCTGTGCCTAACACTCCCGTGCACCACCAGGCCTCCACGCTGCCCATGAACCTGCACACTGCTCATTAAAATGTGAAGTCTGCCACACTGTGACTCAAATGCAATGATACAATAAATTGAACTACTGATTGTCTTTTCCCATTATCCCACATTATTAAAACAGTTGTACAAATCCTGTTGCCAATAAGATAGGTCAGAAGTGTTGGTCCTTTTTATGAGGGGCTAATCCATATGAGAGCAATGCCAGGATATGAGAGAGGACACATTCACAATTCACACATCCACAGCAGAGGCCTCAAGGTCAGGGATAACACCTGCTTTTCCCCAAACCATTGAAGTGTGTGCGTCAGGGAGTCAGCCACTCAAACTTAATCAAAGAGCAGATGTGCAGAAGGACAGGACAGGGACGTTGTCTCCAGGGGATCAGGTTTCATGTGCCAAAGAACTGGGACCAGTTTGTGCACAAACGATGGGAGGGCTAAGTCTAAACCACAGCTCCTCCCCACCTTTTTTACCTACTTGACTAATAAAAGCTATTCATCTTATCTATTTGCTTGACCAATGACAATTCACACATTTGTTGTAACTGAAAGCGTATAATACATTGTACACTGAAATTGTGCATCTTTTCCTGGGCGATTGGTTGCAGTTAACAGCTCTGCTGCCTGCGATTTTTCAAGCAGAGAAAGTCCTCGATCGAGCTTTTGCTTGATTGTTAACAGTAAGTCGTAGTCTGTCTTCTCTTATGAGCTGAGGCTGAGCATGCCTGCGGTGTGGCACATAATGGTGAACGGATGCTCCATCACCTGACGGATTGTAAACCGCTTGGTGGCATCAAGCTGAAGCATCCCACTTCACCATCTCCACAAACATCTGCAGGTCAGTCATCTCTGCAATTTTATCTGCACAGTTCTCAGGGTCGATGTACTGTTCCTGGAACATTAATAAACGACAGCAAAGGTCAGGAGAGAATAAAAACCCTCCTGGAGAGTTTTGACTGTATTCTACTGTTGGTGTACTTCAGATATCAGTCGATGCTTTCCGTTTCTTACTGTAAAAATGTTCATTACCTTGAGTTTCCAGAGACGGTCGGTGACTCTCTGAAAAAACATGGGAGTCTTGGACCCAGAGGTGAGCAGGTGGTCCGGAGGCTGACCCTGAGTCTCTCTGATGCACCCCATCTGAAAACAAACACAACACCAAGTCACACTAGTCGAGGACTTTCACTGAGTCTTAACTGATTCATTTTGATATGAAATTCCCATAAAAGACCAAAACAAAGAGTTTACCTGAAGACAATATTTCTCATCTTAACTTTTAGAAACAAGAACAAGAGGCAAATGAAGAGCTGCACAACAGAAAATATGCAAAAATGTTCAGAGGTTGAAGAGTGAAGATGCTGGTTGATTCAATAAAACATGACGACAAATTCTTGGAAATGTAGAGTAAACTTCAAGCAGCACTCAACATGTCAGAATCAGACCGGCAGCCAGGAAGCCCAGAGACCACATGTCTATGGCCTCGGTGAAGGGACGGACCAGGAGAATCTCTGGAGACCTGAAAGAGGACAAACCAATGACAAACATTAATATTTTTACTGCAGTCAAACCTCCAGCAGAGGGTGTGAGTCTTTATGTTTTCTTAGCATAAGCACTTTTTCACATTACACATGTTTCCAGTGACTTACCTGTATGGGCAGGTCTTGATGAGTGAGCCGACCCTGGCAGCTGACACATCATGCGTCAGGCCGAAGTCAATCACCCTGACTCTGTCGGGCTCCTGTGCATGATTCACCAACATCACATTCTCCAACTTCAGGTCCGTGTGGATGATCCTAGCAGCCTTTAAGGGGTCCAGTGCACTGGCGACCTGAAAAGGTTATAAAAGTCATTTGTTTAGTGATAAAATCAACGACATATAATGATTTTAAAACTGTTTCTTAATGGAGAAAGACATGAAGCAGTACATTCCTGCTGAACAACTGGTCTGACCTCCTTGAGAGGGAGAGGGTGGAAATGTGAGTCCCACATGAAGTCAGAAAGACTTTCATCCAGCTGCTCGAACTCCTGATAATTATGTCCTCTGTCTGTGAAAAACTGGTACCAGCGAATGATGTTGTTCGGGTTCAGATATTTTGCTTTCAACAGGGAATTTATCTGGGGAAACCTCACTACCAAGACATCATCCAACTGCAGTTGTTTCTTTTTTTAAAAACATTTCACGTCAAAACTTTCATTTCTTACCTCTGCTCATGCCTGCAAGACCAGGGAGACCTTATTCTTTATCATTGTGATGGCCACCGTCTTCATGTCTTCCACCCTCCTGCGTTCGGCTACCCTGCCACTGCTGCTGTGTCCCAGGAAAGACTGGATCAGGTAGCTGGAGGATCCAGAAGATAGCCACCCTCCTCTGACCATGTGGTCCACCTGGGCCGGGGCAGTGGGCAACATGTCTGACGCCATCACAGGGTGTGACACACACCTGCTGAGAGGTGGACACAAGAGTTAGTCACAATAAAACACTGTCACAGTTGTATTTCAATCACAGGATCAGTGGCTTCAAAATTCACCCATACTGTTTATGAGATTACAGTCAGAAAAGTTCAAATGCGGCGTGGTTGTAACACAACTTTAGATCTATCAGCAAACTGAGGGTACTTGCCAACTATGTCAGCTGATGTCGCTGGGACTTCTTCTCGAGATACAACAAATGTAGACACTGTACTGATAACAGGTACAAATACAACTTCTACTGACGGATAACAAAGGCAGGAGAGGGTTCACAAAACTCTGGTTGCGTTTGAATCAACATTTCGAATGAACCATAGTGGCTGAATTAACTTGTTTTGATATGAATTTGATTTTCAGTGGAGGTGGTTGGTGGATGCAACTTCCTACAGAACAGAAAGACTTGATGAGCAATAACACTTCACTTATACTAAAAAACTGCTCTCTTACAGGACATCTGCACTGAGTTCTGACTGTCCTTTCTAACCACTCATTCAGATAAACGGGTACAGTGAATATCTGTATTGTGTTAAAGACCTCCAGTTTATCACAGTGATCAATTTAAAAGTCTCCAGTTTAACACGACTACAGCTCATTAACCTGAGATTTACCTGACAAACCCGAGAAATACCTGCTGAAGTAAATCAGGTTGGAGGGAACATTGTGACGTGCATCCCTTCATACTGACGTGAACTAGCAGTGAGGCTGTGAGTTCAGGTTTAGGTCTTGTAGTGCAGATTTGAAGTTCAGCACCAAGGTGACCTCCGGCTGCTCTTGTTCAGTGTACCGTTTCACACAAACATGTGCCGTCATTACTTGAAAGTACACCAAACCCAGATTCACCCACTTGACTTATAAATTATTTTGGAAACAGCTTGCACTCAAAACCTTTAGGTTACAGTCAGAGGACAGTTTTGAGAGACCAGACACAAAACAAATATGTCGCATGACATTTATCTGTATGTTTATTGGCCTTAAACTAATAAGACTCTGTTTGTTTTTTAAAGTCTTTGTCTAATAAACTTAAGAATCAAAACTTGTTGACTTGAATAATCTAAAGCCTACAAAAAAGTCTGTCTTTGTCAGGTGAACATAAAGTTTCAATGTCATTTGGCAGTCTGAACATTTGTGCATGAATGGAGTACAGTGTGCTTAAAGGCCTCCAATTTAACCTGATTATCAATTTAAAGACCTTCAATTTAAAACAATTGTGGCTAATCAACTCGAGATTCTCAGCTGCACCGACAAGTTTAAAACGAACACAGTTTAACTGTGGATGAAATGCATTGAAACAATTGGACTGAAAAAAAAGTGTTTTAATGAGTTTCCCATAAATTTCCGCACCACATTTTTCATGTTTTGCAGTGTGCAGTTGTGATATATTATAGTGGAGAAACATCCAAAGGCCTTGGACATCAAGATTAACGTGTACACGTATGAAACAAAATCGTAATCTCGATCAGTCTTCAGGATAAAACGTTGGCACTTAACTTGTAAACCACAGATATGCTCACATTTGTACGAGTCACAGGCAACGTACCATATTTACATTTCTGCTGAACATTTCACATCACCTTCAGTGACTCTGCAAGAAAACAAATAAGTACATTTCCCAAAATGTTGAACTATTCCTTTAAGCGAGTGATTGACAGGGCACAAATCAGGCAATCCAATAAAGTGTGGCAGTTCAGCAATTTCTGACGATTTCAGAAGAGGCTTTGATGACCATAAGTCACATGTGTGTGTAACCTTTATGCAACATCATGTGACTATGTAACAAAAACACCTCCAACATCATTTTAATGTCACACTGACTGATAATATGGTGAATGGCGTCTCTGTCTCAACCCTTGTTTCTGTGCATCACGGTGTGTGACGCAGCTCATCAAACACACAGCAGCAGCTATCACTGATTAAAGTGAAACACAATCACACTTTTTAGCAAAAATGTTTCTCTGGTTTTCTCTCTGATGTCCTCCGACTGCTCTGCCTCAGCTCCTTGCAAGTTAGAGACTCCTGACAGCAGCCTGTTGCTGACGGTTCACTCTGCCAGCCTCGCCGACTCTGCCGCCACCAGGGAGCGCCGGTGCTCACACTGCCATGACGGGAGCTTTGGAGGTTTACAGCTCTGGGGCCAGCATGGGCTCCAGAAGCTTAGCGTGCTTAGATTGTGTTTTCTTCAATCCAATCACAACTGTCACACGCAGCATCAACTGTGTCCTTGCACATTAGTGTTGTGGGAGACTTTGTTTTTCACCGAGGGAGCTGTGGCGTTAAAGTGTCTAAAAAAGAAAAGGTAACAGATTCAGAGCATTAGGACCAGGTTAGGCTTGTCATTTTCAGCTTGTAGGTTGCCAGCTCGGAGGTGGTTGTAGTTTCCCATAGCAACAGGGATATTGGAAGCGGTAACACAACGATATCAGAAGGGAGAAGAGCGCTGACTGAAATAGTGGGCCAGCTCTCAGTTTTATACCAACAGTCACAGACCGGCTTGTGTTTTTGTGGTTGGCGAGAGCTAAATAAAAGATTGTTGCTGTCGAGTTATATGTGTTGTGTTGCACTCTGAAACAGCGGAGGGCACCAAATACAAACGGCGACATAATGTTGCTTCAAGTGCCTTCAGACATTCTCAAAGACTGACATAAAAATAACAATCAGTTAAGTGTAGCATGTGTTTATTGCTCATTTCGTGTTAAACAATAACAACAGTCACCACAAAACATCGTTCATTTACAAGAATACAGTCGTATAAATATAGAATATATGAACTACAGGCTAGTATTTGAGCATTTCTCTAAAACAGACACGCTCAAAAAAAAAAACATTCACTCAATCCTCCACCACAGATGATGGGGCCGTGCTGAGGATCACTCACTCGCTGACAAATCCAAATGGAGGATTTGTGTCTCAGTCCTGTCCTGAGGACAGTCTCCTCTTTAGTTTAGTGCTCAGGGTACTGCTTGCACCCCACCTCCCTCCTTGACAGCTGTTCTTCCAAAACAGTCACCACATGGTACATTTAAAAACAGGCTTTCAGGAGTTACAGGAAGAGCTCAGTGATCAAGGCAGAACAAGACGGATTCGAACAGCCCAAAGCTGGTTTAGTCCTTTTTTTTTTTTTCATCCTGGTGGAGACCCAGACCCAAAGAAGGCTCTCACTGTTCACATTAATGCAAAACGTCTCTTTGCTGTTCCGACTGTAGCATATCAACACAGATAAATGTTCAACTTTGACGCTGATCACTGTTAAAAAAAAAAGTGGCAACACCGTTGGAGGACTGACAGCCTCTACAATGAGCCAGAACTGTACAACATAAGTGTCTTTATGGCACAAAGTATTCTTCTTTTAGCAGAAACAGAGTTAATGAAATGGGTTCCATGGCTACAAGCAACATCTTCTTTGCCTCAGGAAGCAGGGAGAACTTATGGGAAATGTAGTCTGTTGAATAACGCTAGCGCTAATAAATCCTCTTGTATCCGCCACATGGGTTCACAATATATTTGACAAAGATGTACTGATGCTCAAACACAATACATATAGCACCATTAATATGACACCATCTGATGATGAGACAATATGGAGACGTAACATCAGGTTGGCTGGAGCTGGGAGTGTGCACTTCAACCAGCCACCTCCTCGGCCACACAGTCCAGTTTGAGGCTCGACGACGGCCACAGTTAGTGTTTTAGAGTCAGAGCGGCGTTCATTAGGCACTGTTGAGCAACAGAATGGTGGCGGCCGAGCTGGGAGAGGAAACGTCAGGGTTGATGTATTGGGGGTCTTGCTCGTCCCCTGAGTCCCCTTCTTCCTTTTGTGCTACTGTCAAGGTCAGCTTGTTCAAACCGGCCTCGAGCATCGCCTCCGCTCCCTCCGCTCTGTCACCTACCACACACACACACACAGACACAGGGCGGGCAGAGGTGAGTACGCCTGCATGTTAATGCAAACTAGGGATATTCAAGTTTATCTTTACTGCGTGAGCAGAATGTGAGTGAAAACCAAACAAATTCGGAAGGATATTAAGCTGTCTTCTTCAAATTGTTAAACAATAGAACACACACTGTTTATCAAAATTGCTCTGGTGGACAACGAGAAGCCCTTCAGCTAAAGTTCATCTGAGTAGGGGAGTTGAGGTTCCACAGCACAGACAACAACAATGACTCTAAATCATTTAGTTGAATGCAGCTTTAATGCCACTTTCAGGGAGTTTGCCATATTCCCAGTACTTTTTTGGAAATGTTAGAATGATTTTTGCCTGAAAATGGTGTAGGTTAAAGGTATACAACACTGATTTTAGAACACCAGATAAACTCTGTCTTAGAATCACAGAGTAACTAATAAGTAACAATAATGATAATATGATTATATCCCAATAAAGCGATTCTGTTTGATAAATTGAATTGATACACTGCAAGACAACCACCAAACAATATCTTTATAACTGCAGAATACAAAATACCCCCAAAAGGCATAGTGCAGGAATTATGTGGTTATTACTGCACTTTGGTGTCAATTTCATAAATTTGATTTGACATTAATTCAGACGAAACAATGTGTAGAAAGCAAGCAAATGTTTAAATGTTTCTGCCTCAATAAGTTATTTTCATTTGTGTAAATTAAGTTCACACCACAAGGAAGTCATGAAATACTGACTCCGTTGAGTCAGATTGTCAGGGGGGATCTGTTCAGAGCGCCTACACATCGGCATTTGGCACCATACGATATATTCCTGTCACTTGGTTTTGTCCCGCTCCTACTGTGTACAGTGTTCAGTGTCACTTTTTAGGAATGTCATTGATTTTGTGGCTGAGATTCTAAGATTGTATTAGATGAGGAAAGAAACACATTCAATAAATCCTCATATAAGGATACCCACGATGCACTTTGTTGAGAAACATTACAAGGTGAACAACACTTTTGTTTGTTTGCAAGAAAATCAACCAAGCACCTCTAAAAACTCTAATGACAGCTTCTTCTCCTGCTGGCTCTGTCACCCTGTCAAACACTTCTAAACCATGCAAGTTAATAATTTGAGTTTTCAGTATAAATTTCATACATCAACTATTTCTTGGCAAACAACAGCTTGTCACTTCCTGGGGACTTGTTTTCACAGTGAGGTTGCCAGGTTTGATGAAACTGTCTATCTATGGAGACAAAACATGTGGATGGAACAGCTAATTGTATAAACATACCTTGCTAACTAGCTTGTTAAATAGAGAGCTTTAGAGGTGCTGGTACCTATATTTATGAACTCTTGACAGAACCAAGCTAGCTGTTTCGACCTTGTGTCAGTCGTCATGCTAAGCTAGGCTAACCACTACCCGACTCCAGCTCTGTTGGAAAAAGTACGAGCGTATTTCCAAAAACGTTGAACTGCTCCTTAAGTGTTACATTACATAAAATACAAAAACGGAAGATGAAGAATCAAATCACAAGTCGACACACATGTACACACACTGATGTGATGAACACACACCTCTCTCCTGGTCGCAGTCTGGAGAGGAAGCTCCACTGCACTGGCTGCGGGGGCCCAGGAGAGGTGAGGCATGCCCAGAACCGCACGCTGAGTCTGGGTCATGAGAGCTACATGGACTCACTAACTCCAGGCTGCCGGGACAGGGGGAGGAGAGGACGGAGGAAGTGGGAGAGGAGGAGAGGTGGGAGCAGGGGCTGTAGAGCGAGGAGGAGGGGTAGGGACAGGGCATGTCAGGGGGGGTGGAGGCAGAGGTGGAAGGATGGGAGGAGGATGAGGAAGGTGAGGAGGGCATGGCTCGGGGTGAGGAGGGGGAGTGAGTGTCGGCCTCCTCCTCCGAGCTGCTACTGTGACTGCCCTCTTCGTCAATTGACACGGACATCACTGAAACACACACGCACACACACAGATATGCACATTAAACATGCAGATGCGCCAACAGAACATGTGGATGGATGACGTGGGACGACGCACGAGTCATTTCCACGCTCCAGTTCTACTCACTTGACAGACCGTCCGACTCCATCTTGAAGTTGGCGATGTCGTCGTTGCCCCCGTCTCCCTCCGCGCCGACACCCTGCTCCCTGGTTCCCATGGCGAGGGAACGTCGCTGGGCGTGGATCTCCTCGGAGATGCTCTCGAGGTTGCGCAGCGCTGCGCGGTACTCAGCCTTGGCCACCACAAGTTTGGCTTGACGCTCATCCACGAGACGCTTCAGTTGCTACGAGAAATCAAACCCGGTTTCTTAGTAAATGCACCTTCTTCGTTAAAGGAGCAGTGTGTAAGAACAGGACATCTGTCAAACTCCAAACAGCTCCAAACATTGCTGCTAACTGTAGCTACCATTAGCGTGTTAGCTCAGTTAACCGTGCAGCTAGTAGTCATGTTAACTGACTACACCTGGACTTTGGGAGAGTGCTGGTGGTCTACTCTATGGGACTACTGCTGCTTGTCTCTGAATGCAACACAACTGTTCCCCGGTCTGTAACAGTTTGTCAGATGTAATGTGGGTGCTAACTACAAACACAACTCATTACATCATGACAATGTTATATGCAGAAAACTTGTATCTTAAATTAAACATGTATGTAACGCTGTGAACAAGTGATTGGAGGGTGGAGCGGCTGAGACAGAGACACTATTCACCCTATTACAAGACACTGTACCGTCAAAATGACTCTAGAGCTGTTATTTTAAAAGTTACACAATGTTGCCCTAACCTAATCGATTTAAAAGCCTGCTAGCATACATACCTCAAGCTGTAGATAATACTTGGCTTTCATTTCGAAATACGGCCTACAGGGGGAGAAAAAGAAGAAAAGCTGAGAGAGAGGGAGGAGGAGCTTTGCCAGCTGTCGCTGGAGAAAACCGCTGGAAGAATAACTCTCCTCTGTGAGCGCTCACATTCCTTGGCTCTTACGAAGGGAGTACACCCCAACACTGCACAGCCAGCGCAAGAAACATCTGGACCGCATCAGATGACATAAGCGGAGCCCCTCTTTCTCACACACAGACACACTCACATATAGCGCAGCGAGGCCCGTGACGGGGGGAAAGGAAGGGAAACAAAGGCACAGACCTGGATTTGTTGATCGAACGCTTGAGTTTCTTCTCCAGCTGCCTCATGTGGCCGATGCAGGAATTGTAATTGGCTGCTGTCTTTTTGTGTTCGGCTTCGCTGCGCGTTCTCGCCTGCTCGGCCTCCATCACCTGAAGTAATCGAGGAAGGTTTACGTTTACTGCAGAGATCGTCAATTCCTGTTTCATCACAACAGCCACTTCCCCTCCGCCCTTACGCACAAATGACTTGTTAGGATTGGTATATATTTCAGCTGTCTTGCATCACGTTCGTACCCTCTGTGTGGCATGGTTGAGCATTTCCTGCCAGGCGGAATCAAACTGGCGGCTGTCCTCCTCCAGCAGCCTCTCCTCCGCCAGGGCGATGGTCTCCTTGGCGGCCCGCAGGATCTCCACCGCCCGCTGGAACTCCTGAGTTGCCTTTTGGGCTTCAACCTGCGCCTACAGTTCAAAGAGTGGGGTAGACATGATATTATGAAATGTGGCAGCATGTCGGCTTGAAATTCTGATATAGAATATATGTAAATATTACGGCAGTGAAGGTCAGGGTTTCATGTTCCACTGAGATTTCACTGAGAGCGTCCTGACAGCTTCAAACCAACTTAACATTCTCTTTCTTCATTACAACCACCAGCCCAGCATTTGCTGTCCCACGAGTTCAGCAGTAGTCCTTTCAGTGTGTGTCTGACTGTGTGTGTTTTATGACCTAAATTTCCTCTGAAGGAACCACAGTTGATTCCTCATGACAGCCACAGAGGGACAAAGAGATTTTGCACTGCACACACCCACACACACACACACACACACAAACATAGACAGACAAACAGACAACTGTGCCTTCATCTGATGGACAAACAGAAGCTTTGTCACTAAGAAAAATCTGACACGTTGTCAGTGGGCTCTTGCTGCCCACAGTCACAGTCAATAGGAGGATTATTCCCACCATGCTGGACATATTTGGACCCACTCTCTCCTCTGGCTGGCTGGAAACCAAGATTAAGCAGTTGCAGCTGTAACTGCAATCAGATTTCTTTGAATAAGATGAAAATAATGAGAGTTTGAGTTTGGTCAGATGAGGAATTTGCAAATCTAATTGTGCCCTTTTTCTTGAGAAGACTTACAACTGAGCTGATGACATCACCAGGATTTAACATCAGTGTTGGGGACATCCAGATGAAAATCTGCTACTTCATTTACTCCCATTCCACTACATTTTTGCAGAAAATATTGTACTTTCACTGTATTTTTTTGAGAATTTTAGTTACAATGGACCCAATCAAAGTTAAACTAGCAGTCTGTTTTTGTTTTAAACCTTTGTATTTATATATAATATATATTTTCCTACTTTTTCCAATTCATTTAATATCAGAAATGTAAAGACTTTTAATCAAGTCCAATATTTGGTAACAAAGGTCCAGAGATTTCATGGTAAGAAGTGTAGGGTGGTGATTACACGCAACATATTTGAAATTTACCAACAATTACCTAAAAATATTGAAACCAGCTACGTAATTCTTGATTGTTAGTTTGTATTTGTCAATACTTATCAATTTATAGTGGCTAACATAAAAAAAAAGACATTTAGGAAAATAAATCTGCTGGAAATAGAAATGAAAATGTAAATGGTTACAAATGCACTTTAGTTAACTGACCTGCAGAAGTTGGACAGAAACTAGCAGGAAATTGAAATTAGGGGTCGATATGTTTTTTTTGGGCTATCATCTGTAAGCAAGTTGCCCGAGACTGATATTTGGAACAGATATACATTTGCAGTAAAAAATAAAAAGCTATGTGTCAAAGTCGACATTAGATAATATTATGTTATTATAATACTGACAATATTGGGGTAATTTTCAAGACATTTTGAGTTAATAATTGTGGTAATAATTGGGGCAATCAAATCAAAGAACGTTCTAATATGTAACACGGTTATTACCAACCACTTACTATGAAATCTGCAGACCTGTAAAATTAAGTTTTACTAAATATTTCAACATGATATCAATACTTTTACTACTCTGGTATTAAAGGCATGAAATAAACCAAAAAAACTGGAAGGCTTCTGAAGGAACTTGTGGCAAAAGCAGCAGTGAAAGATGCTGTTGCTGTGATTTATACATATATACATACACCGAACAGAACGAACAAGAAACGCCCTTGTGCTCCCATCGATCTCGCAGGTTTTCATTTTAATAAACTCAGCGGTTTACAGGAGGCAAAGGGTTCGCAGCCAACACATCTGTGAACAATGCTGCTGCGAGTTATCTGGCAAATAACTTCACTTGTGTCAGGGACAGCCAAAGTTACGCAACAACTGGCCGTGCCGCTGATACATATCCTCTGGTCCTTTAAATGCAGTGTTGGGTTACAGTACATTTTGTTCAGTCCAAGATTTTAATGGGACAACTTTCCTCAAACTGAAGGTCAAACGCTTGTTGTAAGCGGTGTACGGCCCTTTCGACATTTTAAATCATGCCCTTTAAATCTGTCATTCTGCCCCTTGGTCCTGTTTCAACTGTATTGTCTGTTTGCACTGACTGCATAGCACAATGAGAACAAACTCGGTGGTCTACTTTGTGTTTCCATCGTGGCGTGTCTTGAATGGATTATTGTATGTCATTGTTGCAGCAAAACGGCCACTTATACTACGAAATAAAGCCATCCATTCACGTTCGAACTATAGACCGTAGCGCAACATGAATTGGTTTTGAATCCAAGTGTATTTCTGTTGGAGCGTTTCCAACATCAATATATGACAGGAAAGAAAAGTTGACCCGAGCTGAAATAAAATGGTGCTTTTCACTTCCTCACTTCCTACTGCGCTTAGATTTGCCATGTTTAATAAGTGTTTGAAATGTAACGTCCTTTGGGTGATACCCTACAGTGTAAAGATAGTGAAATATAATTTGGTTTTATGTAAAACTGCTCAGTCAATTACTTCGCCAAAAAAAGTCGAGCCATGATGACAGCTGCGGTGACGCTAACGGACAAGGTTTCAATTAGCACGTTAAAGAAAATGTCAAATGTTTCGTGGCAGTGGCTACCGACCGTGTCTTAGCATTAGCTCAAACTAGCTAAAACGTTCCCAGGGGTTGAGGCAAACTCCACACTTGGATGCTGAAGGCTTTTAGCAAACACGTTTTTTGTTGTTGTTTTTTTTACCGCCATCGTATAAAATTCCATTATGCACACCGAGTCCGATGCGTTTATCATTCCATTTGTCGCGAAAACTGGCATTACGAGACAAAATGGACAACAACCAGGACATCTCACATCAGAAAGCCTTATGTCACATATGAGGCTCCACAAACATCAGCGCAGTTCTCTTGGCTGTCGCACACTTTTTTCTCACGGCCTTCCCTCGCTTCCCGCTGCATTAACCTCTGTAACTTGAACCCCTGCCACTGTCTTGCCTTGTTTATGATAAACGCTCAAACAGTGACGCGAGCGAGCACAGGTCTGCATCGTCTCACACAAGTTGAAGGAAATCCAAAGCCGGCGTCCTCCGCGTCGCTATTGTTGTCGTATTTGAGTGTTGCACTGCTTAGATAAGCTATCCGCGGCTGTCAAGACCCCTCGGAGAAGGCGAAGAGATAGCGGAAGGGAGTGGAAGATAACATTTTGCTCTTTGTGTGTGGCTCAATCTGTTAGGTTGACTGGCAAGATGCACCCCTCCTCTTTGTCCCCCATGATGACCCATTTCCCAAGCTCTGCGGAGAGAGGGGGCGCAGGGAAAAACAGAAGGAGGATGATGGATATTTGATGAAGAGAAACAAAGAAGGAACTGAGACGTTAGCAGTATCAACAGGGTTTGAGCTACGGTGCCGATTGTTGGGGTTTGACCCCCCTAATTAAGACTTGGACACTCCAAAAAGAGGTCAAAACAACAGGTCAGGAAGGTCCAAACATTTATATACCCTTCTTACCCGTTATCTTAAATATTATTATCTATATTTCTTATATGCATGCCTGGAATAAACTTCTAATACAATTTCAGACACCCCTAAACTGGACCATACCATTTTTAACTTATGTCAGTTAAATATTTCATCTGCCTGCATCACATCACTCGCAAGTCTACGCTTGCATTTTGGCAGCAACGCTAATTATGATATAATATAGCGTCTGGCTAACTTGAATGGGAACAAAACGATGAATTGTGCAGCTTTTCTAGACTTTCCAAATGTAATGAGAACAAACAGCTCGACTTCTGAAACTAGAATTAGATGTTTTGTGGGGGCTGTACTCACCATTTTATAGCCACTTCTTTCACAATGTAAGCGTCTTGGCCCTTCTGGCAACAGATGGCATTAAAATTACACAGTTTGGCCAGTATGATAGTTAGTTTCAAAGCCTGGAGCTCTTCCTGGTGGGCTTATATGTTAGCATTTCATTAGAAATATAAAGGCTCTGACATTCCGGCAGTTTTTTCTCGAAAATACTTTGTCGGTGACCCCTGACAAAAAAAGTTGTTGTGTGTTGGCTACATGCCATGTAAGCTGGTGTAATGGATTTGATTTACCATCATCTTCACAACAAGCAAGACACTGTAAGGACTGCAGGACTTCCATTTACTAAAACACACGCCCTGCCTGCAGTGCACTGCCCGTCCCTTACACAGGACTTCCTGGGCAGAGCAGCAGCGCACTTCCTTTCTCATGCGCGGCTTGTTTGTGTTTAGTCATTGTGTTGTCACTTAAGCTCAGCAAACATGGTGACTATGTGACGCTTTGTCTCTCTATAGTTGGCAAAGAAAGAACTGAAGACGAATCTCCAGCACCCTGGTGAGTCACAGGCATCAAAAGCCGAGGGCGCAATTTGCGGGTTATCTTAAAGGTACAAAAGCCTGCCGAGTGAGACACAGCATGCAAATGACTGAGCGCTGTTATCAGTTAATTAACTTGATGTCATGAGGCCCACAATATCTGACTCTCCCAGGCGAACAACACATCGGCTCGGGTCTGAAATCATGACACACTGTCACCTCGTGTTTGCATGACTCCTGTTCATACCATCCCACTGAAGGGTGTTTCTGTGTGTGTGTGTGTGTGTGTGTGTGTGTGTAACCAAGGACGTGACTCATTTATAATTAACATGTGAGACGCTGTGACACAGTCTGACACCTTTGTCTCCCAAACGTTACAGTTTTCGGGAGGTGAGAAAGAAGGAGGGGGGGTGCAGGAGACAGACAGACAGACAGACAGACAGTGGTGCAGAAGAGAATTCTGGGTAAAAAGGACAAAAGATAGGACAGTCGAGGCAAATTCCTATATACCGACCCCCTCTGTCTGTTGGAATGTTGGGGAGTAAACATGGGGGGTTGGGGGCTGAGATGGGCTTATGGGTGGGGGTGGGTGCAATACTGTGTGTGTGTGTGTGTGTGTGTGTGTCTGTGCGTGTGTGTGTGTTTGTGGTGGGGTCAGTGAGGGTAAGAATTTGAATCCCTCCAAAGTAGGTCGTGTATTAAATATTAAATATTCATCCATAAATCATTTACCGTACAACACACCAGTTTAACCCGAGGCGAGGCCTTCATCGGCTTTTCTCTATTGAATCCCCCTGATCAAACACACGCACACACGCACACACACACTCCCACGCACAAACACACAAACTTAGGGAGCGCTTCTGATCCTTTCACGTGAACCCTGGTTCCATCAAAATTCAAAACCTCCCTGTAATCCCGGCCGCTCACGTGTTCCTGTCAGGAGCAGAAGCCACAGGCAGGTAGTTTGTCACACTGCGACAGAGATAAGCAAGGACGCGCGCAAAGACACACACACACACACATGCACGCAATCTATTTCAGTTTGACAGCTCAGCTCTGACACACAAATGTCAGCCTTCTGATGGATGACTCAAAAGCTTCTCCCTTACTGGCTGAAAGGAGGGGGGACGCTGGACTCTAAATTTCTGCCGGCAGCCAATCAGATCAAGGCCCGAACGTGCTGGGGCAATCAGACAGTTAAGGACACGGCCCCGCTGGAGAGAGAGCCGCACCGCTAGTCAGTCGACCTACTTTGCATGTACCTGTAACAGTGCAGCAAGCATGAAAACAGAGACTTCTAAGATACAGCGAAGAAAGGGAGTCGGATTATGAAAAGCGCGTCAGGTGTAGCAGCTTCAGTCAGACAATTCCTCTTCTCCACGGTGAGTCGATGTGATTGACACTATCTCACACAGAGGTAAGGCCGAGGATAAAAATAGGCCTCATGTGACCGCGCTCCCTTTAAGTAGATATAAGCTGAGCTCTTTAAACTTCTCATTGCTAATCCTCAGTAAGCCTGCCCTCACACTCTCTGTCTGCCGACCCGGGAGTCACTCCAGCTCACCCCTGTGATCGTGTGTGTGTGTGTGTGCACGCGTACCTGTCTCGCCACTTTGCGGGCTTCCCAGTACGGTTTGGAGTCGTCCACAGCTCGCCCGATCCTCTTCACCTGCTCGTCCAGCTTCACCGTCGCCTCCACCAGCACCGCACGGAACCGCTGACGGCAGTCCTGCACGCACACGAGCAAAGGTGTTGGCTTTGAAACGCGGCAATCTAAAGTCATGATGCTGCGTTTAAAGGTGACGCGGAGGTGGGAACTGGAAAAAATATCTGTGAGATCTGTGAGGTGGTGTGGCTTTGTAGCGCCGCTGTCAGTCTGGGTCCTTGCTTCTATTTTTAGAAATGTAATTTGTTTGAAAATACACTTTCACATGATAAAGCTAACACACTTAACTGCTGCCCTCTTGTTTATACACAGCACAACACTTTAGGTCCCTCTACACATGGACGTGCACTTCTGTAGCACTTCTCCAGTTCACTGGACAACACTGATGGTAGAGGCTCCCATGCCAAATGCTCATCAGGAGCAGTTTGGGTACTTCAACATGCAGCTGAGGGAGCCGGGAAATCAAACCAGCGACTCTGGTTTCTAGACGGCAGTGGCGTGCACAGACTTTTTGAAGGGCAGGGGCGAAAAGAAGGGCACTTTAGCGCGCGTTTTGGTTCCCAAGAGGGCACTTTTGCGTGCGTTTTTGCGACCCAAGCGGGCACTTTAGCGTACATTTTGGCTCTCAGGAGGGCACTTTAGCACGCGTTTTGGCTCCCAAGAGGGCACTTTAGCATGAGCTTTGGCTCCCAAGAGCATTTTAGCGCACGTTTTGGCTCTCAGGAGGGCACTTTAGCATGAGCTTTGGCTCCCAAGAGGGCACTTTAGCACACGTTTTGGCTCTCAGGAGGGCACTTTAGCGCACGTTTTTCAACAATTGGGCCACGGTCGCCCCCCTCCCCTTGTGCACACCACTGCTAGACGACCAGCTCTACCTCCTACAGCCACAACATCATGTAGAAATTGGGATTTTGTGCGATTTGGCGTCCCCAGAGACACCACTCACTCTGTTACAAGACACTGTACCATGAGAGTGATCAAAAGTTACAGTACATGTGTAGTAGTGGGGCCCTGCTCCGTCAGTCTATCAGCTGATGGTCCTTGGTCTGAAAAATGTTATCGTCTAGTTCCATCATCTGATCCAAGTTTGAATGTTTCCAGTACAGAACGAATGACATTCCCATCAGCTTTGCCTTGTGTTGAGGGTCTAATTTGCAATATGCTCACAAACCAAACTAAGATCGTGATCATGGCAAACAGACCTGCCAAACATCTACGTGTGTGAGCATGTTGGCATGTTGATGATCAACTCAAAGCACCACTGGGCTCAGCACAGCCTCACAGAACAAACGGCACGGCTGTCCACTCACGTTGTTCGTTTATACTGTAGCTTAGGAAAGGCACTTCAGCACCGCCTTACTCAAAACACATCGATAAAAAGGACAGTCAGTTTTGGTAGTTAACTCTCCTCGACTGTGCTGTTACCCTTGTTTTGAATGTCTTAAGCATTAACCCCACGCTGGCTTGCCTCGTGGCTTGTAGCTTGTGCTGTCCTGCTGGCCCATTTGGTCAAGTCATCAAACATAAACACAAGCACAGTCACTGATTTACACAGCAGCTGTGTCTCTGTGTTGTTTTTTCTTTTTCTGTCCCAACGGTTGTTGGTTGAGCAAACCTTATCCTATATACATTCCTTCATAGTGACTTATAGCATGAGCGTGTGTGTGCATGTGTGTGAATGTATGTGTGTGTGTGTGCATTTTTTGGCATTATTCCCAATGAGACAGCAGACCTGTTATTCTTATATATGAGGGCTATCATCACCTTGTCTATACGGCAGGGTTACTGGGGCAGGACACCTGTTTGTGTGTGTGTGTGTTCGTGTGCACAGTTGTGCTTCTCCTTTACAAAAAAAGGAGAGTTTGAAAGGCAGCAGCACCTGCATCCTGTGCAAAAGCCTCATGGAGGGATACAAGAGGGGGTAAAAGAGGGAATTGGGAGGGAGGGCGCTACAGGAAGCACAATTCCTGTGACACCCTGACTTCCTGTTCCTGCTCCGAGATAGTGACACGGCATGCAGTCCGTGCCGCTGTTGGTCATGTAAACACCTCTTCGTTGACTCTCTTTGTTTTCATGTCTGAATAAAGAAACTTTAAAGGATTACACTTTTTCATACTATTTCAACTTCATATTTGGCGGACCCCGCCACCTTTCCAGCATCAAATAATACAAACAAAAACTATTTCTGAGTTTGTATTACTACCTCTTTAGTATTGTAAATATCCAAAATGTGGGTTTGGATTTTTTTTTATTCATCATTAAAACCTTTAATGATGGCACATGTTCACTGTCTCATCTTCTACAGTATCTCTGCCAGGGCGCAGGAGAGGTTTACCTCCCTGCTGGCAGAGCGGAGAGCCTCATATGCGAGCGGGGATTTAACCTCATTGGCTCAGCTTTCTCCGAATCCTCTGAATCCACCGCACATCGTCCTTAATCAACTCCAGACTCTGTAAGGAAAATAACCGGCGGCCTGCTTGCGGCACTTTTTTCGCATTCTTCAGCTCCTGACTTTCATTCTGCGTCGCGATGAATGGCCTTCTTTCTCTCTCTCTGTTTGCCCATGTCTGTGGATGTATTTACATCAGTGACTCTGCTGACACAACTGTTGCTTGAAGATTTTGCCAAAAAGAGTGGAAGAAATTCTCCACACCAGATGGATACACAAAATAACCAGGATCTCTAATAATTATCCCGCATTTCCCTTAAAAACACGACTTAAGGCATCTCCTCTGTGTCAGTTGTTAAAATGATTCCAGCACCGGTTGGTTTGTGGCGTTTGGAACGTGAGTGAAAGTCTAATGAGAAACAGAAGAGGCCTACTTTGAGGAGAAGAAAAACCCTGGCCTGCCTCTGGAATGTTTTAACTTTTGCTGAGCAGTAACCCTCCTGGCGCACATTTAAATCCAAGTGGGCGCTGTGAAAAAACAACAACAAAAAACAAACCCCACCACCTATTGCTCCTCTCTGCCTCCAACAGCCGCCCTCCTCTTTACAAGGGCATGTTTTTAAAGGCTGAGGGAATTGCGAGGAGGGCGCTCGGGATTTAGGCTGCACCAAATGTGCCATTCCCAAATTATATTTAACATTCAGATCATAGTCTGCCTCTTGCAGCTCCGAGAGTTCATACAGTGCAGTGTAATTATGGAGGAGTGACGCTCGCTGCTTCAGTTTTTCCACATTTTCCCTCGGAAGCAGCTCCCGCACTGAGAACATTTCCATCTTCCCAAGTCATCTCAGGCAAAGCTGCCGCGGCCTCGCTGTCGGGCAGGGACTCGTTTGTACCAACGCATCAGATCTGAAGTCTGAAAGTGAGACTTAATGGCACGTTAAGAGATGAGTGCTTTCGCAGCAGCAGCTCAGCCGTGGCTGGAAGTGTTTACCCAGCAGGGAGAGGCACTAATGACGACGACAGCGCCGCCAGTTTGGTTGGTGTTTTGTCTTACCTCCAGCTCGCTCTCCCAGCGGTTGATGTCGTCTGTGGACTGGTTCAACTTCTCCAGCTCGCCCTGTTTACAGGAAACATGGCATGCATGGGGCAGCACAGGGAGGGAGGGAGGGAGGGAGGGAGAGGTGTATGGTTAACTCAGACTTCATGCAGCTCTCAGTGTGTGAGTGTGTGTGTGTGTGTGTGTGAGTGTGTGTGTGTGTGTTGATAAGGCATTAAAGGGACAGAAACTCTCCAAAAATCTATTTAAAGACACTTTGGAACATTGTATATGATGACTAAAAGCCACCCTCAGTTAAACATGTATTATTTTAAGTGCACTGTTATTATTGTAATATAGCACAAATGTAATAAAGTTGTCATATTTCACCTCTAAATGGCTTTTATTCTCTATAAATGTTCTTTCTGAGTTCAACTTTTGCATTTTTTACTCCACACAGCCTGAGACTTTTTGTCATTGGGCTCCACATGTTCGCCTCAATGTCACTTTCACTGGTGGCAACATCTGGATCTGTTAGGAGAAGAGAAACACAACCTCACCTGGATTCTTGGATCCACTTCTTCTTCCTCCTCCTCGGCACACTGCGAGTCCTCCTCCCCGTTATTCTGTAAAGGGTCCATTTTTAAGGTTTCTGGAGGTTTTTAGGGACAGAGACAGGGGGTCCTCACTGAGAACAAAGCGCGACCCCGCGGGGTGCCGGACAGCGGGGGGTGTCCAGCGGTGATCCGCCCTCACCGACCTCTACACCGGGCACATCTCAGGCTCCGGCCGGCTGAAGGTTTGAGTCTGGAGGCGCCGCGGAGAGCAGAGGAGCGCGTCTGGCCGCAGGAGGAGCTCACAGTGTGGAGGACCTCCACCTCAGGGAGCGACAGCAGACCAACTGTGGACAAGAAAGCATGAAACTTACTGTAACGATCCATAGACCTACTTCTGGTGTGGACTTTCAAAATAAAAGCACGTGTAGTGTAGCTATGTTCTGATGTCAAAATGTGGGCAGGGGATGACGTTATAACAAAATAAAAGGTTATACTGTGCAGATTATTTTTAATGGTTGGTCAATGAATGGTTTAGTGTATGGTGTAAAAAAAAAATATGCAGACAAATGATTATCACAATTTCCCAGAGCCCATGGTGACGTCTTCAGATGGCTTTTTCAGTCCAATCACAGTCCCAAACTCAAAGACTCTTCATTTACTATCCTGAATGACGAAGAGAAGCAGCAAATCCTCACATTGCAGAAGTTGGAACGAGCAAATGTTTGAAATTTTTTGCTTGAAAAATGACTGAAATGATAATAAATTATAAAAACTAATAGGCTTTTGATTTCCTTTTGATCGACCAATTGATTAATTGTCTAATCGTCGCAGTTGTACAAAGAGCCAGGCTCTCTTGTTGCAGGACTGTCCTGATCACACTCACAGTTACCTACATTCACACCTGAAAGCCCTCAGCAACATGGTGTTGGCTTGGATGTAATGATTTATCCTCAAACACCTACACAGCCGACATAAAGTATATTTCCATATATTATTCAGAACAGTTCAGGGCCCGACCACTCGTTTATTAGACTATTGCATAATGAAATATGGTCATATACTGTCATTTTGATTTAAAGATTCAAGAAAAGAAGCCGACAACTGTTAAGAAGTTGTGATTTGTCGATGTCGGCTGGTAATAAATAAATGTCATAAAGACAAATCGTTTTTTGTGGGACATGGGTAACTTTGTTTAGCCTGCAATTAAACAATGCTCTGTTACTTTATTGAACTTAACTTAGCTCATATGACATTCGTCCAGACAAACCAGCTTTCCCCCAAAACCCGCTTTTATTTTGACAGGACATACTCTGTGCTGTTCCGGTCTTGTTGACGCTTTCAGTCGGGAGCTTGACGCAGCTCCAGCCTAAGTTGTGGGCTGGGTTGAGTCGCCCTCTGGTGGTGAGCACCCGGAGGAGCAGGGAGGATCAGAGCGGAGGCATGACGACGGCAGCAGGCTGGATTCCTGTAAACACTGCAGGAGTGTTATAGAGAGCTGATGATCCAGCAACTTTCTTCTTCTTCTTCTTCTTCTTCTTCTTCTTCTTCTTCTTCTCATTATTATTATTATTATTATTATTATTATTATTATCATCATCATTATTATTATCATTATTCTCATCATCATTATTATTATTATTATTATTATTATCATCATTATATTTCACTTTCTGAGCTTGAGCATGGAGTCTGCTCATTTCTTTCCAGTGATCATGAACAATATATATTGTTTTATGTTTATTCTTAATAAAAATGCATTACAAAAAGCCTTCAATTGACTGGATTTTTAAAGGTGCAATATGTAAGAATTAACCTCCTTTTGAATTCATATTCCGAATAAATAGAGGCAGCAGTTAGCAAGTGTCTTCTTGCTAACTGTAATTGGTGCAGTGTATCATTCATTCATGAAGATCTAGGTGAGCAACTTTATCTAGTGAAAACTGCAATGTAAATTTTGACAGTTGACTTTACTTTAAAAAAAAAAAGAAAAAAAAAAAGAGGAAAAGGATTACCTCAGAATCACCAAGTAAAGTACATTATTAAATTTAAGATGTATGGGCTAAAAACATTTTTGCAACATTAAATGTTTAATCTACTTTACGTGCGTGAAAAATATTTGATATGTTCCAATATTTAGAGCGTGAAATGCAGTATACCAAAAATACTTCTGACTACATCAGGTCACATTTTGCAGAATGAGAGCCAGCATGATAATCTGGCTATTCCTTTTTTTTCTGACGACTTCTTCCATCTTCAATCGAGTCTCTAACCACAGAGCACATCGTCCACTGTACAGACTGTTAAAGCCCACTGAGGCGTTGTGATTGTGATTTGGGGCTATATAGGTACATCGACCTGATTACTCTCACCCACAGTCCTTTCTGTGCAAACACAAACATTTGACAGAATGACAGACGTTGAAATGACAGATGACGGTGCATTTAAATGAAGTACTCCACAATTACACACTGAATTAGGCGCTGCAGTAAAGAGTCCTTAAACCTGGAAATCAGTTGCCATTCCTGAACTTCCGGTTCCATCATCCCAGAGTAAATTATAGTGTTTTTAGAAAGGGGGTTCAGCTACATGCCTAAAATAAAGTCTGTGGTCACCACAGGCAAAAATACACTGTTATGTTTATGATAAAGATTCAAACTCTGTCTGTTTAACATTAGCTTCTTATTCTAGTGATTTAATATACACTTCACACAAGTGGTGTTGATCTGTGAAGATGATCTGAACGAAACGTGTGAGTATCATAATCTTGTGTTTGCTACAAAGATTTCTTTTTTTTAAAATCCAAAATCAAGTTGAAAAATCCCGTAGGCTTCTAGTGGAGGGAACCAGGGTGACGCTAACTTTTGGGTTAGCCTCGAGAAATATGACATCCCCACAACACAACCCACGTTTTGAAATGTTTTAAACTAAAATTCTTACGTATTGAGCCTTTAATTTGAGGCTTACTCATCCTTAGGAAGTAAAACACCACTGTCATTCATCTAATTATGTAGGCTACACTGTGAAATCTTTATATTCTAGTGCCTGAGGTGAACTGATCCTTCAATAATTCAGTCTATATGAAAGTATTCCACTGCAGTATCCGTCCTCACATCAATCTTTAATGCTCCTGACGCTACAGCAGCTTCTACAGTATCCCGCATCATGTTAAATCTCCAAAAGGCTTCGGTTCGTGATGTCAGCAGGTTCACACTCTGCCTCGGCAGCGGGCCTATACAGCGCCTCAGATATGGACGGCTGCCCGGCTCCACTGTTCGTCATCGCGTTCTTCCCGGCGTCCTCCTGCGTATGCATGTATGCGACCGACGGGCTGATTTCATAACGTGGGGAGGAAGAGAGGAATGGGGCTTTGAGAACGGATGAGCACCAGACCCGGCAGGCTCTATGCACCAACTGTGTTATCTGTGTTCCCGGGCCATGCAGACGGTGCGCTAGAGGAGATGCGGTAGTGGAGGCTGCTGATGCTGCTGTCCGATCAGCTGTTTTTTGTGTCTTGAGCATCATCGCCGTGACGGCCAGAGAGATCGACATCAAGCTCCGGAGCCAGGGACACCGCAGAGCGGACAACAGAGGATGGAGTTCAAGCATCTGGTGGAGGCGGCGGAGAAGTGGTGCTCCGGTAACCCGTTCGACCTCATCTTCGCCGAAGAGGACGACGAGAGGCGGCTGGACTTTTACGCAGAGCCCGGCGTCTCCTTCTACGTGCTGTGTCCCGGCGGCAACGATAATTTCGTAAGTGAGCCGCGGCAGGGCCTCAGGCTGCGTGCGTGTGTGTGTGTGTGTGTGTGTTCTTGTAGGTGTGTCGAGGGTGGGCTGGAGGTGGGGTTGTCCCAGTCGGTCCCGGTTTTTTCAGCTGATGGACATAGGGGGCGAGGGGGGTCCGAGGGTGCTGGGTGAAGATTTGAGGGGGATGATGTCATTTCAGTTTTTGGGTGCACACCCCGCGCCCCTCCACCCCTCCACCCCCGCGCTGTCGATGGTGTTTCTCCTCCATCATTATCGACTGCGATAACCCTCCGAACCACAACAGCACCGAGCGAGCCAGGTTTAGAGACAAACACGAGGCCTGCTCCTTTCAAAATAAAAGACCCGTGGACCATTTTGCAGTCGCCACATAAGGTTACAACAGTTACACAACACAGCATCTACATCGGTGCATGTAACCAACACAAAGGCTGCTTTTCTTCTGAAGTGTCCTTTTCGTCACAGTACTGGTTTTTGTATGAAGGCCGATGTTAGCTGCCTTTCCTCAGGTGTGACAGCAGCCTGGCTGTGCAGACAGGCCCACATCTCTCCAGAGTTCATCAAACACGTTTATTTTCTGCAGACGTTCAATGAATAATTAACCAGGGGCGCATTTTCATATCTTTACACTGAATGAATTATTGCCAGTTTTCCCGGTGTTGAGTCCAGATTACCTCTCACTCTCTGAGGAAATGTTCGCCTGGACACGAATAAAGTCTGTAAATGTATATATTTGATTCTTTATTTGACAGTTTGAATAGTTTAATGTTACAGATGTGAGGCAGGGGTGCCCAAACTTTTCCTCACGGGGGGCCCACACTGAGGCTTAATGGTGCACCACAGACAGAATGGAAGCAGCTTTTGTATTGTAGAAATGCAAAATAGCCCAAGAAGACCTCAGCTTTCCTTAACTGACTGACTTCTTGTGCAAAGAGTTATTCTGCACACTGAGCTACAATTAGGAGAGATACTAATTACGTAGGGATACTAGATATTTAAAGAGCTTTCTTGGCTTACAAAAAAAAACAAAAAAAAAACAGAATAAACAATTTCATAATTGATAAAATAAATCAAATCTGAGCATGGCACTACCCAAAAATGAAAAGTTCCGTCATTATCTATACCCCCCCCCATGCTGATGGGTATTATTGGAGTCCACAAAAAAGCAGAAAACGGAGTCGCAGCGTTCTCCTATACACTGGAAGCAGATGGGGACTTGTTTTAAAACGTAAAAAAAACAAAAACAACTGAAGATAATAACCTAATGACCTCCAGTCAAACCCAAGGCCCTGGAAGCCCCAGATTCTCACATTGATTTGAGAAGACGTTATTTAAGCCCTTTACAAAGCCTAAATCTGCACAGTAGCTGCTCAGCTAATAGCATTAGCACACACCCCATCTGAAGCGGGTCGGACGTGTGTCGAGGGTGTGAATGATGTCCTTTTTCAAATCAGTGTGGCATCTTTTGGGAGTTTATGTTTTTTAATTCGTAAAGCACCTCCCTGTCTACTTCAGATAGCTACTTCAGCACTTCCTGTTTATCTGGAAAGCTCCAAAAACATTTTGTGGACCTGACTTTCCACTGGCATGGGACTGAGTAGATATACATTTTAATTTTTGGGATTTTATTTCCATTTTGTATCATAACGATACAATAAAGTACTGGCACATCAGTCCCCTGCTTGTGGCCTGTCACCCAGTTTTGGAAGAATTCTTCACATTTGATATAATGTTTTGTTTTGTCGATCAAAAAAATCTCGTATCCTTTGTAATTTGTCTGTAATTGTGGAACATAAACTCCTTCAGTTTGAAAAAACAAATCTCCCAAACTGGAGGAGAAGCACTAAAGAAGATATGAGCGCAGTATCTTTAACAGGCGCGCCACTCTGATGACCTACAGGCTGTCTGGATACCGCTCACTATGCATCCTATGGCAGTGTGCTGCAGTGGTGGTGCTGCGAGTCCTACAGCTCCTCCCGCTCTGTGACAAGGGCTAACAGGGCGGGGAGCAGATGGAGATGACCCAGGAGCCAGGGCGTCTGTTCACTCAATAACACATTATGTCACACGGAGCGTGCCTTGTGTTATGTGTCTGCAGGCCTCGCCCCTTCTGTCCTGCAGACAGCAGCGCATGCATGGCTGCTTAGGCTGGGGCTTTCCTTTCATTACAGCCAGGACACATAGCTGAGCGTTACACACATGCAGGACTCATGTACATAAATGCACGGGGAGGTTAGTGAACTCCTTCCTTTCCTTTGCAACCATCAGCTATTCTCCTGCTCTTGAATCTGCTGCAGGACACACACGCAGGAACACACACACAGTTCTCCGCTCTGCGCTCTCAAAGCAGCTAGAATAACTCTCCATCTCTCTGCAGGACTCTTAGATCTAGTTACTCTTGCTCGATCAATACATCTGTCGGCGGGGCGTCTCACATGCTCTTTCTCTCGCTCTGTGCGTCTCTCTCTCTCACCAGCATTCAGTCCTTTTCTCAGTTTTTCTACTCAAATCTGTGTATCGTTGCCCTGCCCTTTCACCAGAGGGCGCTGTCCGATCGGTTACACCACACTGACAGTGCTGCAGCACGTCACTGTCAGTGCTCTGTTATTTCCCTCAGGGTGCATTCTCTCAGTTTTCAGTCAGGCAGGTCATGTGACACAGCGTTTAGCGGCTGATAAACAAGGGCGATTGGATTAGTTCTGTGAGATCAGCTGAAAGATGAGGTTTTGCTAGTGCAGCAGAGGCACACCCGCCCATGTGAGAGCCCATCCATCAGTGTCAAGCTGGAACAACCATCCCTAAGCAGCTGGAGCAGGACTCTGTCCACAGCGCTGTGGAAGCGTTTCCCCTCGGGCTGATTCACATAACTCTCACATGACCCGTGAAACTCTTACAGCAAGGTGTGCCCCCGCTACACCCTGTGACTTCAAATCCCTGATGTTTTTACCGTAAAGCTCCATCAGTACACACAGTGATGATGGTGAAATTAAGGTGGAGCTTTGGAACGTGCCGGGGCTATCTGGTTAGCATGCTCACTCTGAAACACAATTCATAGAAATGTCAAAAATGTTGTTCATTCACATTCTTTTGATGTTTTTGTTTATGGTGATGCAGCGCAATACATACGCATGTCATTTGAGTTCAAAACATTCAAACATTTACTGAACAGAAGCAACAGTTTTGACGTTTAGTGTCCGTTTATTTATTGTGCTGCAGAGATTGCAAGCAACTGTGCTAGTGCTCCGAGCTCCCAGTCTGGACCGCTCGCTGCTAACCGAGCTAACTGTGCTAACTAGCCAATAGCGGCTTCAGTTATGAGCACTAAGCGGTTGCTTTGGCGGCATGCTGCCCCCTTTTTGTTTGGAGTCTAATCTCAACATGTCGCTAATTTTTACATACTGCACCTTTAAGGAATTTTTTTTTTATGACTTCACTCTAAGGAGTTTTCCACCCAATACAAACCCTTAAACATGGCACATTAAATTACCATAGTATTAATTTACTCCTCCTCATGTTTGGCATGAACCCAAACTTATCCCAATCCCCAAATTATGTTCTAAGATAATAATAGTAATAATATTAATGGTGAAAATAAAATAAAATATCAATGCATGTATCCCAAACTTTTACTCTAAGTGGCAAAGCCTACACATCAGTTGTGTTTTTGTTTGTTTTACACCTGCTGCATGTTTCCTCCAGGTCATTTTGCACACTTGGCCAGGCGCCTGTAACGGTATCACCTAATACATAACCTAACAGTACGGCCTTTCGACTCAAATTAAACAACACTAACAGCGGGTGAAGCAGATTTGCACCAATAATCTACCCCAAGCATTGGTGTTTGTCTTACAATTAAGTGCCTTGAGGGAGCAAACAATGATCATAATCTGGTTGGAACTCTTTGGCTAGAAGATTTAGCCAATTAGCCTAAATTAATACGGTTTTATTGGCCATTAGCACGCTAAACTTTCTGATATCTGACCCTCTGAACTCAGCAGACCAGCAGGTCGTACACTTATCACAACCCGCAGACTAGACTGGCCCTGTGATTTGAGAGTTATGTCAGATAGAAGACAAAGTCCTGAACAAAGAGGTCCAGAATAACATTGTAAAACAAAAACTCAAGGTGTCATCCCATTTAAAATTCAGTGGCTTCAGAGCTGCGCTGGTGGAATTTCTATTCTCAAGAGGAGCCAAACATTTTAAACAACGCTAAAAAGACAAAACGAGGAAGCACCTCAGCACGATGCACCACTTTGTCTTGAGGCTAAAGACAAAAAGGAAGTAATGAGAGAGAATTTATCATCATCTACTATAAAGTCCTCGATTCAGATATATTCAGGAACTATTTGTCCTGCGTTTCAGTATTGGATATCTTACTGTTATAGATTTTTTTCCATGGTGAACATCTTATTGTGTTATCTTCACTCCTTCGTCTGCTGCGAGTCCTTGATGAAACGTCTCTTTATCTGGTTTAATTGCTTTGCTCTACTTTTTCTGCGGCCCTGACCCGCTTTACTTGTTTACTTGTTAATTCCTGCAAAGTGTACGTCACTATACAGCCCACACGAGGCTCCTCTGGTGGAGGAAGTGTTACACTATCACCTGGTGCACAGCTCTAAACCCACTTCCCCTACTTTGCATGAATATTGGCTAATCTGTGTTTATCTGCGTCTGCAGCATGTGTGGAGCGAGAGTGAGGACTGCCTTCCCTTCCTCCAGCTGGCCCAGGACTACATCTCCTCCTGCGGGAAGAAGACTCTGCTGGAGGTCCTGGAGAAGGTCTTCACGTCCTTCAGGCCTGTAAGGAAAAAACAAATGAGCGTGTCACAGATTTCTTTCGAACGTGCTTCGTCAACCACAGCGCTGTGACCTCTGCTTGCTGTGTCTGTTACAAACCCGATACATTCTGTTCCCTCTGGCGCGGACAAAACATGCTGAACTCCACCCCAGAACCCAGATATTCTTAGACTACTCTTGTCTATTTGACGTGATTTTGAAGTGCTGATTAGCAGCGCTTGGTTCTCTCTGCCTCAAGCCCTTTTTGGTAAATAGAGAACAGGGTAGAATGGAAACAAGAAACAACTAGGACTTAAAAAAACAGTCAGTTGAATAAGCCAACGAGAGTATCAGCAAGAAGAATGGCTTTTTCTTTACAGTTGTTATATTTGCTCTTAATGCCTGTCACTGGGTGGGATTCTGACTTCTCAGGGTTGAATGAGTCATACAAATAAAACTATTACCGGCAGTGTGCTGAGGATGAATTGAGGATTCTCACAGCCCGAGGAAAGAAGCGGAGCTGCAGTCTGTTGGTTCAGTATTGCACTAAAACATAATTTACAAAGGCGACCATTTCTCCCTTGCCCTGATATGACCTCAATGGCTCAAACGCGAAGCCTTAATTCTACAGTTGTTCTGATTCAACAGCCACAAGATATTAAAGGCTTTTGAAACCATGACCCTCCTGACAATTTGGGACAATGTTAATTTATCTCACAATCATCCAAAAATGAGCGCGCTAGACAGAGCGAGACAGGAGGTGGTGGTGCGGATACAGCTTTTGTCCACAGGGGGCGCCAGATCAACAGAAAATGAAGGTTCGTTGTCGCTGCTTTAAAAATGTACTCATCAAAAATATGATAATAATCATCACAATGAAACTATTTTACTTGACTGTTTTACCTATTTAATAACCTATCAGTGATGGTGTAATTGAGAATTGCTTATGGCATTTTAAGGGAACAGTTGAGGTGGAAACAACAACTTTTCCCATTTTTATCAGTTATATGATTTTAGTAGGCAGGTTTTGAAACTTACTGTGTGTTCCTGTTTTTTTCGTTGTGCAATGGCAAACACGCTTCCTTTGTGGAATAATTTGACCTTCTAAGTATAGCACAGTTAAGCGAGGTTTAAAGGGCACCAATCCATACACGGATGGTGTCATTTTTCTACAGCCACTGGACTGTGCAATCCATATTTACTTCATAATGATAAGTTGAAGCAAAAACTGTGTCTTTTGCCAGTTAAGTTAAGCAGTTAATGGATAACTATCATAAGTGTTGTGTGTTTTTAATTAAAAATGGTTTAAGAGCTTTATAGGGGGCAAAACCCTTTAATAATTGACAAAATAATCCTTTTATTTTTTTTATCAACTTGAAAAGTCAGGCTTACTCTACATACTATATGATAAGAAGGTCCACTTCAAATCAGGCTGTAATCCATTCAAATCCCTAAATGTATAATGATCTATTAATTTGTGTATTAATTAACCAACAATTGGTCAAACTCTCAAGTTTGCACCTTGAATAAAGCCTAATGAAGGTCCTGATTAGGACTAAATAAGGTTTTGTCAAGGTACATGATGAAGTACAAAAGTGATTTATTCCAAATCAACTAACCTGCATAACTGAAAAAAGAGGGAACAGCACACGGTACAAGATCTGCCTACCTGAAGCTCACTAACTGAAGTGTTGTGCCACAGGGCCAGTAACTTCCTGGCGTCTGAGATAGCTGTGTCAGTCTCACAGTGATGATGAGGAAGTTACTTAATCTGGCATAGAAATAATATGGCACATCCCCCCCGCGAGACCACGTGTCGCTGATTCACCACAAAGTGTCACTTTAAAAGATGAGATGAACTGTTTTGATTAGTGAGCTTCAGCCGTGCAGGTGGTAGGTGTTTGTTAACCTTGGTCAGAGCGGCTGCCACCTGTTTCCAGTCTGTAAGCTAACAGCATTCTAAATGGAGCTTCATGTCTACTGCACAGATATAAGAGTGGTGTGGATCGTCTCATCCAACGAAACAAGAGAGCGGATAAGCATATCTTTTAAGGTCTTTCTTGGCAGGTGGCAGTGGAAGTACTAAGTACAAGTATCAGCATCCTATCATAGGGATGCTGCTGGGTATCTTTATATTAATGTGCAATACAGAAGAATGTTAGTTGAATTATAAAAGACAAAATTATCAACAGAATGTGGAGAGACGTTATAGGTTATGACATTATGCCGTCTTTGCATTGTGTTGCAGAAGTTAGCATGCTAAGCAGCTAGCTCCTGCCGGTCCCAAGATAGCAGTCCCCTGCTTTTTTAGAAAACGTCAAACTCCTGAAGTTAGCAGTTGATCTGGTGATGTGCTGCCCCCTATTTGTTTTGAGTATGAATTCAACAGGTGGCCAGGTCTTACATACTGCACCTTTAATCTACAATAGAACATCATAACTGATCACTTGATTAGACTTTGCATGAATAATTAGAAGATGCAAAGAAAATAGTAGGCTAACTAAAGCTGTCAGCCGACACACACGTCTTCGTGCAACAATCTCTAACGCAACCTTCTCCTTCTTCCCGCGGCAGCTGCTGGGTCTTCCAGACTTAGAAGACGACAGTTTCGAGCATTACCACGCTGACATGGAGGGGGAACCAGGGCCCGACCACCAGCAGATGGGGGTCAGCCAGCAGTGATAAGCCCCAAGACGAGGTCTGCAGCTGGGGCAGAGCTGCCCTGAAGCTCTGGGCCTCAACTTGTCTGCCCAAACACTTAACAACACACTCTTATCCAAACACACTCACACACACGCACACACACACACACATACACACACACATACTTACAGTCAACTCGCTAAAAATGCACCACCATGTTCTTGAATGTCTCAGTGGCTTTGCTTCCCAAAGAGTGCACTCTGTTGCACTGTGTTCCCCCCCCCCCCAACCAAACACACACACACACACACACACACACATTGGGGCTACGTGAGCAGTGGCCATGTACAGTGCAAGTATCTTAATCATTCACCATCTGGTTAGTTAAAGTTCCACAGCACAGCAATATTACATAAGCCTCAGCTGGCTTTGTCAAGCAGAAATACAGACGTTACCACAATACACACATCCCCCCCCCCGTTGGTTCGGAGATGAATGTGACAGATAACCCACTCTCTCTGCCTGTGTGTTGACACGGAGGATACACAAGAGCGTGATGAAAGATAAACGGGTGAAAACTGACGGTTTGTGGTTAGGCAACTGGAGGGAGAGAAGCAGTGAGAATGTATAGTTGTGACGTAGATTCAGGTGGGGCAGCTCTCAACTCTATCCTGTTTTAAAAACACACACACACACACACACACACACACACACACACGTAATATAGTTGCATAGGGTTTCAGTAAAAAAGCATTTTACACGTCGGCTCCTCATGTGGAAATCAAAGTGTGCAGCTTCACAGTAGCATGGATCATTTTCTTGAGGTGTGTCTCTTAGTGTTTCCAAGGCCGTGCACCTCAGAGAGTTTAAAGTCACTTTATGAGGATGTTTTTAATCAGTGTTACTATCATATGACCATTACGACAAAGGCCCACACTGCAGCTTAAGCCCTTCCCGGTTTGGGTGTCTCATTGTCACATGACACCCTAGTTCTGCCCCGTAGTCTTCCTTCCTGGTTGTTGGTGGTTCCCAGTTTGCCCCCCGTTCTGAATCCCAAATCTAGCCACTTTAGCGCTGTACTGTTGTTTCTTTTGAATTGCGTTCGGCTTCTTTCCAGTTTTCTCTTAACCATAACATTCAGATCGAGTGCACACCCGAGCCCCTTTCCCCATCACAGGGGATGGAAAGTATTTGTTGACAGCCACCCTCTGCCTGCCCTGTTATCTCTACTCTCACAGTGTGTTGTTGTGTCTCACATCCAGTGCACTGCAATGCTCCAGGCACACCCCCCCCCCGCCGCCTTCAACCACTTGACCCACACGCCCAGACTGTTTCAGAGGTTCATCTTCAGCCCGTTTACTTTGGCTTGTAAATGTTTGTCTTTTTATTGCCTATTTGAATGTTTCTCATGCAGTGTATCTTCTGTTTGTCCTCCGATGTGCGTGGAATTGTTCAATAAACCGTGTGAACAGAGTGTGCTGCAGGCGTGTCTCTCTCTCTCCCCCCTCTCTGTTTTGTCTCGATGGCCTGAAGTTAATGGAACACAAGGCGCCTAACATGGAGGGCTTTTCATATCACAGAGTGGACTGGTGACCTGCTGCTGTGCCAACAGCCCGCTGGTGTTACTGGGGTTGACGTCACGAAGCCACCTGACGCGCCCACTCAGCGCTGCGTCAAGCACGAGACTGAAGAAGGCAGGAAACTGTGGCTCATCCTTCAAATTAAAAGCACCGAAGAGGCCCATTAGAGAGGTTTTCATTTTTGGGTTTTTCTTGTAGACTGGCAAATAGCAGGTGAACCAAACTGCATCCCCACGGATCAGTTGTAAGTTATAGTTTACAGTGGACCTTTGAGGGACACATGTACAAAATATATATACAATTTATCTCCAATAGCAGATATTTAACATTTGCACTGGTTCACCTAAATGAAAACGTTAATACTTTCACACCCAATTTGAATCTAATTTCTTTACAAATTCTGTTAACAATCATAAATAGGAATAAAGGTGCAATGTTCTTTTTCTAATTCATATCAAAAAACATGTGACAAGAAAGTCTAGTAACAAAAACATTGTGTACATTTTGTTTAAAAAGTCTGACAAACTGAATATCAGGCGCTCCAGTGGGAACAATGAAACTGTTTCATCGCACGTGACAGATTTTTTGGACGCATGTGAGACCAAAACAGTTAACTTGAGGTCAAATACATTAGAACTTGTCTGATAGTCTCCAAGCACAAGCCTTTACACGGTATTTCTTATGCCAAGGCCTGACCCTTCATATTCTTCCACTCTTGGTGAGAATATTCAGACAACACTCAATACACAGCAAAGTTTGAACCAAGTTTTAGTATTTACATATAGGCATACGGACATACCACGGATCATTTACATCCAAATGAGCCATCTACTTAACAGCCACACATTTTTCTGGAGTACTTTTACTTTTTAGGCTTCGTTTTGCTGATCATACTTACTCACAAGTAAAATTTTCCGAGCAGGACTTTTCCCCCTGACAGAGCAGTATGACTGAAGCTAATGGTCTAAATACTTGCTCCACCACTGATCATTGTCAGTATTATCAGTGACATTGGAGCATACGGCATCATACTTTATTAGCTGATGATGTGTTTTAAATGTAGCCTAAAATCTTGATATGAAAAGTAACCAGTAGTAGGAGTAATGATAAATGTAGCAGAATATAACTATATTCCCCTCTCCCCATGAGGTGTAAATAGTCAAATAAAAACACAAGTATGGTACAGGTTCCCCCCAAAATGGACTCAGGAACAGTTTGTGTACAATCACGTAATTACTTTCCATCCTGCAGTGGCTACAGAGTGACCCAGCAAAGTCAGGATGTGGTTCAATGGGTTCAATGGCAAACAACGACAGTTATGAGCGCAAGTTTGTTGCTTTTATTTTGAAGGCGAACCTATCCTGTCCGGGTGAACTTTGGGCAGTTTGACGGAGCTGCCTCACAGGGGGGAGGAGGGCAATCCCTGCTTTTATTTTTCTTTCCAGACGGCTAGAGTTGAGCTCAAAAACAAACTTGAACCAGGTGGGCCGTCGGTCAACTCTTGCGCGAATGTCCTCGTCTGATGTGAAGGAACTGAAGGCTTAAGACTGGAGAGACCTGATCTGCCTTATTTTTCCATTGTTGAAAAAAAAAAAAAAACAGAAAAGGGAAGGGCTCTGCCAAGAAAGAAAAAACACGACCATTTGGAAATTAAGTTATGCGTCAGTGAGTGCGCACTTTACGCACAGGGCGCACCATGAAACTTTAAGATGTTGGATCAGCTCGCCTGTATTGTTGCTCGCGTGTCAGGCTTCATTTCCTTTGTTTGTGTCAGTTCCTCAGAACTCACTGTGACCATGTGTCGTGGCTAAAAAAAAAAAACTTTAAAGCGCACGCAGAACCTGAGGAGGTAAGCAGTGAGACATCATGGGGGCCAAACAGAGCAGCCCGGTATTTGATGGTAGAACTCGAGCTTATTCCAGCTCCGATCTCCCGTCTGGAAACTCCAGCGGAGGGGAGAGGGTTGCGGGGTTCAGGTACACCAACGGACCCGATGGCCCCCGGATCAGGTACACGGGTGGAGGGCCGACCAGCTCCGGGCTCAGTATACCAGCCGGCGGCAGGTCCGGGTCACGCGTACTCAATCAGAGCCTGGATGGCACGGATGGTGACGAGGGCGAGCTGCCTCCTGAGGCCCACAGGTTGCTGATTGGGTCCCTGCCGGCCCACCTGTCCCCTCACCTGCTGGGAGGTAAGACTGCGCCCGAGTTATCACTTCAGAAAACACATGACACATGCGTATTGGTAGTGTGATAATACCTGACTTAAGTCTTGATGCTTTCACATCTCCAGATTTCCTTAATGTTCCTGAAGTACACAGTGTCTTTGTTCTCAGCAGGCTGGTGAGAGGTGACACACTGGTGCTGTTTTAATCAACCTCTATTGTTCTGAGTACACTGTGTGTTTCACTCTCTCACCCAGGGGCCATTTTGTGATCTCATATGTCATAACTGCAATATCTCTGCTCTCAACACTGTGTTTGTGTACTCAGACTGAGTCTAGTTCAAGTACAGTAGGACACCATATGCTCATGATACCCCTACATGATGTCGTCGGACATATACATTACAGTTGCTGTCAAAGATGATTAGTATTTTTCCATTTGACATGTGATACCCGGCACATAAGGTGGTGGTGATGATGACTAGGACCTTTGTGCAGCACGTCTGCTCTTTTTTTCACAGCCACAGGTGGTTCTACTGTACCGCCGCCTGTCTTGTTTTGCCTCTCCTCTGTCTTGCAAAACTGGCTTGTTTTTCACTCTGAAGGAAGAGTGCATTATGTAGGTCAGCAGATAAGAGCTTCCTGCTGGTTACACATTGCCTGACACACACACACATGCACACACACACACACACACATATGCACACGAACTTCCTGGATCCGTAAATCTAGCTTCTTCTTAACTGGTTTCAGAAATGAAATTGGACTCAAACTAATATGATATTACTATTATGGAGCGCTCAGGAAAATAAAAGCCCTAAAAAAAAAAAAAACAAAAAAAAAAAAAAAGATCTGGCATTTTATAGTGTTTCGTGAATCTTTATTGCTGCTGGACTTGGAAATGAGACATTAAACAATTTCCTCATCTGGCCTGACACGGTCATAAAAATATGGCTGAATTCTGATCAGCCATCCTTCTATTTACGGGCAAGGGCAATTTCCTATATGAGGAAGTATAATCATTAATAACCACGTCGACAACCTTTGCTCATAAGATCCGTGTAATGATGATTCTGCAGGCCGACACTGTGTCTAAGGACTTGTCCCATTTCTTCCCCTCCCTAAAAACACATGACACAACCATAAGGTTTTACACCAGACACAGAGATAATTATTAATGATGCATTTGTCGCCATTTCCTTGCCAGCAGTGTTATAATGTTAAACAGGTGGTTAGCTTATCTCGGGTCAAGCAGAATTAATGGCCTATTAATCTTTGAGTGGCTGACGAGACGTGCAAGGAGGCTGTTTGTAAGTGGGTCGAATTATGGATTAATAAATGACTTATTTAATTCATAATTCATTATGCAGCATAAACATGAAGCGGTCTCGGGTTAACGATGTGTTCGCAGTGGGTTTGTAATGAGCAATGATTAGGCAGGCAGATTATAACTGATTGTTTACTGCAGACAGAGAGTTAGCAAGTGCATGCGGGTGTGAGGTTACGTGTGACCGTGTGAGGTCAAACTCATGCCAGCGGTCCCACGCCCTATTCTGTGTACATATCAATAAAACGTTATGAGAGAGACGTTGGCACATCTGGGTCCTCATTTTCTTATCTCTCTGTTTTTGTCCTCCCAGGCCTCCACTGTCCTCTTTGCTCCAAGTTTATGGCATCGGATGAAATAGAGAAGCACCTGCTCAAGTGTTTCAGCAAAATGCGCCTCACCTACAACAGTAAGACATCAGGGGAGGGAGATTGTTGAACTTGAAAGACTTGGCATCAGTCTGTGGCAACAGCTACCGTAGATATCTGTCAGTACTCAGTATGACTCACAAAAGAAGACGTGAAACTGAACTGAGACTGTGCTGGTGGGTAAGACTGAATCTTATACGTAAAGGGTAACTCCACCAATTCGACAAATTTGCCCAAATTGTTTGTGTTCATATGTCCTTGGGAATACTTCTGCTTATGTGAAAAAAGTCATATTAAAAGCCTTTTGTGTCTCCAGAAGAAGATGCATGTAATCTGTCAAATTAACTCCACTGATGTCACTCAGTGGCTAAGTTGGATTCTGGGTAATGTAGGCACTATGTTTTATGTAATATGTCCACTGGTTTAGCATTGCACACCTTTATAGTTGTTAATGATAACAGTCAGCCACTTGGAGTCGCATTTAATTTCCGCCGTGCTATCTAGCAAATGTTAAGGTTGCTATCACTAGCTAATGTTTGGGTTGATTATGCTAGCTAGCTAGCGTTTCCTTAATAGTTTTTTCATGGAAAATTGATATCACTCTGCACCTTTCTACAAGCTTGGTCGCATATTAAAAAAATAAATATTTGTCTACATAAAAATGTTATCAATACGACCTTCAACACTGTTTGGATTTATTATGGACAAATTAAAATAAACTAAATATTAGAATCGACACAGCAGAACCTGAGATATCGCCTTCTGATCGCCTACATTACCCACAATGCAATGTTGCCAATGAGTGACATCATTCGAGGCCATTTATCAGATAACATGCAGCTTCCTCTGGTGCCACAGAGGGCTTTACACTACTTTTTCCACAGATGAATGAGTACTCCCTAAGACTTCTCTAATGTGCAAAACCAGCGGAATTACGCTGTATATTAAAGTAACATTACCAAAATGTGAAAAAGGTTCTACTGCAAGTTCAAGTCCTCTGTAAAAGTACTCCCTCCAGAAGGGAGCTCCTCAGTTTTATCCTCAAATATCACCGTGGTTGCCAATTTCTTTTGTCTTGTGACCCTTTAAAACAGCGTCTACTCGCAACCCTTCATCGCAGTGATGCTTCCCTGATTTGAAAGGCTTTTGGGGCCCTGAAAAAGTAAAAGCATCCAGTATTACACTGCAAACTGACAACATTTAGAATTTTATGTAACAGATATTTGTTTTATTTTCTTATTTTTTTCCATGCAAACATCTTGTGATACTGTAGGACCCTTTGAAGCCCCATGTTGGAACCACTGAAATATTGTTTTGTATTATTACACTTGATGGTGCAAGTGGTTATGTGTTAGTTACATAGTTTGATCATTTACAGAGCATCATATTTAACTAGAGAATCGTTGGCTTTTCAAATAAAATCTTAATCTACAGGGTAAATATTAACTATAACTGCCAAATAAATGTAATGGAGTTAAAGTATAAAGTAGCATAGGAAGTAATCAAGTACAAGAACCCCTAAATTAGACATAAACGCTTCACAACACCAACTTAATAACATCCCAGCACTGCTTCTGTCTCCTTCCTCAATACAAATATAATGCCGTTTTTGTTTCTGCACCTGGAAGATGAAAAGGATTACACTGAATAAATGTGTTAAGTCTTGCATGAAATTATTCTGAGACAGATTAAGAACTCATTATCACAGAAATGCACCTGCACCAGGGGGTCGTACAGTACAGTGCAGTGCAGCCTGAGGGCATCAAAGCAAATACAGCTCAAAGTAACATGGCTGCACATTTGTACATAGTGCAGACTGCGTGATTGGTGTGCACAGGCCTACATGTGCACACACAGGAAAGGCAAACACATGCTGCCTGTAGACATACAGTTGTCATTGCACGCACCTTCTGCAGACTCCCAGGCTTGACGCAAACCAGAACAGATCGCTCCTCATCTTTAATAGTTGCAACACGTGCACGCTCAGTTTTCAGCTGGCACACAGCCACGGTGGAGTGCATGTCGCTGATAAATATATATACAGCACTTAGTGCGCAGCGTGTCTTAGCTTATCACAGACGTACTCGTTTAAAACTTTTAAAATCATCACTTAACTCCAGGTCATGCAAATAGTTTCCATTTTAATGACTGTCTTACCTCTTCTGCAGGATTATTTTTTATATACAAGCATGAAAAACAAAGGGGCTCAGTTGCTCCCTAGCCTCAGGTATTGACACTGGGACCTGTCTCAGCTCGATGTGCAGGTAAACGTGTGTCATGAGAGATGTGTCTCAAACATGTGCCTCATCAGACACTTAAAGGGATGTTCTGGTGTAAATTTAATCCATGGTGTTAACACACCGTGAAACTGTGTTAGACTCCCTCTCGAGATATCAAGTTAGCAGACCGCTAATTTACGGAGTTTTATCAACCTCAGAAACGACCGCACGACAACAATACACTGCAGTAAACGGATCCAAATATAAACTGCCACCAAAAAGCCACAAATAATGCTCAGAACAGCACCAAACTTCAGCAACAGTACAAATAGGGTCTCAGCACATAGTCCGGGGCATCTAACCTCCGCTAGCTTAGCTGGATTTCTATTGGGAAGCTAAAAACAGATTTCAACTCTCCTCCATCAGCTTCCGGGTCGGGGAAGTCCCGACGCGACGATTACCGAGTGCGGTTAGAAATGCTCAATTCCGTTCTTTTCCCTGTCCGCTCTCGATAATAACTGTTATAAACTGGCAGGTAAGACACATATGAATTTTGATTGCTTTTCCATGGAGTCATAATCATACATTTTCATCCATGAGCCGCGGAACTCTACTGCACTCGGTAATCGACTCGTCGGGACTTCCCGTCAACAGGAAGCTGCTGCAGAAGAGTGGTAAATTTAGTCAGCTTTTCAGTAGAAATCCAGCTAAGCTAGCAGAGTTTTAATGCCCCGGACTATGTGCTGAGACCCTATTTGTACTGTTGCTGAAGTTTGGTGCTGTTCTGAGCATTATTTGTGGCTTTTTGGTGGCGGTTTATATTTGGATCCGTTTACTGCAGTGTATTGTTGTCGTGCGGTCGTTTCTGAGGTTGATAAAACTCCGTAAATTAGCGGTCTGCTAACTTGATCTCTCGAGAGGGAGTCTAACACAGTTTCACAGTGTGTTAGACCATGGATTAAATTTACACCGGAATATCCCTTTAATAAAACAGATTATCAGTCTTCAAACACTGTCTAGGAATACCAGTTCTCGATTTGGTGCAGTTGACAGCAGGTACTCAGGTACCAAAGGTTAAACAGATGGTTAAGCAGGATTCAATGACTGAACTAAATGTCTGATGTGTGATTTGGTGTGTGAAGCGGCTCTTTTCTCAGTTCGCCCCTGTCCGTATTGTTTTTCTCAGAGGACATCCTGTCCAAAGACTCGGGGGAATGTGCCATCTGTTTAGAGGAGCTGGAGCAGGGAGACACCATCGCCAGGCTGCCCTGCCTCTGCATCTACCATAAAGGGTAACTAACACACACACATGCATACGGAACATTCTCGACTTCCAGAGGCAAACTCAAATGCATTTTCAAAGATTGATGCATTCTGATAAATGTTTTGAAGAGAACAGTTTGACGGCTTATTTACTGTCTTGGCAAGAGTAGAGGAGACTGGGGGCAATCGTAACAGGGGGCATCTGAAATTGCTTCAAGCTGCCAAGATTTTAAACTTTAGACTTCAAGAGATTAGATTCTCTTTGATGGATGTTAAATTGTTTGAACTATATTGATATTGTCGGGAGTTTATTGTGGTCCTAGGAATTTATATGAAGGTGTTACGTGTGTTGTTGCAATTTCACCTGCATGTGGGGGCAGATGTAACATTTGACTTCTCCTGTTTCAATCGATATTGTCACTCTAACACTGATGATGATGATAACTGGGTCAATTAGTGAAAGAAACACACGCATTTCCATTCCCTGATTTTATAAGGAGGAAAAAAATAAGAAACCCCAATGAATCGGTCTAAATTGAGCACAACTTGTTCTATAAAGTTCTATATTGGGTATGTTATAGCATACATTATCTTAGCAGGTGGCTGATTAACACCGTACATGCAAAAATTAGACAGTGTTATGAAAAATATGCTTTCTTTACATCATTAAAAAATATATAAACACATTGAAATGTTTCTTGTTATTAATAGAGCTAAATGTGATTCAGTGATTCTACTTGCCTCAAACATTAGTCAAAACTTCTCCCCCCTCGTCCTGTTTCAGGTGTATAGACGAGTGGTTTGAAGTGAATCGCTCGTGTCCGGAGCATCCCGCGGACTAGGAGCTGCAGGGGTACAGTTTCGGTCTACTGTACCTGAACCTCATCCCAACACTGTCTGTTCCAGCAGAACATCAGTGCTCCTCAGGGATTGTAAGACATTATTGTGTACAGGATTTTTTTTCACATTGCCTCATGGAATATTGATGTGCTGTGGATATGTTTCTCTAGACGTCGTGGGATGTTCAAAGAACCACTGGTGGAGTCATTTTGTCTCCAGAAAAATATATGTGAAACTTCTTTATGCCACCTGCTGGCCTAAAGTGGGTTTGTGCAACCTGGAATCTGATCCAAACTGTTTTGCTGAGCAGGGTGTGGTTTCCTAGCCGAGGACTTGTGTAACCAACACGGTGGGAGACTCACCTCTCTTCTCAGCAGAGATTTAAGTGCAGAAAACTGAAGGCTGATGTTGTGAGATGTAACAACAGCCATACAAAATTATATCAGCTTTAAGGGATGATTACAGTGTTGATGCTAGTTAGGAAAATAGATCTTACTTTTGTTGCGAAATTGGCTATCGTTGTTGTTGTTAAACAATCATGTGTCCTAGACCAAATAGTCTAACGTGAAATAGTCTGACTTTGTTAATCACCTGGCCACCCAGAACCACAGTAATGTGATTGTGTAGTTTAGTGTTGGAGTTAAAGATAGGCTCAGACGTATCTGATGATGATTAATGCTCTCTCTGAGGAGTGCCATAATATGCTGCTATGTCATAGACTGGAAAAGTTTCCTATAACCTTTGAACCTTTGTTCATTGTACGTTCTGTTTGTACTGTAATGAATTGCACAACAATAAATGTTTTGTCTTGTCTCTTTACTGCATACGGACCATTTAATATTTCAATGCAAAAGCAAAATTTACCTACTTATCCATATACAATAGGAATAATTCTCATTCTATTTTGTCGTATTATGGCCGGACACAAATGAAAGATGAAAGAGGGAAATTAGGTCATACAAATATGGAAAGCAAACTATATTTTAGTGTGAGTGTGTGAGTGTGTGTAATTTAGACAGTTTGTATATGAAACTTCCTAACAAGGCACAGAAAAATGGCACCATCTATCAAAGTATTCCCACTTTTCCAGTCCAAAAACAAGGCAGCTCATACCAAAAGTTTTACCAGCCAAGAAGAGAAGGGAGTGAAGTGATCTGTCCCTACATGTGGGCATGCTGGGGCATGGATTGAGTGTTCTTTCTGTCGGTTGCAAAATGAACAGTCTGAGGAAATGTAAGCTTTCAGTTCACTTCACATGTTGCAGGGACAGTACCAGTGTATTTCTTTGACTATATATGTTAAAAAACACAGTATTTGTTCTTCCGAGTATAAAATGAGAAAGACTGTCTCTAGAAAAAGGTGGCATTTGAAGGACAACTTTTATCATTTGAAATGTATCATATTTCACATGTCACATTATTGCATGTCCCATCCACATTGAGACCACGCTGGTTAGAGAGGTGTAAAAGAGTGTTCTCTTCAGTGAAGGGGCTCGTTTGGCTTATATGTGTATCATGTCCATTTTGTAAAAGCTGTTACACTGATTGGAGAAATGTTTGAGAAAATGTTCGAGAAAATGTACCTTACATACATCAAAATGAAATCAGTCCACCTTCATACCAACATATCAGCCCAAAAAATGTAAAGATGGTCTTGATTTTGTTGATTTTTGGTTTGATTCTTGTCAAATCAAGAATCTTCTCAGTTCCTTAAAGACTGTTGCCTATATTGGGGCATTAATATATCCAATAACATTCAAGCGATTCATTTTAATTCTCTGTGAATGTTGTGTTCACCTATTTTTTCTCCTTTATATGAATTGATTGATTGATTGATTGATTGGCTAAGAATCTAAATAAATGCATTTTTTAAATTGTTTCAACTGCACCAAAGGCATAGGAAGAGATTTCAAAGAGAGAGGTACGTTGTCATGAAAATAACAACAAAGAGGTGTATCCGAATGACGTAAACAAGCTGCGTCTGCGGTGTCGCTGGTTTGATGATGTCATACGTAAAGCAAAAAAAAAGGACGTCAACGTACCGAAAAGGTACAGAGCAGCAACTAACTGGGTTCTACTTTGTATATTGGATTAAAAAAGCTGCGTTTTTACGACGAGAATCATTTATTGTGATATAAAATACACATCCGCTTGTATTTTAAGGTACGTGGTTACTCACAAGTTATTTTAATTCATATCTTTGAATGTTTCGTTCTGTTCCCTTCCAGACTTTTCCACTGCTAGCTCGCTAGCTAGCAGGCTAAGCCCATGTTCTTACCCAAACTTTAAAGAGAGTCTTGATTTTTCTTGATGTTAAATAAACCTGACATCCAGTGCATCTCAAGTGATGTGAAGCTAAAGTCAAATGTGTCGTTTTCCAGCTCGGGGATCGTCAACTTAAGTCAAGATGTCGTACATGCTACCGCATCTCCACAATGGCTGGCAGGTCGACCAAGCCATCCTGTCTGAGGAGGACCGAGTCCTCGTGATCCGCTTCGGTCACGACTGGGACCCAACATGCATGAAAATGGACGAAGTTCTCTACAGCATCGCTGAGAAGGTTTGAGTATTGTTTGATCCAATCTTTAAACCTTATTTGTTGCCAGATGAGCATTGGTAGCCAACCCTGCTAGATAAACATGCTCAATAGCACCACCTGCTGGTTTGCTGTTCTATTGCACAATAGCTTTAGCGAGATCAGAGAGGACATGGTGCTTGTTAGGAAAACTGAGTTGTCCGCTGGTCTTTACAGGTTAAATAACATGAGAATGACTGCTATTATCAGCCAGTAACTTGGTACCTTTCAGTGGGGATACAAAATAAATATTATATTGACCACAGGTTTAAGTACTCATGTAAGTCAGTTTTTTTAAAAGCTACGTATGCACAGTATCACCATTAGACTGTCTTAACCTAAACTACACCCGCACTATTGAAATTCCACTGGGAGTTACACTTAATTAAGTTAATATCCTCAATTACCTGCTTGGTTTTCCTTAGTCGAGGTAATTGCTGCCATGGCAACTAATTACCCGTTGTTGCATTTATTATTGAATGCTAAATGTTTTATTTGCAAGTGTCACTACACTGGTAAGGCTGTTTAAAAGCTGAGGCATTGGAATTGTTTCTCAATGATTAAAAATATGTATCCAAACTTATTAAATCATGCCCATTTTTTTATACTAAAACATACAAAAGGGAAGGTATTGCAGTCCATTTAGAGTACGTTTAGCGCCCGTTTACATCTTCGATTAATCTTAAATGGAGGTCATCAGACGTCATCTCATGTAAAGAATGAAATGTATCATGTGGATGGGAGTGTTAACTGGCAGGTGCTGTCACTCTCAGATTCCAGCTTGTTAAATCTTCATAATTTCTAGTTTTTTTTTCCCCCGCTTTCGCAGTAAACTGAATGTCTTTTGGTTGTGGACAAAACAAGACATTTGAGGACGTCATCCTGGACATCTTATAGACCAAACAGTTTATCTATTTAAGGAAATGATTGACAAATCGCTGTTAGTTGCAGCCCGACAGCTGCGGTTTAAGCTTTCATTCATTTCCTAACTGCATATGTCCCGACAGGTAAAGAACTTTGCCGTCATTTACCTGGTGGACATCACCGAAGTGCCTGACTTCAACAAGATGTACGAGTTGTACGATCCCTGCACCGTCATGTTCTTCTTCAGGTGAGGAACCCCAGTGTTTGCATTTCAAAATCTCAATGTGAATATTACTTTAATAATGATTGTTGTAATTTTCCTTTAATAACGCTGTTTAAGCACCATCTCATATACAGCCATCCTCTGTGTTACTGTTGAAGAACTGCAGCACTGTGTCGGGACTTTACATTGTCATCTTGTGTTTTTCAGGAACAAACACATCATGATTGATTTGGGCACCGGTAACAACAACAAGATCAACTGGACAATGGAGGACAAGCAGGAGATGATAGACATTGTTGAAACAGTGTACCGAGGGGCCAGAAAAGGAAGAGGTCTGGTGGTGTCTCCAAAGGATTATTCCACAAAATACAGATATTGATTTGTATTTTCTCCTCCAACAGTTGTTTTTTTCCTCCCCTGATATTTTGTGACATAAAACAGAGACTAAACGTTACAGGAGTCAAGGAAAATCTCTTTTTTTCCTTTTTTTTTTTTTTTATCTTTGTTGTTTTTGGCAGAGAAACAGGACAATATTCCTCATTATGGTCATGATTGTGTTACATCGTGCCAATTGTGTTTTTTTTTTTTTTGTGTAAATTAATGTGTTATTCAGTTCCTTCAACAAGTTTTTTTTTTTTCCTTCTGGAAGACCGGTGCTGAAGAACTCAGAAACAGTGTAAAAGTCATCACATTTAAAAGTTTTAATAAACAACGATCAATATTTACATATGAATGTTTCTCACAGTTTGGTTGCTTTTCATGGGAAAAAGGTGTTTACATTACAGGAATTTACTGAAATCTAATTGCTTGACGAGTTAATGGGGGGAGGGGGTGTATGGGACTGACTTACAGCAACAAGATCCATCACGTTGTTGGTCTACTCACTACAGTACAGAGCCAGTATATAGTCACTACTGCTGTCCCTGTTCTAAGTCATGTAGTTCAGATTTGTCACACCTGCATGGTACTACACACCCTGCTGATGATGGATGATGGCTCTTTGTCAGTGATACACCTGGGAGAAGCTCTTTGCCCACAGTGAAGTCAAAGAACACAACTGCTACATAATTTATACAGGTATTTATTTATTTTCAGTAATTTTGGAATTTAAATAAAATATTAATTTATATTTAAATAGATTACCTTCCATGTTCATCTGGAAATAAATCCAGTACTTAAAAAATGATATACGATGTAAATATTTGGTAGCTGTAGAAATGTGATGTTTTCCTTTTATTTATTGGTGAAGAATGTGAAAACTATCAGAAACAAAAAGGTGCATTTCCCTAAACTGTCCATCAGGTGGAGCCAGAGCTGTTTGGCAGTGGTGGTCAGTGACTACTGAAAACACTTCTACACAGTAGAATACAATATTATATAATATATTGTCCTACCAAAGACTTAGATTGTTTATTCAACGATGATTAATGTACTTAAATTGCATTTGTAGAGAGTATACACTCAAAAATTATTTCCCTAACATATTGAAGTATTTTAACTGCATATAGATTTTCCATTTCATTTTATTACCAAAGTTCAGTGTGAAGGGTCGGGTTTAATCCAACGTTTTTACATGTTGAGTCACTGTGTAGTAAATTAACAACTACATGTGAAATGTATTTCATGAGACATTCCAACTTGAAATGCATTAGTATGTACACATTTTTTGATAATAATCACATGTTTATGTAGGAGTATAGCCATAGGTTATAATTGAATACACATATGTTTATGTATAAATGAGCATTTTGGTTTTAATTTAGTCCAAGATATTTCATTGACTCAACATGATAGAAAACTTTGCACTGAATATGACACTTGTATAATAAAATTAAATGGAAAATGACACATGTTTAATATACTTAAAGCTGCTGTACGTTTTATTTGATTATGTTTTATTGTTAAATAGCTTGATTTTCCAACAGTAATAACTTTAAGTTTGGGAGTGTTTGCTCAGTAACTCAGCTCTCTCCTCCGCCTGCCAACATACTCCAGCAAAAAAGTGTATTGGCCGAGTGTGTTCACACGTGTCTGAGCCAAAAACTCTACAGAAGGCTTTAGAGGTGCAATGCATGTAAGAATTGAGAAAATAAATAATTAAACTTGCATTATGTAAGTGTAAAGAAACAACTATGTTGATATTGTGTCAAAGACGTTTATATATTCTATTGGAGAGATATACTGAAGTTAGCATGCTAAGCCGCTAGCCTCGGCCTCTACTTTTATAATAAAACCACTCTGAACTCCAAGTCCAGAACGCTAACTGCACTGCTCACTGAGCTAACTAGCTAAGGGCAGCTACAGTTAGCAGCAGTTAGTGGTTACTTTGGTGATATGCTGCCCCTTGTTTGTTTAGAGAATGAACTCAAGAGGTGACTAATTCTTACATATTGCACTTTCAAAAAAGAAAAGTACCCTGTACGTACAATGAATTAGAAGTAAAATGGGCAGTGAGAGAGTAAATTAAATATTGAGGTGGTCGTATATACAGCACAGCATGTAAATACTGCAAATACACACAGATATATCAACAGTAATTGCCCAGTAATGGTTGGGCATTGTGCAGACACTACGGGGAGACATTCACATAGCTGAGTTAACTGTTTATGAGTGTGATGTCCTTTGGGAGGAAACACTTCTTGTGTCTGCTTGCTTTGGCCCAAATGGTCCTGTAGCGCCTGCCAGAGGGGAGAGACTCGCGCACGTTTTGGCCGAGGTGTGAAGTGTCTGTGATGAGGAGTGGACGTCCACCGAGGGAGCGTTTCCTCCTGACGTAGCTGCTTGTAGTCTGCTAGACTCTGGATCCAACAGCAACATCACTTTTTTAGATACATGCTTTATCAACACCATATACAGTGCCTATAAAAAGTGATGTATGATGTTTTCCTCTTTTATTTCTTTAAAAAAAGGGAATCGTGGTCAATGACAAAATAAAAACTCTCTAAAGTCGAAGTGAAAATAGATTGATAGACAGTAACGCCAATGTAAAAAAGGGGTTGGAGAAGTATTCACCCCCTCCACAGCAGTAAAGAGTAGACGCACCTTTGGCCTCAATCACAACACTGAGTCTTTGTTAAAAGGTCTCTATCAGTCTTGCACATCTTGACGCTGCAATTTTAGCCCATTCTTCTGCAAAACTGCTCAAAGCTCTGTCAGGTTGCACAGGGATCAGGCGTGAACAGCCCTTTTCAAGTCCAGCCTCAAACATTATGTTGGATTGAGGTCTGAGCTTTGACTCGGCCGCTCCGCGACATTCACCTCGCCGACTTTAAACCATTTTTGAGAACCTTTATCTGTATGCTTTGGGTCAACGTCTTGCTGGAAAATAAATCTTCTCCCAAGTCACATGTCTCTTGCACACTGAATCAGATTGTCCTCCAAGATTTCTCGATATTTTGCTGCATTCGTTTTACCCTCGACCTTTACAAGCCTTCCAGGTCCTGCAGCATGATGCTGCCGCCACCACGCTCCACAGTCGGGGATGGTGTGTTTGCGGTGTCTCTCTGCCAAATCTCGTCTAGTTGTGATGGCCAAAATACTACACCATGGTCTCGTCAGACCAAAGAACCTTCTTCTGGAAACAGCCGTTCGAAATGAGTGCTGACACTGAACAAGAGCAGCCAGAGGTCACCTTACTGCTGAACTTAAAATCACTAAAAGACTTAAACCCAACACACTGTTTCTCAAACATCTTGCTTAAAAAATAATGTTGTCACAATATCTCCATATTCAAGATAACCGTAATTTTAAAATCATGAAATACTGATATTCTGTTAATTATACACACGTGATAATAAGGTGTGAATAATCCAGTGAAGATGTTGATGTTTTGTTTATGAGTCCATCTGGTCTTTTCACTAATAAATGTTTCTTTTCTTTTTTTATTTTTTACAGTTATGGTTACAGACTCTGTCCTTCCTACACTCCTAACTAACAGACGCATCTTTCATTTCATTATGTTGCCACTTAATGTTTTTTTTGGGTTTATTTTTTTTAATTTGATGTTGCGACAACACTGTTCTTATGGTCCGGTTAGTGTCAGGCACAGACAAAACATGGTTAGGGTTTGAACAGCATCGTGTTTTGACTTAGAATACATGTTTCTTGATGCCACAAACACGGCCGGAAATAATCCCAAGGTCTCCTTAAAAGTATCAAGTGGTGTCACACTTACAAATGTTGTAAAAAGCAAACAAACAAAAAAAAAACATCTTTAAGTGCTGTCACTGGCTTCACAGCCTAGCTGTGAAAGTCAGGTCATCAACATGTAAAGTATAAGACAGTTTTGTAGAAATACAGAAAACGCGACTCTGCTAGCCAAGCAGGGGTGGTTCTAGGGGGGGGGGGGGGGCAACAGGGGCCAGTGCCCCCGTAACTCTGAGTCTGGACCCCCCTGTGGCCCCCTGACAGGGAGTCTGCATCAATAATACAATGACAGATTTCTTGCACTGATTTTTTACTGAAGGGAAAGGTGGAAATAAAGTGTCTCAGCAGTTTACTACCCAATCAAAGTTGTTGAAATTATAAACATTGTTTGAAGTCCCATTTATCCCTTATCTGAATGAGGGATTTGTCTTTTCCCGGGTTGTATGTGCCCCCTAACAAAAAAGCCGGCCCCAACCCGGCCCCCCTATTAAAACCGGTCTAGAACCGCCACTGTAGCCAAGTCATGAGGTTTTTATCTGTCCACATTATTATTTACACACAACCCAAACTGTAAGAGTCATTTTTCAGACAGTCCTATAGAAGATAACTAAACAGAGTAATTAATACGTGACTCAGTTTTTCCACTGGGTCTTTGGTTTCATCACAGTTTTCATCAACAGCCGCAAACTCTGACTCTCGTTATCCATCAACGAGAGAATGAAAGAAATGCTGCGAGAAATGAAAACGGCAAAGAGAGAAGCGGAGCAAGAAAGCGGAGGGTGAAGGAGCTGGATGAGTCTCATTAATATCGGATAGCTGTCAGCTCCGTCTCTTACAGCTCCTTATAAGCAGACACCACACACTGCAAGGGAGACTGAGTCCAATTTGTCGAGAGATAAATGAGGTGAGAGGGGACAAATTCTGTCTCTCTCTGTCTGTTTCACTTTGTGTGTGTGTGTGTGTGTGGACTAGACACAGACAGGGATCCTCTGCAGAGTAAATGGGCTGACCTCTTCACCCCTCCTGAGTGAGACACGTTGGGTGTCACTTGGGATGAGACCTCCAAACACAGAGCCAGTGTGTGTGTGTGTTGTAGTCTTTTTAGATTCGCTGCACTGTCCATCTCTGGTGTTTAAAACTTCCCTCCATGATGCTCCTATCTGACCACCGTATGGTTGTAAGTGCCCCGGAGAAGGAGAAGACGGGGAAGATGGCTGAACAACAGCTGGCCATCGTAAGGAGGTGAGGGAGCAGAGAGGAGGCGGGAGGCCAATAACTGCTGCGGCTGCTGCAAAAACAAAACACTCCGACCGCGCTTGGCTGCTCTTGAGTAAAACTCACATAATCTCTGAAATATCAACTTTTCAGCAACCAGAAAATGCTGTGTTTTTAGGTTGGGTGCCATTCATTTTTTAAAAAGCGTAACAATATGAAAGCTGGGGCTACGGGGTGACCTCATTGTACTAATGTGTGTGTACACTGGCAGGCACAAGTGTATTTACAGTTCAAAATAAACTGATTCCCTCATCTGTGTGTGTGTGTGGACCATGCAGAGGACCTATGCACCCCCTCCAGGCGTCCCATGTCCTTTCCACTTACATGGACCTACAGTCTGCTGTGCTTTTGTCTTTGTCTGGCCTGTCCCTGCAGGGCCCATGTGCCCCTTTACTATACCACGGCCCTCATATGGAGTGCAGGGGGCCAGAGGCCCGCCTCCATTGGTCCATTATAATTCACATTATCATGCATTGTTGTTCCCTATTACTGTTAATCAGCTCAACCTCGGGGGGAAAGGAGAGGTCTGGACCACTAAGGGTTACTGGGAAACTTCCAGTCTAGACACATATGGAGACATGGCGGGATGTATGGATCACTGTTGCAGGGGGTGGAGTTATTTTTCCGACGGACTGTACAGGGAATATGCACGCTCACTCCGAGAGCGGTGCTCATCCCGGATCTGTTTTCAACTGATAGTGCTTAAATGGATGCGCACAAAGAGGGTGCAGCGGGCACACCATGAGGATCATCTCAGCGCCAAGAGGGAAGACATGCTGGCATCTCTCCACCTTCCTCCTCCCTCCTCCGCTTCTACTCACTGTCCATGTGGGTGCCCAGCAGTGGGGGGAAGGGTGAGGGGCAATTGCCAATTTCTGGGGCACCCCACCCCCCACGCCTGCAGCTTCCCCTGTTGGCGCCGATGCAGACGCACACACATACAAACACACACACAATCATTGTGTTAACCCCTTTCCCAATGTCAGAGCGGGTCATCGCCATGAATGAGTCATGTTTGGAGTTTTTTTGGACGCATGAAGCAGAGAAATCATGCTGCCAAACTTCTTGACTTTAGAGCCCTTGTTAATCTGCAGCGAGCATCTGTCTATGCGTGGCAGGCACAATTCAAATTGTGAACTGAGAACCTGAAGACTTAAAATGATTCAGTTAATCACAAGCCAAGAGGTTTAGATGACAGGCTGCAGATCACAGGATATATATTTTTCACATCGTTGTACCAGTGAAGTGCTTAGTGGTTATAAGATCAAAAGTTGAGTGAATAAGGGAACTAATGTGCATCTCATGGGGGACTATATCATCATGCAAGGACTTTATTTTAAGTAACAATGTATTTCCACTTTAAGTACCCAGAACTTTTAGTCTCAGCAGCGACTTCTCGGGGAGCTGACAGGTTCCTTCCGTCACTGCGGTCTGAGGACCTGCAAAGATCGGGCAAATTTGTTTGCTTACGCATGATTAACGACCTCCTCTGTAACTCCATGTTAATGTGTCCCACAATAAACAAACAAAAATTGGTTTGAGGCTGTAGATTTTTGCGACGATAAAGTGATCAGAAATCAGAAATATTCAAGTCTCACCCACCCAGTGGCGGTTCTAGACCAGATTTAATAGGGGGGCCAGGTTGGGGCCGGCTTTTTTGTAAGGGGGCACATACAACCCGGAAAAAAGGACAAATCCCTCATTCAGACAAAGCAGTGTTTACAATTTCAGCAATTGTGATTGGGTAGTAAGACACTTTATTTCTGCCTTTCCCTTCAGAACAAAATCATTGCAAGAAATCTGTCATTGTGTTATTAATGCAGACTCCCTGTCAGGGGGCCACAGGGGGGTCCAGACTCAGAGTTACGGGGGCACTGGCCCCTGTTGGCCCCCCCCCTAGAACCGCCCCTGCACCCACCTGAGTTTACTTTACTTTTGAAAAGTAGTACTGCCCCAACAAGTATTATTTGGGGACATTAATTTACCCCAACAGAACTTTATCTAGACCTCAGTCCCTGGAGTGGAAACACCGGTTCCTCCAAATATTCCTAGTGCATTGTGGGAAATTCTTGAAGTGGAGCTAAACTCTGAGGCACACTTGCATAAAAGATTGTATAAAATAAAAAACTTTTATTCTAAACTTTGAGGCTGCTGTAAGTGTTCATGCTAACTTCCTGTCTGTCTAACAGGTAGATAACAGGTAGACATTTGCATTGCCAATGCAGGTACCAGAACAGGAGGATCCTGCTCTCTGCATGTTCTCTGCAAGTTTTACTTTATTTTGATAAGAAAATAACACAACTTTATTATAAAATATATATTTTGCACATATGAAACCAGTAAAGCTGTCAAGAGCCTCAACGCTATGTTACTCCAAGAGTGTTGCATTCTGGGTATGAGGCTGGTTTTGATGCTGCTTGAGAGTTTCTCCTCTCCGTCTCCAATGATTGAATGACATGATGTTCAATACTGAGAGCATGTTTTTGGGGCAGTTTGTTGTTTGTGCGAGCGAGCTTATGCCACAGACCTCTGCCACTGATGTGCTGTGCAGTATGTTCAGAGGGATTCGGAGCAGTTCAGGTCCAGTGTGCTGTCAAATCCTTCTTCAAAGAAAGAGAGAGAGAGAGGCGAGATTTTACTGCAGAACCAGAGACTTCCAACTTCTAAACGTAATTTGTGCATAAATTCCTCTAAAACCCAAATTCTTTGACCACTTGTCTTCTTGATGTTCCCATTTGTCCTGGTACTGACCCAGTATTTCACTGACAGCACATCTATAATAAATCACAACACTGTGACTGTCTGTAATATAAACCTTTACCACACAGACTAGAAAAGTCAATATCCAAACGTAATGTTTCTTTTTCTGGCGTTAAGGAATATTGCACCCTGTGTCAACATGCACGTATCAGCAAATTCTGTTGGTGCACACGTATGACCTCGTTCTTGCATGTACTTCAGTCTACTCATCCCATGAACGCCGTCTCCCCCCCTTGGGTTATATCACAGCCCTTTTTACATAAGCGACACACCAGGGAGAGCTATCAGGTCTCATCTCTCTCTCAACAGTTTCCATTCCTTAATTCCTTCAAAGGGAATGCCGATTGAAAAGCGTGATGGAGAGATAGGCGGAGATAGTTCTCTGTTCTATATTCTGAGAGGAAAAAAAAAGGGCTAATTTCCGAACTCCCTCTGACTCAAGATCTGATGTATTCATCTGATCTGTTTTACTTCTAGGATCTATTCAGTTGCCTGGGCTTATAGGGTGGGTGTGAGTTTTGTCCCTCTGGGGGAATTACTTAGAGTAAATGAAGTATTGCCTAAAGGTCGGTAAAGATTAACAAGAGCAGATGTTTCATGCTGATAATATGCCGAAACAAACACACACACAACCCCGGCGCTATTAACGACCCCCGCCTGCTTCCTTTCGTAGATGCTGACACACTTAGCAGCCTTGTGTTACGTTGGTTTAATTCCCTTCTCATCCCCTCCTTGAGTCTGCCTTTTACTCCACTTAGAGACCTGTGACTAAATGGATTTGCGTCTCTCTCCCTGCATCCAAGTCCCAAAGGGGTGTCATCCCTCCATCTGCGACAAAATGAGGATCTATTTAACTTAGCTGAGACGGATACCAGTACACAGGCCGGAGGTGCGATTATACAGTCTGTGGCGCTGCGCTGATGTACCGTACACACACTGAGCAAACACACACAGATCACACGAGGCCCCCTCTCGCCCGATCCATTCACTTTCCATTCATGGCAGGCGCCTCCATTCAGAAGCTACAGGCCCAATTAGCACCTGCCCAGTCCTCCCAGGCCAGGCCTCCTGCTACACATGAGGTGTGACGCTGAGAAAAACTCCAGCTGAACCAACAGGACCAGCACACGGACGGACACACACACACACACACACACGCACGCACGCACGCACGCACGCACGCACGCACGCACGCACGCACGCACGCACGCACGCACGCACACACACACACACACACACACACACACACACACTCACACACACACACACACTCAACTGAACTGAGCTCATGTACACTCAAGAATGACTCTTTTCTACTTTAAAGGACAAGTTCACCCAGAAATGATAAATCACTCATTATCTGCTCGGAAGTTTTGTAGTCCAACAAACGTTTCTGGAGCTTCACATTGAAACAGCGCTGCAGCATTCTCCTAAACAACAGAAGTATCTGAGGACTTCACAAAACAGCATAAATAAAAAAAAAACATGGATTGAACAGCTTGTCCAGCGTAATCGAAGAAAACATAAACCCAGGAGACCGCAGAAAAGTTTTGAAAAGACGTTATTAGAGATGGGGGTCTTGCTAACGCTTTTACACTCAGCAGTTAGCTTCTGGAGACTTTCATTAGGCTGGACGAGCAATATGGAGTCATTTCTTCTTTTTTCTTTCAGGTGTTTTTTTTTTTTCCTTTATAAAAAGTCCAAGTCAGTTGTTAATCTGCCAAGCAGATAGTGAGTACATAATGACTGAGTGTGTTTATCATTGATATACACGTATAATGTGACTGTATATGCTATACTGTATATTATGAATTGAAGTCTGTCTTCAGGTCTTGGGGATTAATACTGCCTATAGTAAAAGAAGAGTTGTGGAAAGTATTTTTTTTGCTCCAGAAGGAGCTGAGCAGAGACAGATAAATCGCCTCATGGGATGTCACTTGAGTCAGCACTGGTTTGGGCTGAAGACTAAAGAATCTGGGGTATGTACAGTGCCTTGCAAAAGTATTGACCCCCCTTGAACTTTCCCACATTTTGTCACGTTTTAACCACAAATGTAAATGTATTTCATTGGGACTTTATGTGATAGACCAACACAAAGTGGTGCATAAATGTAAAGTGGAAGGAAAATTACAAATGGTCTTAATTTCTTTTTACAAATAAAAAACAGAAAAGTGTGTTGTGCAAAAGTATTCACCCCCCTTCACTCTGATACCCTTAAATAAAATCCAGTGCAACCAGTTGCCTTCAGAAGTCACCTAATTAGTAAATGGAGTCCACCTGTGTGTAATCTAATCTCAGTGTAAATACAGCTGATCCGTGAAGGCCTCAGAGGTTTGCTAGAGAACATTAGGGAACAAACAGCATCATGAAGCCCAAGGAACACACCAGACAGGTCGGGGATAAAGTTGTGGAGAAGTTTAAAGCATAGTTAGGATATGAAAAAATATCCCAAGCTTTGAACATCTCACAGAGCACTGTTCAATCCATCACCTGAAAATGGAAAGAGTATGGCACAACTGCAAACCTACCAAGACATGGTCTACCTAAACTGACAAGCCGGGCAAGGAGAGCATTTATCAGAGAAGCAGCCAAGAGGCCCATGATAACTCTGGAGGAGCTGCAGAGATCCACAGCTCAGGTGGGAGAATCTGTCCACGGGACAACTATTAGTCATGCACTCCACAAATCGAGCCTTAATGGAAGAGTGGCAAGAAGAGAGCCATTGTTGAATCAAAGCCATGCAGTTTGCCATGTGGGGGGCACAACAAACATGTGGAGGAAGGTGCTCTGGTCAGATGAGACCAAAATTGACATTTCTGGCCTAAATGTAAAATGCTATGTGTGGCAGAAAACTATCACCCTGAACACACCATCCCCACCGTGAAACATGGTGGTGGCAGCATCATTCTGTGGTGATGCTTTTCTTCAGCAGGGACAGGGAAGCTGGTCTGAGTTGATGGGAAGATGGATGGAGCCAAATACAGGACAATCTTAGAAGAAAACCTGTTGAGACTTGAGACTGGGGTGGAGGCTCACCTTCCAGCAGGACAACGAGTCTAAACATACAGCCTTCCACTTCATATTTATGCACCACTTTGTGTTGGTCTATCACATAAAATCCCAATACAATACATTGACATTTGTGGTTAAAACGTGACAAAATGTGGGAAAGTTCAAGCAGGGGTGAATACTTTTGCAAGGCACTGTAGTTAGAAAGAAGTTAGTGTATCAGACTTCTGCAGCCAGCTTTTCATCTGTGCTCGAGGCTAAAGGCTCAATGCTACATTTCCTTTTTTAGCATAGCACCAACCAAACTGCCAAGCTGCGTTGTGGGTAATGGAGGATATTGACAAAATATGCCACCCCCTGTTCGCTTGTATAGATCCAGTGAGTTCAGCAGTGTAACAGAATTGCAATGCTAAATCGGTGGAATACTTTTTAAAGTGAATTTGGCAGGCAGGAGGCGTTCCTAATATAGATTCCTAATACGTTATTTTTTTTTTTTCATAATCTTTATTCAGGTAATGTGTTTGATCTTTAGACTGTTAGTTGTTATGAAAATGTTTCAGTGTCTGGAAGGAAAACTGTTTAGATGCAAGATTGTTACTAGTCAATATAATACTTTTATTATTATGAATTCCATATTGATGGGACAATTGTTTCCATCTCTGATATTAATGGCTACAAAGATTTTTGTTTGTGTAACTGATCAATACCTAACTGGTGCTAAGTGTAGCAGTGCTTAACCTGTATTGATTGTAAAATGGCATGTGATCACTATCCACTACAGCATGCTGGAATACATTCATGCGATGACAATGTGACCACAAGATGACTGTGATGATCTCGGTGAGGATGAAAAAGACGTTGATGAATCAATAATGATGATGCAGATGACAGTCATTGTTATCAATACAGTCTGCAGCATCAGGGGGCTAGAGGTGCAGATAGAGTTTCGGAGCACTGTTTCTGGACAACAGGACACTATACATTTGTTGCATTTGCTGACATATATTCCAGGGTCATTTACAGACAAGTAAGCAATGAAGCAAACATTAAAAATGAAGCCGACAAGTTGTGGAACCTAACCCTCCTGCACATAAAATCAGTGTTTTGTTTAATAATGTTAGGTTAAAGCTAAAGTCGCTAAGTAATTTGATAAGCATTTTTTGTTAGATTTGTGGAAAATCATCCAGCATCCAGCAGCAATAAATCAAAGGCTGTAACAAATTAAAGAACAATAAAAAAATCCTCCAGCTAATGTTAGCACAAAGCACACAGCCCCCGAGCCAAGCTAAACCAGTTAGCACAAAGCACACAGCCCCCGAGCCAAGCTAAACCAGTTAGCACAAAGCACACACCTACAGCTGAGCTATGTAGCCATTTCTGTCTGGGGTATGCTCATGACAGCTATTTTGCTATTGTTCCTTTAATGATTGGTTAATCCACCCGTCACACATCAAAATATATAATGGCTACATTGGTCGTGCTGTGTTGTATGCACACATGACTGTCAGGTTACTTTCTGTGGAAAAAAGTCATTTCTCTCATTTCTTTCTTCCAAAAAAAATCTTGGTTAAAACTGTTTTCCGTTGAGACCTGGAAAAATATTCGTATCAACTAACAGAGTAAAGATCAAACACAATCACTGAATAAAGATTGTGAAAGATGTGTTTCTGTAAATATCTTTAAATAACATCAAAACCCATTTTAATGCTGAGATCTGCATTTTCCACTGATGATGATAGACATGGCAGAAACAAAAGCAAATATCTCACAATTTTAAAGCCATGACTGTAAAACAAAATGTTTTTGCGCTGTGGACCGATGTAGCTATCACACATTTTGACATGACACTGGACTAGTACTAACTTTCTAGTAACTTAAATTGCTTTTAATACTGCTGGTTATTACCCCAAAATATCCTCATACCTTAACAACTGAATACAGTTGATTTCAAAACGGCATCTATCATTTTTCTTAAAACAACATGACAATTGCAGCGTACCAGCGACAGGCGTACTTCACCTTGGTTGTATGCACTAGTCTGGTCAGGTTCAGGCAAGAAATCTGCTCGGTTATGTTTCAGTAAACATTGTGGTTTGGCTTAAACTAACTACATTACCCATGTAACTTCAGTTAGGAACATAGATATGTTACATACATAACTTTAGTTTTGTTGCGTAACTTAACTTGAGTTAAAATAACTCTCCTGAATGACAGTCCTGTGCTTGTTTGACCCAACTACCTCCCAGTACAGATTTGGTGCTCTTTAAACTTCTTCACTTGACTTCCTCCTTTGCTGGCGTGATAATTACTGCGACCTCTAGAGGTTGCCACCTGACAGCAAATGTAAATATGCGTCATAATAAACTCCTCCTCATTTACCTTTGTGATGAGGATGGCTGTTGGTAAATATTGTTAAAGATTTTGATGTGTCATGGTCCAAAAGCTTTTTTCAAAGTTTGCTTGTTTGTTGCCGTTTTTGCCGTTCACACATATTCACTGACTTCATATCAGCAGTTTCTGATCGGATTAACCTCGGTTTTATTCAACGGTGCACTACTGCTTAAACTACCTTTCTTCGTAGGTTTTTCTACCACTGCGATGAAAAGAAATTCAGAAAGAAAAAACAGATTATGAAACATCTTTTGCATGAGACTGAAAACTGATCGACACAAAATATGTGGTACTGGCTAGTGATTTGCTTACAAAAGCCCCCAAATCTTCAGCTGAGCCCCACTTCTTATCACACCATCTCCATCACTCTCTCTCCCCCTGACCATCTTCATCCCTCCTCCTCCTCATCTCTGCTCCTCTGCCTCTACATCATCTCTCCCTCTCTCCTCCTGCTACAGACTCTGTCCCCCTACCTGCCTGCCTGTGCTGGTACAGCCCCCTCTATCTGCCTCTGTCAATGTATTTTGCCCTTATAAGGAAAGAGCGCAGGCAGACTGTACTAACCGCGTGAGCTCAGCGGGGGTGTTGCAGGGGCAGGGAGACCACAGCGAATGTAACGGCGGGGTGAGATGGGAGGAGGATGGAGGAGAGCGGATAGAGGGGATGGGAGAGGGGGGGGGGGGTGTCGAGCCACCGTGCTTCTGTCAATGACTCCAAATAAGACGACAGAAATAGGCACAGGGGAAGAAGAGGTGGGGGGAGGGAGGATGGCGAGGAGAGGCAGGTGAATGTGTCTGCGAGGTGATGTTGCTATGAGACAGAGCATTTTGCAGCCACATTTACCCTTCATGTCAAAAAGGCAAAGTTGGACCCCTCCACACTGATGATATACATTCACAAAGCTCTCATTTCCTCCGTTCTGACGCTGTGAGTAGTGTCTGCATGATGCCAGCTCACCAGCTGCCCACATACTCTTCGATATAGAAGTCTAACATTTAGCTGGTGAGAGTCATGGAGGGAGAGTGTGGGCTTCGGCGTGGACGTCTGTAGTGCAACGTGACTGGTCCGGGCTTCAGATGTTCTGTTCTTTGATGAGAGGAACCGGGTGGACGTGGTCCAAGAAATAACGACTGATTTCAGATTATTGAGCATGTTCACCTCGACTGTTTTAAGGAGTGCACAGATTCAGCACGGCACAATAGATTGTCAGATTCATGGTGGACAGTAAGAATCAACTCATCAGAAATCATCAGATATTCACTTTCTTCCTCGTTAAAACCTGGCACCTATATTACCCACAATGCAACTCCACTGCCAACAGATCAGTTCGATATTCAGATTTGTTATGCTTGTAGGTCTAATGTAGCCCTGAGCGGCCTCATGCAGCGGTGAGGAGCAGTCGAGAGAGGTCTGGTACGCTCACTTTATTCCCCACGCCCGCATATTTTTCATTTTCACATTTGCAGTCTTCAGACCCAACGGGCCCGGGCTCAGGTGAAATTTTCCACTCTGATGAGATTTGAAGTTACACCTCCTAGCAACCACGGATACACACAAGTGCAGGGAAAGACTCAGCCAGACTCAGGACGTTTGAGGGGCAGGGGTGAAAAAAAGCAATCAGGGCGCCACATTTTGTCCACTTCATCATGTTTTATCTATCACAGGCGCATCCAAGAGGGCACTTTAGCAGCATTTTTGCAAACATGTGGGCACCAGATCATCCTGCCTTCACCAGTGCTACAGAGGACAGACTGTCAGACGGACGAGGCCTCCCTCCAGGACTTTAGTGTGATACCAAGTGCACAATGAAGTTTTGGGAAAGACATTTCAATCAAAAGAGAAAAATCATTGGTGATTGACTTCCATGATTGACTCAACAGAATATTAAAGGACAGCACAGTTTCATGCGGTTTCATTTTGTTTATATGTGGCGGACCCTGCCACCACCCTCAAACAGTGTTCTGGGGACCTTATTTTCCTCTGACGACGGCTTATTTATTCAGTTATGTCAAAATAAATATATCTTTTGTAAGTTTGTATTATCACCTTACTACTGTTGTAAATATTACCTTTATGAGTTTGAATTTCTCGTCCAAAACTACGTAGTGCACCTTTAATTTGACCACTTTAATGTTTGCCCGCTGAGCTGTCCACGCAGCTGTGTGTAATTCAAATGTTGTATAAATCCTATCATCTTAATTCAAGACCAACACAAGTTTTTTGGTCGTTGAGTTTATCATTTTCCTTTCACTGTAAAAAATGACGGTTCTGCCTGAAACCCTCCCGAAATAAATGTCCCTAGCTTTGATTTTCTCACCCAGAGTCTCTTTTTCATCGTTTCATTTCAACTTAACGGCGGTGGAGCACTTTACTCCTGCTCATAATTCATAAAACATGCCTTCATAAAGAGTGGACTCATATGAGGACACCGGCTCACACACACCACAGGCGGTCTCCGCCATTCATGCAGTGGCAAGCAGGATGGGACAACTGACCTAAAAAATAATAGACACTATATAAATAATCCAGGGTGCTCCGACTTATGCCGGGTGGCAATAATGCTCAGGTATTAATATTTCAGATAGAAAGACCGCCATACTTCTCTTGCACTGCCCCATATTGCAGGCTTGGTCCTGAGAAGAGAGCTTGGCCTCCTTCCTCGACTTTTAATCGATCAAACTGAATGTGCCTTCAGTTTCTCATCTGGTGCGATGTTAAAGGAGAATTTAGGGTATGATGACGTCAGATGAAGAGCATGAAACAAAGACCTCGGTGCAATTAAAGTCAATGAACGGCCTAGCGATCATTAATTCATATTTATGTGCTGAGGGACTGTATACAGTAGGTTTGACTGGAGGCAAACTTTTCCTAGAAGCTTATGCAAATGAACGTACTCACCATCCTCCCTCAGTATCCTTGGATACCAGTTATTTTTTCATTTTGGTCTCCTTCAATGCAGAGCTGTCGTCTTTCAGAGCAACGCAGACAGATCAGGGGACGATCATGTGTCTCAGCCGGGCTCTGCGGTATCTGCAGTTCAATCTGGCACACACACACACACACACACACACGCTGAAAAACACTAGTGTGAATTTCATGGTGTGGTGAGAACAATTTATCCGTTGGCCGGAGATCAGATGGTCAGGAGGGTTCAATACAAGGCCTCACATCAAAGTAATGTTTATTCACAGACAACAGCTAAAACTCACCGTCCTCGCTCCTGTTCCAAAGAGAACATCTGGTCCCGTGCACGCTTGAGTCATTACGGGTGGCGACGCTTGCTCCAACTGTGGAACTGGGGTATCTCATTGTTTGAAAGCCCTCCAGATTCTGATGCACTGAGTAAATAAATGATGTCAGTCTATGCTGGAGTCATGTTCAAAAGGGAGAAATTAGGATGGCAACGCTGATTGTATTGGTGAGATAATGAGTCGATGGAGTCACACAGCCATGAGTGAGCCTCCCTGCACACAGTTTAGACCGTCACGTTTGCACTGCTGCGGACATAAAAAACAACAGATGCCACCATTTGTGGGCTGCAGAAGCCTCGAATTTCAATATCTCCTCGGGACCTGCAGCAGCACCTGTTCACTCACCAGATGGGAGGAAACCCACATAGTATTTTTTGCCTTCTTGTCCAACATTTTAGTTCTATTTTTGACAGTTTTAAATCCACTGTGTCACTGCCTTTGACTCATTAGCGTGGAGGGAACGTACCAAAGTGTTGCTTGAAAGAGACGATATTTGAGGTTTTCTGTCTGAAAATCAAACACATCACTTTACCCGCGTGAGGTGGGAAGCTCATTAAAAGACATACACATAACAACATAACAGAGTGAATCTTTATATTGAGTTTTGACTGCAACGTATTTCCATTATCGGCTAATCTACCAATTATTTTCACCATTAAAGGTCTACTTTGTAAGAATTTTAGCTGAAAGAAATCCAATTTGAACTAATATTATCCACAGTGTGAAGAAAAAACAGTGCTGATGTTACGCGGCAGACGTCCATGTATTGTATTGCAGAGATATCTACTGAAGCTAGCATGCTAAGCTGCTAGCTCCAGCCTCTCCAGTCCAGAACGCTACCTGCACTGTTAACTGGGCTAACTAGCTAACAGCAGCTACAGTTAGCATGTAATGCTGATCAGTTATGATATGCTGTCCCTTTGTTTGGAGTGCGAATTCAAAAGGTGACCCATTCTTACCTACTGCACCTTTAATCGATTAATCAAATCAATTAAATGCAACAAAAATGATGGAAGAACATTGATGTAACGTTTGATAAATTGCTTCTTTTGTCAAACCAACAAGCCTAAACACAGAGACTCTTCATTTACTGTCATAAATGACACAGAAAAGCAGCAAATCTTCACATTGCAGAAGTTGGAACGAGAAAATGTTTGACTTTTTTGCCTGAAAAATGAATGAAATGGTTAAATGTGGAGTTAAAATAGCCGGCAATGAATCTTTCATTTGGTCAGCTGATCGATTAATAACCTGATCACTGCATCTGCATAATGAGTCTCACACCAGTTTTTATAATAACCTCCCGTTCAGTGAGCTTCAGTTTCTTATGAAAACTCTCTGACGCCGGTTCTTCTCCATCCTCCCCTGCTGAGACAAACTGTTTTGTTGAATGAAAGCTAAAGCACTCAAAAAAGTGCTCATTTTTTCTGTTCTGCCTTTTCTATTCATTATCTTTTACTTCCTCTTCATCTGTGTGGCGCTCAGTCTCCAGCTAACAGGAGGGTGTCGACCACTGCAGCACCACTTCTATATTTCTATGCGTCTCTTCCTCTGTGATCGACTACAGCTGGCACAGGTGCATTCTGGTACATGGAGTCTACGCAGGCTTTCTTTGAACGTGTGCCTGGAGACTCTAATGCTCAAATATGTGTGTATGCAGTAGATGAAGCCCTGTATATTGCGCCTATATGTTTTTTCTTTTGTCTCTTTGTAACATTGTTTCAGCCATATTTAATTCATTCTGCTTACTTTTCCAATGTACAAATCCTACAGTGTCTGCAGTGTTAATAATGTATCATCACAGGGAAGTTGAAGTGAAAACAAAACTACGTTTAATGTTTCCATGCCGTTAAAGCGCCTATATGAAGCCTGTTTGGCAATGCTGAGCAATGTTTGAAGATGTGAAAGTGGCATTCAGAAGATCCACTTCTCAGACACAGCCACAAAAACAGGAAGAGCTATATTTATTGACATTAAGCTCTTCCTCTGCTTCTTATTTAAGTTTGACAGACAGTATTCAAAACATTTTTAGAAAGGCTAAATAAAAAAAAAAGTGAAGTGGCGAAACGTTTTTATTCCCCATGTTTAACCGGCATCAAATGTGTTAAAACAATGCACTTTTCAAAATGATCTTTGTTAACTTGTTTTCACAAGTGAAGACGAAACATTATGTGTATAAAAGTACAGGAAAAAAAATGCACCTTTTTAATCTTAGAAGCAGGTTGTCTGTGTCATTCTCATAAATTCCTTCTACTACAACAGATTGGGTTACAACTTTTAATGAAATAAGAGCATTTGTGAGCTTAGGAAAAGACATAACTAGGCATCGTGCAATATGGAAGTTAGCCATCATGATTTTGTTGTCCAACATAATAACGATTCATAGTATTATCCAGATAATCATCGAAATATTTTTAAAACTTTATCAGTTTAACCTTTTGTAAATGAAATGGATATTTCTTTTCATCGCACATTGGGCTCACATTTCTTTTGTAAAATCAAAGTTATCAAAAATCATAGAGTCGTCCTGCACAAATCAAGGATGAATAATTGGTGGTAACCTCATCTCCCTGTCGTTTTTAGTTTGGAATCCATAGTATTCACACATTTAAATTAACTTGTTTTAGTTGGGGCACAATCCGAGCCTTCAGCCATAGTGACAGGCTGATAACTGATAACTGATATAGCACTACGTTAGTGAGATAGACAGCTGTTCCAGGTCATTAATGTAAGGATATTCACAATTATCCTGACAATAATTAACTTATTGTGAGTGTTTTTAATTTATTTTTTTCATCACAATCCAGGGTAAAATCTTTCATCATCCCATTCTGAGATAACATGTGGGCAAACAGGCAATGCTAACACAATGATCAAAGGGAGATGACAAAAAGAAATACAACATTAAAGGTTCTATATGCAAGAAATGTGTTTTTAAAAAAGACCAACAGAACGTGAAGGAATAACAGTTTCATAGTTATGATGTCTATTTAGAAATATACACTGAAGTTAGCATGCTAACCAGCTAGCCTTATCCTGTCCTGTCCCAAAAAGAAGAGGTGTAAACAACATTCCCCCTGTGCTCCAAATCCATGCTGCTAGCTACATGGCTAAGTGAGCTAACTAGCTAACAGCAGCTACAGCTGGCAGCATGTAGTGGTTACTCTGGTGATATGCAGACGGCTTTTTGCTAGGTGGCAAATTCATACATATTTCACCTTTTAATGATATGGGCAGTGGTGGTATCTACTACTACTAGCATGCTGGTTATCTATGAGGCAAATCATTATACACAGATGACAGTACCCTCTAGGTCTTCCTCATGACCAACCAACTGATTTTGTTTCTGAAAGGCGCTCCTTCATGTTGGCCGGAAACAATTCTTTTGATCAGCCAAATCGCCGCACAAGAACTCTGTGTGAGCCTGATTTCATCATTTCTTTTCCCCAAAGTTGTAAGCACTTTTTGCACAGTTTACAGCGGCGAAGCTAATTCTGAACCACTTTGTAGTCTGATTGCATCTTTCTTGCACTCATTTGACCCAACAGCCTGCTCTAATATTAATAATGTCCGTCGAGGGGAAAGTTCATCAACTGGACTCCTCATACACCCAAATACAGTAACCTGATTCTGCCCTGAATTTGGCTGTTGTACAAAATGTGCTTGCGTTTGCAGGGCAGCATTTCCTCTTCAGCTCTGTTACTCTGTCCCAGCGCGCCGGGTGGGCTGCCATGAGCACTGTTCTGGGTACAAGACCACCAGACAATAGACATTCTGTCCCCCCGAACACACACACATAGTGACAATTTAGCCACGGCTCATTTAACCACGGCCTTTCGTCCGGGCTGCGACCCTGAAGTGACGGTCCTAACGGGAGTTTTTTAGAAGGCCAAATTCTTACCGAGTGACAAGGACACACACAAACACTTGTCAGAGTTTCATATGTCAGCCTGTAGCCGCTCTTACGGTAAACACATAAACAGCCTCACACTCAGCGCTGCCTATAACCACAAATAACGTGAGTTTCCTTCCCCTCTGCAGCACAGTAGCAAAATGATGCTCAGCAGTCACCCACACACTTTGTAAAAATACCCTGCCGCACATCCTTACTCACCATGATTCACTTTCACACCGTGTGGACAGAAAAAAGTCACTCAGCTGCTGAAACAATGTCAAACACAATGCGACTCTGCAGCACACACACACACACGCACACACACACACACACACACACACACACACACACACACACACACACACAGAAAACTAGTTGCCCCCTCCTCTTATTGCCAGCAGGCTAGTGGGAGATGTTAGTCAAAGGGGGAGGGGGTGCTGTGAGGACATGGTGAGTGTGTGTGTGTGTGTGGTAGGGGTCTTTGTGAGCGAGCGAGGGAGGTAGGAGGAGAAGGGGAGAGGGAGGGAGAGAGGGAGGGGGGACAGAGCGTTCTATTTCTCATAGACCAACAGCTGCTGTCTTTAGTGCAGAGAGAGAGAGAGAGAGAGAGAGAGAGAGAGAGAGAGAGAGAGAGAGGAAGAGGGAGGGCTGTGTGGCGTGAGGCAGTGCGTGTGCTCAGTGTTTAGGTGAATCCACAGCCCTCTGGCTCACAAGGATAAAGGACTCTCTCCAAGGAAGACAGAGAAAAGCAGCACAAGGACTCTCTTTCCTCTTTTTTGCCGCCTTTCCCCTCATTTTCATTCTCTCGCGAGGTCACACCAGCCGCTGGTGTCTGCATTCTGTCTCTCTCTGTCCCTCTCTTTTGTTCACCCCTCTGCATCCATCTGTGTTGCACCTCGGTCCAGAGAGAAGGAAGGAAGAGCAGAGTCAGAGGCATCATCATCCTCCCCTCCTGCACGCCCAGCCGGTAAGCCGAGAAAAAACGCTTCGTCTTTTCCCCCTCTTCGTTTTTACCTCTCATCCGTTTAGCTCTGATAGCAGGAAGTCCCACCCTGCACCTCACAAGAGTGGCTGCGAGCTGGAGGAGGAGGCTGAGGCTGGAGGATGGATGTGGGTTAGGACTCCGGGCTGAGGCTGGTGGCCCGGCTGGTGCTTGGTTTTCTCGGTGGTGGTGGCTGCTCGTGGACATGGAGGACTAGTGTGGCGTTGGATGTGGCTCGACCAAATCAAACCCCATGGGGCTGGTCAACTGGGGCTTGTTCTCTTTCACTGCAGTGCTTAGAGAGAGCGGCACGGTCACAGCCACAGTCAAAGACACACACACACACACATCTACACACACACTTGAGCAAAGATCTATTCTCTCTGTGTGTCCAAATATGCTCGTGTGTGTTGATGTGTGTACATTTTCACTGAAGGATGATGGTTTGGTCACAGGACATATGTGACCTAGAACCATCACAGTACATAGCATCACGTATCGCACAGATGCACTCCACTCTTCTGTGAGCAATGTGGGTAAATTGCATGTCAAGCTCCATTATCGCACACAGGAAATCACACAAAAGAGACTCGGTTTTGTACAGTGAGGTGAGGTGTTCGAGCCGTGTGTGTGTGTGTGTGTGTGTGTGTGCTCGTGCAAGACGCCTGCTAAAAACAATAGCCACAGATTGCGCTGCTGATCAGAAGGGGTGGATGCATGCGACCGAAGTGGGAAAAAACAGGGAGGAGGGAAGGGGGAAAAAAAAAAAAAAAAACTGAATGGAGGGGTGAATGAATGAGGGAAAGGAGGAGAGGGCTGTAGCTACCTGCCGTGCTACTGTGTGACTCTGCAGGTCTTCTTTGTGCGCGCGGGGGAGAGGGAACGAGATGGATGGATGGATGGATGGAAAGGCGGAAAAAGAGAAAGCGTGATGAAGTGCCGTGTGTGTTCGAGTGTGTATGGGCGTGCGGACGAGGGGCGAAACAGGCGGTAGAGGTGTGTAATTGAAAGATCCGGGCCCCGTCTATCCGTCTGTAATCTACTGACTCTGGTTATAATCCATACGAGTGGATTAAATGATGATTTACTGCCATGTTGACTTTCACGACACACACACACGCACACCCACGCACACACACAACACTCATTTAGTGTCCGAGGAGGTCACGTTGCAGTGGCAGTGTGTTATGTTACAATCTCATCTTCTCTTATTGTGTAGTGGCTATATATCTATATATCTGTATATATGCTTATTCATCCATGTTTATACAAAGACATATATACACATACAGTATTATGCCTGCACGCACATATGTACATATATCAGTAGACATGGTGAAATCAGCCAAACTCTCATCGTGCGTATTTAAAAATACACACGCTATACACATACTGACATCTTCTACGAGCCTACGTCTTTTATTATGAAATCACACATTGCACATATGCACCTATATATAGATAAAATATGTAAATACGTACGCCTGTCCTAATTCATGGCTGTCATCCGAACATGCTTACATACACTGATTGATAGGCTGTGCTCTGCGCTGTAGGGCCATGAATCAAAATATGCAGATCATAACCCATTTACGTGTATGAATAAACAGCAAGCTGCACTGTAACATCTAACGTGTGTGCGCTCTCCGTGCACGAGTGTGTTAATTAATGTGTGTGTGTGTGTAGAGGGGTGTTTTTTCTGGTCTAAGACGGAATGGTGGCTGCTTTGGTATTTACTCCGCTGTTGCTAGGACACTCCCTTTGAACATTTTAAGCGAGCCTTTTCATTGGCCCGCCGCGATGATGCAAGATTCCCTCACCCCAAATCTTTCCTGAGCGCCCATAGAAACATGCCCGTCTGCATTTCCTCCTCTCCTCCTCGCTCCTTCTCTGTCACTCTTTGTCTCACACACACCCCTTCTCCATCTCTGTCTCCATCTCTTTCCGAGCGTCTCTCCCTGTGCATTCCCTCTCCAGCCCCGTCTTTCGTTCTTCTCAGTAATTCGTCGCTGCTCTTAAGATTTCCCCTCGACCGGTCTTCATCACCAGGGTACATTCTGTCACTTCCATCGCCCCTCGTCCAGTCAAAAATGCTCGTGGCAAAAATGGTGTTGACTGCATGTGCGCAATCGTTCTGTCCTGCTGTCTTGCAGGGGATTAGTGTCTCAGAATGTCCTGTTTCCTCTGCTTGTATGATCTGCGGTATCTGAGGTTGGTTTAGCATGTGTCAGGATTATCAGGTTGGACAAGGCGGAAGACAGGAATGGGGGTTGGGGTGTCATGTCTCTTTATTTTTCTCTTAATGTACATCACCTAACCCTTTCTCCTCAACAGCACGAGCACCCTTTCGCGAGCTACGCCTCCCTGTTATCACTGCAATTACCCCAAGTTCACAGCTTCTCAGCATTTCCCGTGATGACAGGCATTGCACGCCACACATGTGTGTAATCTTACATGTTGAGGGGCTGGGAATACAGGATGAGGGTATGTGAGGTTAGAACAAGTGAAAAAAGGGAGAGGAGGGAGGAAGAGGATGGGCGATGTTTGTCTTATTTGCGGCTTCTTTCATTATGAGTCACCATTGGAGCGCTGTCAACGCGGCTCATCATCAGGTGTAACTCTGTATAATGAACTCCTCCAGCCGTCACTGAACTCGACACGGCTGAGGTCGCGGCATAACCCCGACTCAGAGTGTGCGGATAAGGCAGCTGAGTGACAAGTACAGTGACACAGAAATGTGTGCCGCTACTTCAAAGTGTCATGGTGCACGGCTGAAGAGGAGTTTTGTCAAAACATTTTGACACCGAATAGATGCTAATAGGACAGCCTGAGCGAGCATCTTGAAGCCTGAAGTGTCTAAAAATGAAAGTTAAAGACACAAGAATATTTGCTGCTGTCTGCATTCTTTGCTGAACCGAGGATGTTAAATATTTCCATGATTCCATTTTGTTACTGTGAAAGATTCTTCTATTTATCTTGTCATTTTATAAAAATGATTTTTTTCCCATAAATGACTAAACAAGCTGTTCTCAGAGCAGGGGCGGTTCTGGGGGGGGGGGGGGGGGGAGCCCAACAGGGGCCAGTGCCCCAGTAACTCTGAGTCTGGACCCCCCTGTGGCCCCCCTGACAGGGAGTCTGCATCAATAATACAATGACAGATTTCTTGCAATGATTTTGTTTTGAAGGGAAAGGCAGAAATAAAGTGTCTCAGCAGTTTACAACCCAATCACAATTGCTGAAATTGTAAACACTGCTTTGTCTGAATGAGGGATTTATCCTTTTTTCCGGGTTGTATGTGCCCCCTAACAAAAAAGCCGGCCCCAACCTGGCCCCCCTATTAAAACTGGTCTAGAACCACCACTGTCTCAGAGGAAAGATAAGGTCCCCTGTAAACTGTTTAAAGCTAGAAAGGTGGCAGGGTCCGCCACATATAAACACATTAAAACAGTATGAAATTGTGTTGTCCTTTAAGATCAGTTTGATTATTCAGTTGGTTTAGGCAATGAAGAGCTTTCTCTTCGGATTAAAATTTCTTCCCCAAAACTGCAGAGTGCACCTTTAATGATCCTTGATTATCCTGAACTCGCCTTCACCAAAAGAGCAACAATGATTCAGTGGTGGATTATTGCTTTTTTCCCCCATTTACAGTAGAAAAGCTTATCAGACAGACTTCCAGTGGCATGACATAAGAATCAAGTGGACTGACAGCCATGTTGGGTTCAATCCTTTGATTAACATACAACGCCATCCGTATGTTAGTCCATGTGTTCCGACTGATTTCCTCACAAAATGCCTGAAAATCCACGTTTTGTCTCCACATTCCTAATCTTGTTTACTGGCCCACCCATCTGTCCACCAGTAACATCTGTCTCTCAATCATCTGTCACTTGAGCTTACATGCTTGCTCTTGATGTTCCTTTTGTTTCCATTGGGAGTTCAGACCAGCATTGTAGCCGGGCTTTAGTTAATTTCCCAAAATCGAGACCTGATCCGTCTCCACCTGGTAATCTTTTGGTTTTTAAGCCAGTATTGTCAAAAGTCAGGGATTACTCCCTCAGATCAGAGATGATCCAGTTAAAGGGGGGCGGTGTTGAGTGACAGAGTGCAGGGTGGTGACGGATGGTCCACTTATAGCATGCAGAAGGTTATATCTACGCACAGAGTGCATTCAGTACAGACAACTTTGGGTCAGAGAACTGCAGATTACAGAGAAATACTGCCCATGCAGAAATTAAGTCTCGTGATCTTGGGTTTCCTCAGACAATGGTACACCAATTTGGGGAAATGGGCTTATTTGCTGAGACTAAACTCAGAAAAAAAGATAAATTCCACTCTAATTTCAGTTGAGCTTTGCATAGTATAATATATAAGTGTGGAAACAGGGAGAAGCTGCTGGTCTGCAGGTAAAACACACATCTGAAGCTCAGTAATTCACATGTTCCCAACTCATTACATACTGACGCTTTGAGACTGTAGGTCAGGGTGTAGGCTGACATCCCAAAGCGTCAGTATTTGGTGAGCTGGGATCGGACTAAAAAATCTGTTTACTTATAAATTGAACCTTTAATCAGCACAGAGAAGTAAGTGCAAAAACAACAAGTTGTTTGCGATTGTGATTATGTGCCAAACTCTCTCTTGGCCAGAAAGAGTAACTTCCTGAAGTCTCTGCTGGTTTGCTGGCAACCTTACGGTGACGAGTTTTTACACTTTTAACACTTTCTTACAGAATATGCCAAACGGGCGGATTTTGTCACTGTTGAACAGAACCGGACTCGCTGTTTCAACCTGCTTCCTCTTTATTCTAAGATAATAACCAGCCGCTAGTGCTTCACATTTACTGAACAGACGTGACATTGGCATCAATATCCCACCTAACTCTTGGCAAGTATGCAAATAAGTGTAATCCCAAAACAAAGAACTATTCCTTTAAAACAAATTAAGCGTGTGTTCACTGTGCTCTTCAAATTTCACAGTCCTGTCCCCTGTTCCAGGAATTTTGTATCTTGAAAAGAAAGAGGAACAAGGATCCTCTAAAGTTGACAAAGGAAGAAAGGTAATTCTTTAACACTCCACTCAACTAAAAAATCAGACTTAAGACTCAATAACTTCATTAAAAAACTTGCCCAACAAGTTTCGAACTAAGGGACCGTCTAATTGAGCACTAACCCGCTGAGTCAGTGAGAAAATAGATTTAGCAGACAGTGAGATTTAATTCACCTTGACAAGGGAGCCGAGATCTGATAACTTTAAGATCATATTACTTAACTCTCAATATTGGACGGCACTCGTGGAGACGACTGAAAAGTCTCATTAAGCGCTGTTATCATCCTCGTTACGGGTGTCCTGCCGAAACTCTTTGAAATGTGCGATATCGGATCCAATAAGACACAGAGACGGGCCGCAGTGAATCCTCTCCTTCCTCTGTGAGACTAACCCGACATGACTTGTCTGACTCTCTCTTTCTGTGGCAATGAAGGAGGAGATTCAGGATGTAATCAGATTACTTCGGAGCTGCTTTCTGAGGGCATCCTACAGTGTCACGGCCTGATCAGATCAACCGCTGTCCACTAACGTCAATAAAATGCCCAAACTCACGCCCTCTGGTCACGTTTTAGATCAGTTTCCCCAATTCAGCTGGTAGGTGAAGCCGGTGCAGGACGATGGGAGGCTAAAGAGGGCGGAGCGGGAGGAGAGGAAACGAGGCGGCATTGCAATTAAGGTGTAATAAGTGAAGAGACAAATGATCTACTTAGCGATTGTATCTCAATCGAGGCTCCAGCTCTCCTAATAAGTTCTGGTGGATCATACCACCAAGTGTTTGATGACTGGGGCTGAAGGTAAATACACTTAGATGAGAGAGGAACAGTTTAACTTGGATTTAACAGTCATCATGTGGGAGTGTGTTTGACTAAACTGTAGATCACGGTCTCTCTCGTTGAATCTCTTCCCCTTATTCAGTTGACTGTGGAATGACCTTTTATGACATTTTAAACCGCAAATTAAGGACCCTTAAAGCTGCTGTAAGTGATACATTTTAATTAAAATATAAAGTAGCTTTATATTACAACAGTAAACACTGTTGGAGGTGTGCTGAGTGCAAAACGGACAGGAAGTTAAAAACCACTGGGCTGCTGGCAGTCATGCTTGTGTTTGGTGTTTGATCAGGCTTGTGAGAATATTCACATAGATTATCTACCTTTTTCCCTGTGCATGGACACACACACACACACACACACACACACACACACACACACACACACACCTACAGCCACTTTAAGCGCGTCGCATGTTGTTGCTCACACTCACATATGCTACGCACTTACGCACACACCAAATGAGTTTCCACCAGGATGGAGGGAAATTATCTCAGGATTTGCACTTGAATCGAGACCTACAAGCCACAAGCGTCAGAATCCAACAACCGCCTTGACAACTACATGGTGTTTCATTAACTTAGATAATAATGAGCAGATTGGAACATGATAAACGGATGTCAGCGCTGAAAACAAGTAAAATCAGTGGATTATTATTTTAAAAGTGGTGAAAACAGACAATTTAACGCTTTATGGGTACTGGCAAGGACATCTGGTTTGCTCACAGCCTGAACAGTATTTCTCCAATCCTAGTTTTGTTTAGATGATGGAGTAAAAGTGTAAGGACTTGATTATCTACATCAATTTGACCTGCAAGCATTAACATGTCTGTTAACTGCGTACTACAGTTATGTTGTATGTCGTATGTAGAACTACTTTTGAAGCCAAAGCAACACAAAATAACGTTAAACATTAACAAAATTGTTCTAATTTTTTCTGTCCAGGTTTAATTAACCATTGTATTCTATTTACCAAGGCTACAGTGTTGAGTCCTGAATGACGATATATCTGAGTTTGAGCTAGCATTAGCGGCTCTGTCAGGCTCTTCATTTGATTCAAAGAAGTTTACTTTCTAGCAATACCCTTTGTGTGTGTGTGTGTGTGTGTGTGTGTGTGTGTGTGTGTGTGTGTGTGTGTGTTTGTGAATGCCAGATCTGTCATGGGCCCACTGGGCTGCTGGCAGTCATGCTTGTGTTTGGTGTTTGATCAGGCTTGTGAGAATATTCACATAGATTATCTACCTTTTTCCCTGTGCATGGACACACACACACACACACAAACACACACACACACACACACACACACACACACACACACACGCATGATCACTAATTAGTTACTTAGGTATCCACCGTTTACAGTGTATCACTAGCATGTTTTTTATGAAACAACAAAGACAGAATATGAATGTAACTCCCAAATAAATCAGCAGACAGAAATAAACCACACGCACAGCCAAGATCTCAAACTTTCACACCAGGGATCCACCAACACATCCCAGATCCACTTTTATTTTATCCTGTTCCATCAATATTTTTTTTTTCCTGCGTCAGCTTGAGCCCATACCTTACATCGCAGCCAACTTCCCATATTTGAGAGCTGCTGCTGCTCTCCTGCCCCTCCCAGTGGGATAGGGAGTAGTGTAACACTGCATCCTCTGCCATGTGAGACACACTGCAGCACACTGTGATGGAGCATCGCCTCTGTCAAGGACACGCCGGCTCTGCCCGGTATGTATAGGGTGGATGACTTCGACACAGCGAGCTGAATATAGATTCTAGGTCACGCCGAGGTCAGAGGTTGCCCCATTCATTCATTTTCTGTGGTCATGTGCCGCGGTCGAGGGATTGAGACTCATGCTGTGTCCCAGTTCCACACTACATCGTAGTAGTATGCAGCATGTGCTTGCAGATGTTCACAGAAATAGCTGTTTATATGTGAAAAATACCGTTCTTCCTGTGAGCCTGATCATCCGACCTTGTAACTCTTAAGTCCCCAATCCATTATTCTCTCTGACAGTGATTGTGTTTCTAGTGTGGATTTTGTTCATGTTAGCCGTTTTATGCTTCAGAGAGGTTATTTTGCAGTACTGAGTGACGTATCCATGAAGCGAAACACGATTTTCAGGCAACACGGAGCTGTGATATCGCTAAAGCAGCCAACATTAAGGCTTTTTTTTTACACTGGAGACCAATTTAAAAGGTCCAGCGTGTAGGATTTAGGGACATTTAGTGGTGTGGTTGCAGGTCGCAACCAACTGAATACTCCTCGTCTCAAACTATTCTCACTGAAAACATGAAATGCCAGTGTTTGTCCATCATGGGCTACTGTAGAAACGTGGCACTGTGGAAGAGGACCGTGGATCTAATAAGGATAATCTGGATAAAGCATTCCTATGAGAGCCTCCAAGTGGTGCATGAAGCCAAAGCCAAGTCCAACCTCCTGAAAATGCTCCGGTTCTCCCGCGTAGCTTCCTCGTTGTGCAGCCCATAGAGGGTTGGCACTAGACTTTAACCAGCTGTTTGTGACCCTCAAAGAAATGTATCTATCAGGTTTACAGCAGCTTCTTTCACGATGTTCGATTACAGCTAACATTGTACACGGTGTTGCCACTATGTCTGATTGGCTTCAAAGCCTGGCACTGTTCCTGGAGGCTTAAGGAGGACCTGCTCCCTCTGTAGACATAACAGGCTCATTGTTAGGTGAAGAAGTGATTCTTTCAGGTGATTGTAGACTACTGAAAACAAATTTAGAAAATATATTCCATATCTGTCATTAAATCCTACTCACCTGACCTGCAACAGTTACAATTTATACTTAAGTTGCAACAATCTGTACACTTGCGTCAAACCTCTTCCACGCACATTGTCACCATTCTTTCCGGCTCCGGCACAAATGTCTGCGTCCACGACACTCTGATCAGCTCAGCTGTTTTTTTCAACCAGGGAGACAGCCGCTCATGAGCCCAGCACTAAAGCTACAGGAACTGCTGAGATGTGATTCAGAAGTCTGTTGTTTACCGTGCGAGAATAAGCTGAGTGTTTTTCCAAAGATTTGAAACTATTTTTGTGTTTCCAAGATCGCCTCTGGGGCTCTTTTTTGCTAATCTCTCTATTGTGCGCGTGCTGCAGCATGGCGAGCACTCGAGCATGCATTTTGACGAGTCGTTGCTGTATTTAGTCGTTTTTTTTTCAATTTGTACACACATCAGACTCAAAACCTACTAAGATCTCCAAGAAGCCCCGGTGCGTTAGACACATAACACAACGTTCTCCGCAAATTAAATGCGCGATTATGTAAAAGACAAGCAGAAGGGGGACATACAGTAAGAAGGGAAGTGGGCAGACGAAAAGACAGCAAGATGGACAGACAATGAACTGAAAGAGTGAAGGAGAGTTGAAGGAGAGAGGACAATCACAAGACAGCGAGTCGCCGGGGAGTTGAGTTCAAACTGCTTTTATGTGTACTGTTTTATAGTAGTCCTTGTCGCTCAATCTCCTCTTTACACACACACACACACACACACGTAAAACCACCTCAATGAAAACCAAATGAATTCAATTCAATTTCAGGTGAATATGCGCACACACAGTGGGAAACCAATTAAATGTTGTTTTCACCCCAACGAAATGTACTTCACATGTAAACACACGCAGTTGCACACACACTGTTCCAGAGCGATACAAAGCGGTGTGTGAGGAGAGGCTGGCTGTTCAGACGTTTGTCGCTTCGCTCTTTGTTTACAGATGGCGGGGGGTCAGGGAGGGACACGAGGAAAAAAAGGGGGCTGCAGCACAACAGTCACAGCCATGACAGCAACACACACGAACACACATCAAGAGTGCATGTAGACCCCTAAAGGCCCACAGGCTGCCTTTGATAGCAGCTAATTGGCATCCCGCATCACAAATAAAAATAACAAGCGCTTACTGTACACCCGTCCTCCCTCTGACGGCCGAAGCTCAGAGAGGAAACGGCTCTTGTGAAGGAAATTCAAGGCTGTAGTTTCTCCAACTCGGCTTTTTCAAGGTTCGAAACGCCCCTGAGCCAAATTATGGCGCTCAAATATTAATGGCTACATTAAATATAAGGAATATATTAATCTCTGTGGCGGAGGAAAGAAAGAAAAACAGAGCAGTGAGACTGAATTTATTAGCAAGAATCTCTCATGTTAGACATTTTGATGAGCAGGATACTGCGTATTACAAGTGCAAATGCACTTTATGGGTATAAACCTTCAGTGATGGCTACACAATAGAGACATTAGGAGTTCGGTTCTTATCCACCTCTGAGCAAATAAACCATTAAATCCCTCAGTTGGTGCCCCAGTTCTTAATTTCAGTGGAAAGAAATGATCACACTGAAGCTTGTAACACAAGGAAAATGGATTCAAGTGCAGCTTAAACATGCCATGCCCTCTCTCCCTCTCTCTCTACCTCTGTCATTTCTGCTGTCACTCACTCCATCCTCCCCTTTTTCTTTGTCAGCCTCACAACACTGAATCACAATGCTCATTTGCAATCGCCCTTTCATGAGGCACCATGCACGGTGCCGGACTCAGACCCAGCCAGTGTGTGTGTGTGTGTGTGTGTGTGTGTGTGTACGCGAGAGAGAGAGAGAGATGGAGAAGGGGGAGGGGTGATGCTGAGGAATCGTAACCTCCTCCTTCCATTTCCATCTCTCTCTCTGCTCTCCGGCGCTCCGTCCTTCGCTAGCTCTCACGCTCAGCGCCCACTCTGCCCTTTTATTCTCCTTCCCTCCTCACCTCAGCGAGGGACGGCAGTATCTATAATTGTGTATGAATGTGTGTCAGCGTGTGTGTGTGTGTGTGTGTGTGTGTAGGCCCGAGGCAAATTGGCTGTAGCATTCCATCGTCGGTCAATCTCTAGTGATGGTCTAGCTGGGTTTGACACTGCCACCCTCCATTATACTCCTTAAACTAGCTCTTTGTCTCCTCTCCTCTCCTCTCCTCTCCTCTCCTCTCCTCTCCTAGCCTTTTCCCATCTTTCCTTTCCTTGCTCCCTCCTTCTCATTTGCTACTTTTTCGTTGGTCGCCTTTCTCGCCTCTCCTTCACTAGCTATTCCTTTCATTGTCATCTTTCTTCTCCCAGCTCTTCCTCCCCATTTCTTCACTTTCTTTGTCTTCTCTCCCTTCTCCTTTCCTCTTCCCCAATTCTCATTTCCTTTCCTTTTCCTTAAATTCCTCTCCTGAGGTTTCCTTTCCTTTATTCCTTTCATTTCCTAACCCCTAATCTCTCTATGATTTTCCTCCCAAACTGCCACCAGAATCATCATGATCTCACTTACAGTAATGTACAATATACTTACAGTGTACATTATATACCATTAGTGTCAGCATCAAAAGTGGCTCTTTACCTTTTCTCCAAACAAATCCGAGGATTAACTGAGTTCAGGTCGGTGTTTAGTTCATTTGACATCCTCTTCATTTCCCCTCGAATCTCTCCTCTCTAAACACGCACATGAGCCGGCGATTTAACGGCAGCCTCCTGCACTCGCCTTCTACCTTTAGGGAGAGTGTGCTGAGAACAAAGCAGAGAGAATAGAGGGAGGATATAAGAGACACACAAATAGAGGAGGAGGTCAATAGGGTGTGCGGTGAGAAGATGAGTGAATGAACAGCTGCATAAAAGAGGGGCTTGGAGTGAAGGGAGGGGAGCGTCGAGAGAGGGCGAAAGGTTGAGAAAGAGTGAAAGAGATGAAGAGCGGGAGCGAGGTTGGGAATAATCACAGGTTTTTATTTTTTTTCAAAGAAGGACCTTAAGTGAGCAGAGCTCATACGAACTAAGTGGCAAAGACTCTCACCAAAACAGACAGATATCTCCGTACTATGACTTTGTGATCTCTCCTTTCTCACCACCTCTCTCTGAAACACTTATCAGCTTTGAAGTCGCTGAAAAAGCAACTGTAGTTAAAGACTGTCCCTCCAAATTGCCTGGAACTCTCCTACAGTGCCTCCTCTCTGGAGACTGCAGAGTAGTCTAATATTTGATTAGCATGACACTGATTCATGATGGGGCTCCTTAAGTGGCAGTGCCAGTATCAAAGTGAAGTCTTCCTGGAATCTGATTGATCAGTTTTGATTTTAAAGGACAGTTGATTATTGAGTCTTATTCCCGACTCATTAAAAATACTGACGCTCTGGTTTGGCTTCTCGGGCCATCCAACAACCCAAAGCACTGGTATTTACTCATACAGCAGCACTGTATTCCCCCTCTGTCTCTCTGTTATAGCTCCTGTCTCTTTAAGGCTCCTCTCCCGAACACCCAGTCTGCTCTGATTGGTCAGCTCACACACACCTGAGTCAGCACCGCTCACTTTGTCTCCAGGTGGCTCTGTCCTGTTTTCAGCTTCTAGTTTGCTTCATGTTTACCGTGAACGTATGAATAAAATATGCAAAGGTGCGACATAGTCACATAGTGTGATGTCAGCAAGTTACGGGGTTTCAGTTTCCTGTCAGACATCACTGTCATGACAGAATGTTTATCCCTCCAGGAGGGCTCCACAGACTTGGAGAATCTCTGCATGAATGCACTGAAGATGCTTGATCAAAAACAAAAAAACTACTGATCATTATTTAAGCTTTCAACCTCATATTTTAGACTTCCTGAACAGACTGAGTCGCAAATTCTCATGCAAATGGTTGTTTTCACATGACATAAGTAATTTGGACTGCGACCATGAATGAACCTTTGAAGAGATGACAGGAACAGGCACAAAACCCTAACCTTGGTTATGGTTAGGAAAAGATCATGTTTTGGCTTTTGAACTTGTGCCGAGGTCTCCGTAAAAATATCCAGAGATGTCAAACTTACAAATGTTGAAACACAGTCTTGAACTGCGGTCACTGGCTTGAAACCCATCTGCACTGTATGATAGTCGGGTGTAATGTGAAGGGGATGTGACACATATTAAAAAGTCTATATGGTACTTGGCCTGTGACCAGTGAACGTATCAGTGGTTTGCACAGATGTTAGCCGCCGTCATTTTGTCCTGGAAACGGGGCTGCGTCTTAATCCTGATGCGACAATCCCTACTGTCACTGAGACAGTTGGTGTTTTCTCACATTTATCACCCATCTTTGCAAACAAACCAAATCTGACTGACTATACTGAAGCTTAGGACCCTGAACCAACACAGGTGTCAAAAAGCCCATTTGATACCTCTACTATTGCGTCCTGTTTTGATCGGACTGTATTCTAATATTAAGGAACTAAATCTGATGAAATTGCATGCAGTTGTACATCAGACCTACGTAGTTGAGAAGCGCTGAGAATGCAACCAGGTGGCATAGGGCTTAAACAGCAAACTAACACACTCAGCCAATTAGCAAAATTGAAAATAGTAATCCATCAAACTGCGTAGTCAGGGCCCTGAAGCTGGAGTGAAATTATGCGTCTGCTCTCAATCTGATCCATTAATAGTCATCACAACAGCGTCATAGAGCTGGTACTTCTTTAATGATGCACTGTGCCTAAAAACTACTTCTCTATAGTTAAAATGAATGAGAAAACCTAGTGGCCTTTCAGTGTTGTCAGACTCGGGTACAAAGATGTATTTTACCTCAACTCTGTCCACAGGAATTTACCCCGAAGGTCTCAGTTCAAGTTGTCGCCTCTCTTGACCTCAGCATCCTGTGCAATGCTTGACCTTTGACCTTTCACTGAGAGGACAGATCAATAACCATTAGGTAATTTACTTGAGGGGGAACACACACGCACACAAAAAAAGTCCATATATGTAATGTGGAGGAATTGTAATTCCAGCAGTGGACAGTGTAGTTTACAACCTGCCAAGAGGACAGGCAATGCTTGGGTGTCCCGCACACTCTGGGGATTAAGGAGAGTTAAGTTCATCCATCCATCCGTCCAATCCACCTGATTGATAACACTGAACAGTACGCGACTGCGTGTTGCCAGGAGAATAAGAGACTGTGTTTCCCTGGCAACTATTCTTCAAAGGCCCCCGCCTCTCTCCTGTCTGCACTCTCTCATGATGAGATTCAATGATGCAAGCGCAGCAGCAGCAGCGTTAATAGTTACAACAGTCGGCGGCTAAGACGGCGCCGGAGTTGACAATGAATGAGATAAGCTTCACGAGATTAGTCTGTTATCAAAATGTAAAAATGGGAAAGAAAGCGGCACCTTCCAGGTTCTCAGATTAGACTGACCGAGCCTCTGGAACCGTAATACAAGCTACAAGTCTAATCTTTTGTCTCTGGGTACGAGTGCCTCTAACTGCTGTGTGTAACCTTTTTAGTGCAAATGGTGCGTCCAACACGGGGCATCTAAAGGTCCAATTTGTAGGATAATAGATTGTCAAATAGACCACTGACTCATTGGATTGGTAGCTCAGGCAGGGCACCAAACCCAGGGTTTTTCTTTATCCTGTTTTAGCTCACTGGCCACTCAATACCGCTGCTTCGGTTTGTAAATTTCTATTTTGTTCGCTCCTATCACTCTGTGAGTGAAGCTTTCAGCTACATGAGGCAGTCGTGTTCGGTGAAAAGGCTCTAAAAAAAAACACCATTCATCAACTGAACAACACTGAACGGCAGGCAGACACGATTATCGGCTCGCTAGCTAACGTTATGAAGCATTTAGCAGCTAAAGGGCAGATATTAGCTCAGGACATAACAAAGACTAAAATAGCGTTATTATTCGGTTGACATAAGCACTACTTCAGACTTGTCCTAAAAATGGAGAAAACACTGGATTGTCAGCAGTTTTAGAAGTAGCAGCTGGTTCAGTCTGGATGTAGGAAGTTTCACTGCAAAGCCAGTTAGGTAATAATATTACATAAAATATCATCATCTGAAAGGCTAATTAAGGCAAACTAGCACATCACAGTAATTAAGCATACATAATTATCATAACCTTATGTTTATTTGCCCTTTATGGCTCGTTCTTTGTCCGCGATGTTCTTCCCCCCCCTGTTGACTCAGTGCTTCAAGTCTTCTGCATTCCCGTCTTTCCAGACACTGTGCCGCATGAGACGTTGAAGTTTATGTAAATTTCTCTTCCTCTCTGTCTATCTGTCCGTCTCTTTGTCAGGTGGTGGGTGCTGATGCTGTAACCACTGTGTGGAGCTGACAAGCCCTGGTTGATGCAGTGAAGTGTTCCAGAGGGAAAAACACAAGCGAAGGTAGGAATGAAAAATGAGGAGTGGAGAAAAAAAAAAAAAAAGAAAAAGAAAAGGACACAGCATAGAAACACCATATGGGCGAGTCAGAGAGAGAGGGAGGAGCCGGATGGACCATTAAGGAGTGAGGATACAGTGATGGGTAGAGAGGAGAGTATAGCGGCCACATCCGTTGTATACAGTACAGCTGCTGAATGGGTCTGATTCACAGGCCTCTGAATACCCAGTCAGCCAGTGTGCGACAGAAAGAGAGATCATTGTGGTTGGAGAGAAAGAGACACAGATGGAGAAAGGGAGTTCAGATGGTATTATTGGTGAGTTAATAGAGGTTAGACTTGGCAGAGACGAGCAGCACTGCTTCTGTGCTCAGTAAATCCACACAGATGAAACTCCTGGTCGGTAACAGGAGGAATCTTTCAGTGAGAGCTGAAAGGAAGCCGGGAGGCCTCGCTCTGCTGCTTGGCTTCCAGTCTGGACCAGGTTTGCTTTTCAGACGCCATGTGGGAGCCGAGCCGTGTCTTTATTAAGGCTCAAGGAGCCCCTCGGTTTGGTTTTCTCCTGCCGGACTACAGATGAGAGCTGTGTGTGCTGTGCAGTTGCATAAGAGGAGTACTTTGCTCTACTTTAACGCTGGCTGACTGCAAACGCCGTGCGTGTAAGAGAAACTGAAACCGCTGGCCACCAAACACACTTCCTAATTCACAGAATGCCATGTCTCAATGTGCAAATAACAGCATGGCTGTGATAGATCCAGTGGCTTCCAGTTGAGAAGGAGACGTGTGTTCACGCAGCCCGATCACCATTCCCATTCTGCCACTTGGATTCGTTTGCACCTAAGGGCCACCAGTGAGACTGACTGACGCCCTGACAGAGATGTGCTGTGACAAGACAAGGCCAGAGGAGTCGGGAGAGTGCTGCTGAGTGGTGAAATAGAGAAGTGAGGCAGAGAGGAGAGCTGAAGGGGATATTTTTGAGGAACCCATTCTGACGTCAGAACCGAAAAGAGAGAAGGAGTTTTCTCTGCATGCGTACGAATTGAAAAAATATGAACACACACACATCAAGACGACATAGCCAGAGGAAAAAGACAGATATGTAAATAACACAAGCGTATCTTATGCTCTTTATACCAACAAACACACCCGGCAGAGGAGTATCTTGTTCTGAAAACAGCTTGAAACAAAAGAAAAAACAACACAAAGAGCAGCATCAAGCGCACAGACCAAATAGAGAAAACCACAAGGCTTTAAATAGATGGCTGAAAAAGAGAAGTGTGAAGTGGACAGAGATACACAGAGAGCGGCAGAGGGAAAAAAGGGCGAGAGCAGAAGTTTACATCAGTCTCCAAGAAAAGCAGAGTGGCAACCAGTGCCGCCTGTGTGACTGCAGTCGTCGCCCCGAGCGCCGCTAACCTGGGATTTATTTGCAGCGACGGTTTCACAAAGCAGTGGAGACAAAGACAGGACAGGGGAGAAGAATCTGAGGGATAGAGATAAAGGAAGAGGCGACTTACTGGGAAAAGAGGGTAAGAAGAGAATGGGGTGAGAAGCTGAGTCCCTTGATTTCCCCCTTTTTTATTAAATGTATGTTTACCATACATGTTCAATGCTCATTAATACAAAGACTGATTGCTATTCAGGTAGTAATGACTGGTGCATCATATCACTGTTGTAAGCATCTGACCTGGTGTGTGAGCAAACGGGCTGCTTTTTTTCTCCCCCATTACATCTTCTGCTGAGACGAGCAGACAATATCACCAGGCCAACAGTATCCTGGCAACCATCCGCCGAGCTCAGCTCTCAGGATGGACCACATGCTGCTCCAGACTCGGTGTATGTGTGTTAACGCGCGTGTGTAGGTGAGGCCGGCGTGCGGCTACCTCGGACACACACTCACCTTTAAATGTGTCAGAAAGGCTCTCATGGCTTTATGTGAGGCTCCAATCTGAATCTCAGCTTGACTTCGCCTTTGCAATCACCTTGTCAGGCTGAAGCTATGAATCTGTTATTCATTTATTCATGGTGTACTGCTATCTTGGAGCAGGTGGTCTAAAAGTCAGGAGGAGACGGTGTGCGTTTTACACGTTCGGACTGACGCTCGCAGGTTACAGCAGTGACTCAGCATAGTGCTCCCCCCTTTTCTGCCTCCCGGTAGATTTTTATAGACAGAGCAAACATATAATACAGGACTCAACTGACAGGGGAGAATATCAGCAAGCTGTTTCAGTGACTGGAAAGTGTAACTCCATCTCCTGTCTAGCTGCACCTTAGTGCTGCATTGCAACACCCGTTCTTGCTGAGTAACAGCGAAACAGACCAGGCTGGTTTTTTTTCTCTCCAGGACAGTGGCATCTCATAAACATGCTAATGCTGCCCACAAATCAGTCATGCAGGGGGGGGAAACCGATCGGCCTCCGCTGTGTGCTAACATAGCACACGAACGCGGAGGGTACGCAGAGGAAGTGAAACTTGGCAGCGAGCTCGGCTGCCGACGTCCCTCTATGATCGAGGAGAGGCTTTCAAACTCGCACAGCTGAGACTCGTTTGTGAATATTGGATTTCACTCAGCCGTTGTGTTTATTGGCTGTTTATTGTGTGTTTTTTTTTATGCAACGCAAGTCCAGATGCGGCCCCTCAGTCCCCTCCCTCTCTGATCCCTTACTGTACATGCTTTTTAAATCTCCTCTTTAAAACTGTCTGACAATATCACGTGCTGCATCACTTTCGTCCAGCTCTCTATTGAAGCTAAATGATGTTCCACTGAAAGAAATATTCAAATGTGGGACTGCATTATTTAATCAAACATGACTTTGGTATCCATGGTAACTTAAGGTTCTCCATTATTTAAAAAATCATCTGTGGATTTGATCAGCGTGTGGGTGGTACGATACCTTAAGTATTACTAATACTGATACTTAACTAAGTCCTATTTTCAGTAAAGATAGATACTAAAAAACACATCTGCCCCATTTTACATCATAATCTGGGCTGTTTTTTAAAGGTCTCATATTATTCTCATTTCCAGGTTCATACCTTTATTCTGAGCGTTTACTAGAAAAAGTTGACATTCTTTAATGTTCAAAACACACATTATTTTCTCTCACTGTCCATTGCTGCAGCGCCTCTACTCAGCCTTCATCTGAACACTCCGTTTTAGTGCCTGTGTCTTTAATTTTTATTTAACCTTTATTTAACCAGGAAAAGACTCATTGAGATTAAAAATGTCTTTGACAAGAGTGTCCTGGCAGAGACAGGCAGCGGCATAGTCATACATACATTGTGGTTCAACCCTTCCCTACTTCATACATTATTTGGCACCACGGCTCGAGTTTACTGGCCTGAGTGGGATTGAAGAGGTTGAAACTAGCGACGCCTGACATATGTTGTTTAGTCTGATGCTGTATCCGACCATACGAGCATGTAGAGACTATATATCCTGCACGTCTGACCTGCAGTATAATCTGATCAAGCTTGCATCATTGGTTTCATAAAGCGCTGGCATCTGGCCTTTAGCTTTGAGCATAAAAGAGCTTGTCATAAAGTATCCATAGACCGCTGTACATGAGGAGCATTAGGAGTCCGCACATAGCCGGCTTTTATTAGGTTACTATAGTAATGTAAATGGATTAAAACCACTGCTCAGCTCTAGTGACTCCCAATGAGTGAGCTGGATGATTCACTGTTGGATTTAGGCCTCCCTCTAATCGAATACAGCATACGCTGTGTATGGGATGCATACTGTGATCACTGTCATTTAAACTGGAGTCTGACTTCACTCTGGACATATTGCTGAGACAGAAGGATGGAGGATGAGAGGAAGAAAGGATGGCCAGAATAGTGCAGATGGGTAAAGAATAGAAGGCAGTCACAGCCTGCTGTGTTCTCCATGTGCATGTTGTGTGTTTTCATGCAGGTTGCCAGGTTCTGTGTACTGTATGCATTTTGTTGTTTCCTCCCGTCCAGGTCGCCAGCCATGGGGAACCTCATTAAGGTCCTTGGCAAGGATTTAGAGAACTGTCCACATTTTTTCCTGGACTTTGAAAGTAAGTGAGCGCCGGGGTGTGTGCGCGTGTCTGTGTGCTTGAAATGTGAGAGCACATGTGTGCAGCGGAGGTGTTCAGTGGGAGGTCGCCGGGTGGAGTCAGGGGAGGTGTATTTGGATGCGAGCTGCTGAGTTGTTGATGGTGTGATGGAGTGGCGTTGTGGGTGTGGTTTGTCATTATCAGACGCTCTCTAGTCCCACTCTCACTGCTTTCTGGTGCCCCTCTGACCAATGATGGTACAAACACACAGTGCGTAGGTACAAATAAACCAGTGTGGAGGTAATCAGGCAGGGCATCACAATCAGGTACATTTACAGGTAAGAGTTCACTTAGGTTGTTATCTTTTATACTGTACAATAATGTCCTCAGGAACTCTCAACAGCTTATTTACAGAATATATGCACAGTGTATTCTAATCTGTACACATTATAACCAGTTGGACTCTTTGCTAGAATTCGATAGAAATAAATCAAATGAGAAAGCCAACAATTATCTTTTAATCATAATTGATTCTGTATATTTACAAGATTGGTGCCAGAAAATGAGGACTGCATTTTTATTGTCTTATTCTAATCTTTACACAAAATTCTGCAATTTGATTACATTATTACATTAATGGGATTTCTTCCAATCATACAAATTCTCTGACACCAAATTCATTTTTCCTAAACAAAGCAAACATGTGAGTAATAGTACTACAGGAGTGGGATTAAAGAGGCTCTGTGTCCATGTTGCCATGCTTCACCCAGGAGAAACTTCCACCATGCCATTCCAACAACCCCCTCTCATCCGGTCCCCCACCCTGACACCTTCACCTCTCACACACCACACACACACATTAAAAACTCACACACACATACGCGCACGAACACGCGCACAACCCCCCCGACACCCATCCCCTCATCACCCACAGACTTCTCCCCTCTCTCTGTTCCAGGGGGCTCATGGGAAACCTCCTGAAAGTGCTGGCTTGCGCCGAACTTGAGCATGGCCCAATAGTTTTCCTTGACTTTGAACGTGAGACCATCCGCTTCTTATTTTTTTGAGTTATCCCTTTCTCTTTGTTGCCTTTGCTTTGTTTTCCTCATTCCATCGACCTTAGCTGACCATTGTGTCATCTTTACGTCCTTATTTACCCCTTTCTCCCTCCTCAGCTATATATTCCTCCTCGCCCTCCCTCTTTCTCTTTTGGTTTCCGCTCCAGGGACTGGCATTTGAAAGTCATTTGGCTTCTTTTCTGAAGGGTCTTATTCACACGCGCCACATCTTATTAGGCGCAGACAGATGCACAATGGCACGGTGACGCCACAACAAAATGACAACAATAATGCTTTGATCTCGGCTCATAAGCTACAAAAAAAAACCGAGGAGAAATAAAACTGAATGCCAGTCCTGTGTGGGTTTCTGTTGCTCGGAGATGATGATGGCTAACAGAAGTCTATCGTCATCCTCCACCTCCTCATCTCCTCATCCCCTATTGTGTGACCTATTGTGTGTCTGACCTATCCGTGTGTGGGTGAGTGTACGCCAAATAATGTGTGTGTGAGAGAGTGAGAAAAACTGGAAGAAGGAAAGATTGTGAAGGAGGCTGGTAAATCAAACCACCTCGAACATCCCCCCCCCCCTTTTCTCTTTTCCCAGTCAGTGATTTCTAAACTTTGCAGTGTGAAGATGTCCATCTCAGCAAGTCATTGAGCTGAAGCGCTCAGGGTTAAAATCTCGTTGAGCTAAATGCTAACATCAGCGAGCTAACGTGCGCGCGGCGACATAGCTACCATGCCGATGTTTAGCTGCAAATGTTCAGCATCCTAGTTTCGCTTGTTAGTATGCTTGGCACGAAGCCACGCCGCTAGCTAAAAACGCTCTTCCCTCTGTCACAATAGGGGTTTTTTTTTAAGTACGAAATAATTGAAAATGTACAGAAGATTTCTCATTAAATGATTTGTTAAGATGGAGATGTTTTGCAGTGTATCCCAACATATTCTGCCCTTCCTCGACCACTTTTTCCCCTCTAACAGCTGGCTTCCTCCTCCTCCTCCTCCTCCTCCTTTACTGACTGTATGTTACAGTGGGGGTGGGAGAGCTCACTGCTGGCAAGAGACGTCAGCTGTCAAACAGGCTGAATTTACCCTTCGTTTTTTATGCCTGTGATTCACCTAACTTCAAAAGCGAGTGGAATGAGTCAGACTCAGGCATCGCAGCTTCAGACCCCCTCCTCCTCCTCCTCCTCCTCCTCCACCACCACCACCTCCCCTGTGCCATCTGTGAGCTCTCCTCCTCAACCCAGAGACACAGTCACCTCTGTCACACAGCTCAAAGTTTGGCTTAAGCTCTATACTTAGCTCTCGTCAAGCTATTGATGGCTCATTGCTAATAATTACAGCGTGCTCAAACCGTTTGTAGGATAATGAGCCAATCTGATGATGAAGTAGAAAAAGTGTGGATACTTTACATTTAAACTGAGAACATGACGCTTGGATCCATCTATTGGTCGCCATGTCCAATATTAGATGTAGCCTCTATCCTCACAAGCTCCATTAGGAACCCTAAAAGCCTAGTTTGACAGCTAATTCCTTTTTTTCTTTCGATGCGACAGACAGGAGTCAGTTAGCGTAACTTAGCATAACATACAAACTTAAAACGACGAGCATGGCGCCGCCGAAAGGAAAATATACCCCACCTGTAAAACTAATATACTGTAAATGAGTCAATAAAAATGTTCTTCATCTTTTGCAACTTTTGAAAGGTGGCTACTTCCTTTTTTTAAAAAAAATTTAAAAACCTTAAAAACAGTGTTTTGAATGCGTATTATTATAATATTTAAGATTATATGTTCACAGTTATATAGGCTCTTGCAGGAGGTAAACAAGAATTCTACAGATCTTTGAATCTAGCTCAGCAATGAAGTGAACTATTCCTTTAACGGTGCAGTTTCAGAAAAGAAAGATTTTCATTGACTGATTTTTTTTAATTTATGCCTAAACAAATGAGATGAACAAACTCTTCATTTTAATGGTTGAATAAACAAACTGTCCTTGAAGGACAACACAGTTTCAAACTGTTTTACTTTGTTTATATTTGGCGGACCCTGCCACCTCGATAGCTTCAAACGGTGTTCTGATGACCTTATGTTCCTCTGAGAACAGCTTGTTTATTCAGTTATGGAGACAATAAGAATTTCTGACTTTGTACTTTTCCCTCATTAACATAGAGTTTGAATTTCCTCTCCAAAACCACATAGTGCTCATTTATAGCTATGACTACAAGCTCATTCAATTACTCCTGTACCTTGTAAACAAAATATGTTGTTGTTTACCAGAGAATTGCAGGAGCACATTAGTGATAAAATCATCGCTAAAATAACAGTACTTGCTCTGCTTATTATGGCAGGCGGTGTGCACGGAGGATAGCAGATATGCCATGATTACTATTTCTCTGCAGGGAGGCAATGCCTCGGGGTGCAAAAATAATCAGCGGTGCTGCCGCATGTAGAGAGCCGCCTGCCTGGGTACACTCCCACTCTCTCTCACTTTATACCTGAGTCACACATCGAGACCGATAGCTTGACGAAGAGAAAACCAAACACAACGATGACTCAAGAGGACGCATCTTAAATTGTGTCGCTCAGACGCCTAATCCCTCCTGTATACATGCAGCACGCCACATGGGCAAAGAAGGCAGATCTGTGACGGGGAGGAGCCCTGCGGCGAAAAACACTGAGTTTACAGTATATGTGCTGCTGGCCGTGCATGCCCAGAGGTTGTCCTCCCTGCTGCCTGTTTGTTTTAACAATTCTCACAATTAAACCTCGAGGGCAACAAAAAACGAGTCCCTCTACCCATTTATAGATGTGGAGGGGGAAACAACAGAAAGTGAGAAAAAGATGGATTGGACTATTACTTGAATCCGATGGGACAATTATACCTTTAAAGGCCCGTATAAATCCCAGTTGAGGCGATTAGAGTTCAGGAGGCAGACACTTCGCCCAAGTGGAGCAATCCAGCTGAAAACCATCAGAATGTTTAACCATCAGTTGTGACATCTTCATCCAAACAGTTCCCTGAAGTGAAACTGGCTTGTCATCGTCTGGTCCTCATTGGCCGACCACAGACTGTAATCAAACCTCACTGTGTGACAGAGCGTGGCTCACAGGTCTCTTGTTATAACTCTGTGGTGGGTAAATTGGATCATACATTTACCGGCCAGACCTTAGACGAGCACGGCTGCAATGCCCACTAAGACTTCTAACTCTTATTGCAGCCGTGTAGAGAGTAATTGGTTATCTCAGGCTGTTATCTGGCCTTCATCTTTCCAGCCCTCTCCTTATCTCTAACCTCTTTCTCTCCTCAAATCTTCTCTCCTTTTTTTCCCTCTTGTTTTCGTCACCCTCCCCTCAATACTTTCACTTCCCACTCTCTCTCTCTCTCTCTCTGTCTTTCTTTACTTTCCTTCCTTCCTCCCCTCCCAGATGCCCAGCCCACAGAGGCAGAGACAGCCGTGTGGAACCAGGTCAGTGCCGTGCTGGAGGAGGCTCATGGGATCCTCGCCGAGCTGCAGTCCTATAATGGCGCGGGCCAGGAGATACGAGAAGTGAGCACGAAGCAGTCGATAAAGGGCTGAAAGTCGATAAACTGTCAAGTGCACCGCGCAGTGTGGAAGAAAAAAAAATAAACGCTCGTGTGTGAATCACATGCCAGGGTGGAAATCTGACATGTCGTGTGGTGAACCTTGCAGTAAATATAGGTAGAGACGGAAATGTGTGAAAGTGTTTTTTTTTTTTCAAACAAACACTTCATGCAATATGTTGTTTTCAGTGGGGATGTTATGGCGGAGGGATAAACATCCTCCGTTAGAAAGCCGGCGCGCTGGTCTCCAGACATCACTGCAAACCAGTCCCCTCTGCAGCATGAACGATTGCTGCTGATTGCTCAGCCGCTGGCATTATTCTGCTTGTTAACAAGAGGTGCTGATTCGTTTCCTCTCCCTGCCTCGTAACCTTGAGGACTTACAAGCATTTCTTGAGACTCTGTTTTTATAAACTACATGTCGCAAAGCTTTAAATGTTTGTTGAGTCTGCCGTGCAGTAAGCCCTATACTGACATTTGGGAATACGCCCGTTTATGTTTAAACTGACACGTTTTCTGCTTTAACGTTTCATGAGAAAGTAAATGCTGATTGCACAATGTAATGGCTGCAAAATAATATCATCATCGGCGTTTAGACCTCGCTTCCACTGTGTTATTTTGTCTGCCAGTGGGCACGAAATCTCTCCGATGGGAAAATGAGGGCTGACTGGCGATCCAGTCAGGCTGGCAGCTTGGCACCATTTCCACCTGCGTTCACATCTTCACCGTAGCCTAAATGAATACATAAACTCTCAATTTGTCCAGCGTTGTAGCTGCTACTCTGAGTAAAAATCATGACAATCTGAAGAAAGAATACACGGATCCATCCTTTAAAAATGATGTCATTTTCAGTGGAGCGTGAAAGGGGATTTACTGGCTATATTCTATGTTTTTCTTATTTCAATAAATCCAATGAAGAGAGCAAAAACCAACAATGAATACTGCATATCCCACTGACAAGTATTAACTATGCAGCCAGAGATGATTCCTTCATGGCATGGACCTCCTCTGTTGTTGTTCACTCTAAAAACATGTAAATTTGTCCCAGCATTGCACCAGGTGACATCCTATCATTACCATTAACATTGGCACTGTAATTTATCTTGAGTCAATCCTACGAAGACGTTCCTGCTGCTGTGAATACTCACTACTAGCAAATGTGTATCAGCGCCTGGCTGAAAATAGCCCCCAACTAATGCACCATTTACTAAGGTTGCATAGATGTGCCAGTCTGCTGTGGTGTGAACACTGACGCTTATCATATTTGCTGCTGCAACCCTTCTACTGATTTGCTCCTGTTTGAGTAAAATTTGCGATAACTGAAGTACCCAGCTGTTTTAGGACAACGAGCGAGCTGTTTTGAAGAATGAAACTATACATGTGTGACCCATATTTTAAAACATACATCTTAAATAGGAACAGGTGGGTCTGACATTACTGCATAGTTTATTCTGTTGATGAGAGCCGCCTCATTCTTTAAGGAATCATATCACTCCTTTGTGGTGTGTGCCTGTTGATTAGATGGTTAACGATGTCCAATCAATTTTATTATCACAATAGCCAAACAATGCACTTAAGCGTTAAGTGGGTATTATGTGTCCTTTCACTGATACCTCCATCTTTGCTGAACTGAAATCACTATAGTGTGGAACTTGAAGGTGAAAGTGAAAATGTGACTGAAGTGAAACATCGCTAAAAGGAAGAGAGGGCGGAGAAGATGGGGAGCTTCTGAAAATCCTTTTCGGAAAAGTAACATCTGTTCCCTGCCCACAGGCCATCCAGAACCCGGGCGACCTCGCTCTTCAGGAGAAGGCCTGGAACGCAGTCTGCCCCCTGGTGGCCAAACTGAAGCGCTTCTACGAGTTTTCCCTCCGACTTGGTGAGCACGGCTATTGCATACGGTCTGTAGAGTAGTTTCAGGGGATGTAGCACACTCTCTGGTGGCCATATTGGAGGTCCAATAGGAGTTGGAATTACAGCTGCGAGCAGCTATAACCTAAATCTGAATTTAGAAACAGCTTTAGCTTTCAGTCAGTCAGTCACTAATAGTTGCATTACATCACCTCAGTAGTCGAAAGTGTTTGGCAGAGTGAAGGGAAGGGAGGAGGCCCTAACAGCAGTAGAAGATAATGTGAAGACTGCACACAGACAGAGGAGCATCACTCACATTCATGTGTCTTTGCTGAGGCTAAAATGAGCCTTTCTGACAAAGCTGTAGCGTTTTTGTAGAACACAGAAGTGTAGGAAGACCGCTGACATGTTCAACACTGGTCTCACAGACTCCTACTGCATGACGACTGTCACAGTCCTTTCGTCTTTTCGACAGCTATTCACATGAGACATATGACATGTATTGGATGTGACAGGCAACAACAAAGAGTAAAAAAAAAATGTTTTCATGAGAATATCATTAGAATGATGTATGCGAGGGGACGGCGGTTTTCACAATCATTGCTGAAAGTGTGTTTTTTCAAGGACAACTATTATGCTTTGACTTTTTTTCTTTTCTTCAGTGTGTTATATAGCTTCCCGTGCATGTAAAATATCTCGAAGTCCTTAACAACAGAAGCTCCTCTCTCCCACAGAAAACACTGCTCCTGAAACGCCCCGTCAGTAGTCCTGCCTTTAATTCTGTGACTTTGTGACATCACACTACTTCACAATTTCCCACACTGGCATAATGTAAGCGTGAAGACTAGTTTGGCGCGTGCAAATTGATTTAGCACAGCTTCTCTGTCGTTGTTAGAGGTGCCGGCTCAGGCCTGAGTAAGCTAACCAATCAGAGGAGACTGGTATTCTCGAGGGAGGGGTCTGACAGAGACATGAGCTAAATCAGAGCATTTCAGACAGAAGGGGTATACAGTGCTGCAGCTATGGATGGTATGAGAAAACTGAGGCCATTGAATGATGATTTGTGACATCATAATTGGTTTGGAAGCGATCCTGTTCCAATGTGGAAACCTAAAGCCACCAGCGCACATACGCTGAGAGTGGACTTAAGATATTTGCATATCAATTCACTCATTTTAAGTGAGGGAGCCATTAGAGAATTCTCATGGGTTCCGTAATACATGTGTGGAGGGGATCTTTAAAGAAGTGGCAGATTAGTGTTAAGGCGATGAACGCGGCGAGAAGCTCGTCTTGTTCTGTCAGCGCTGCTTCACAGCTCCAACTCCATGTTGCCACGTAACCACCGTCGTGATTTTACATGCAGTGTCAGAAGGCAGCATTCCGAAACACACACACACACTCACAAACACACACACACACACACACACAGTAATGTCCTCTCAGCCATCTCTGCAGCATCCTGACCCGGCAGCCAGGCAGCCGTTGCTACGGAAACAGCGGTACATGGTTGTCCAGAACGTAGAGAGAGAAGTAGGAGAGAAGCAGTAGAGTTCGGCTGCCGCCTCTGCTCTGCCTTCCAATAATACTTCCATCTCGTGGACACCGTGCTCTCAGCTTACCATAGAAAGAGGGCTGACTAATAATTAATGATAATGTATCAGCGCTAATGTATCCACGAGACGCAGCACAACAGACATCTTGTGGACATCGCCTTCCTGCCGTCTTTATGAACACGAATGAGTCAGAACTTGAACATCATTCCTGATTCTGTCCCCTAGCAGCACCTTTTTTTTGGATTTATGTGCTCGATCAAAGGGTGCAAGAAGAGGTGAAGAGGTCGCATGTACAGTAAACAAACAGCCGGAGGGTTTCTACATCCAATCTGTCAGTGTATGCCCTCAGGAGTCAGTGCTCAGGATCGGCACCATGAGCTCTGTGCTAACAACAGGAGGGAGAGTGGGGCTTCTGGCCAGGCCCTTTAGATGAAACACTTCAGTGTTGTATTTATAGAAGGCCCTTATACATTTTTAATGCGGAGGGAAGGGATGGGGCCTCTGGAGACTCTGCTTCTGAGGCATTGCTACCACGTACAGCCTCCTGGGTCCGGCTCTGGTGTCTGATTTGTTATAGCACTGAAGAGGCTTGGCTTCAATAGCATATGTGACACGGTGGATATGTTTATCCACTGGTACGATGTCAACAAGGAGGCCGAGGCGGCGGCGTGAACTCTGTGGGGAACCACTTACTGTAGATGTTTGTTTGGCTTCTCTTGAAATGTATAGTTAAGACCTGTTGTCATTGAGGGCAACAAGGAATCAGTTGACCTGCTGAACCTCGGAAAAGGTCAGTATTACTCTGCAGGCTCAGCGCAGTGTGTCGTAAAAAGACTCCAGTCACGCTAACATCTCTGCGATACTTCATGTTGCGCTAAAAATTGTGTTAGAGGGTGAGAGATAAGGATTTTAAAACAAGACGGTTAATAAAAAAAAGCCTCTATTTCCGCTATTTAATAATTTCCACATCAGTGAATTCTGCACTGTGAAAACATCCAGTTGAATAAGTCACATCTCTTGTATAGCTTTTGCAACAAGCTGAACATTTTAACCCAGCAGCCATACTAGCAGCTTTGTGAGTGCTTTCAATTAAATGCTAATGTGAAAAGTGGCCTGTTTTAGGACCTGAACGATGCTCCCAGAGGGGGTCCAAATGTTTGTTATGCTGCCTGGGGCCAGATCCTTCTGTACCAGGCTCCATTTCTAAAAGCTCGACAGGTATCTGGCGGTATCCAACAAGGACGTGACACAACTGGAGTGAAGTGATTTCAGGTTTGAAGCAGTTTAAACCCCGCTGCTTGCTGCATTTTGCTGTTTAAATCTGGTGACCTGGAAGAGACGTCAGATCCAGACCAGATTAGCGAGACTTACATGGGTCCGAACATGAGGAGATAGAAGCCTGTACAGCAGCAGCAGTGTGACATGCAGACTTGTGCCGATACGTACATTTCTGACATCTCAGTATGTTTGCAGAGAATGCCTTGCGCAGCCTGCTGGAGGCGCTGACCAGCCCGCCGTACGCTCCCATGCAGCACCTGGAGAGAGAGCAGGCCCTGGCCAAACAGTTCGCTGAGATCCTTCATTTTACACTCAGCTTTGATGAACTAAAGGTGAAGGGAGCCATTCTTGGTCTAATTACAGGCCTCAGACTGACCTTTACTGTCTTGAAAAATCAATATATTCCTTCTATTGGCTTTTGAAAAGCTAAATCACCTCTTCTCTTCAACATGCAGATGACAAATCCAGCCATTCAGAATGACTTCAGCTACTACAGGAGGACCATAAGCAGGAACAGGCTGAACAACCAGCAGGTGAGGCGTTGGGAGACTGTTTGTGTTGCATACATGATCAAATGTTCAGCTCAAGCAGCATGGTTTCACTTTTACTGTTCAATCATTAATGTCTAACGAGGAGACGCGCTCCTCTCCTCCCAACGACACAAAGCGAGAATCAGCGTTTCAATTGCCGTTTAGTAACACGAATGAGAGCCAGGATTGGCTTCCTCGTTACTGGATGACACGATTATTGGCCTGTGTGCAGATGATGATTCATGCTTTTTGAAGATGTGATTCATTTTGGCACACAGCTGGAAGCGGAGAACGAGGTTAACAACGAGATGGCCAATCGGATGTCCCTGTTCTACGCTGAAGCAACACCGATGCTGAAGACTCTGAGTAACGCCACCACCAAGTTTGTTTCAGAGGTAGAGTCACCGTTCTTTCCCAGTCAGATACACATATACAGGAAGTCTCATGTGTCAAGACTCGGTTCGCACAGAGTGGGAACGTTCTCAACTGATCTTGAGTTTTTAATTATTGTCAATAATGCCAAATGCCAGAATCAATTCATTAGGAAAGCATCCGAAAAATTAATCAGGAGGGAGTTAAAGGTGTAGTTTTCTTCAGGAACTGCCACGGACCAAAGGAGATAATCAATCCGTCTCTTTGGCAGATGAGGTAGAGGAGATAGAAGCCAGATTAAAGATTGGGTGGACAAACAAAGTCAAACACGCAGCATTGGAGTGTGTCGTTGAAATACACCTTAAGTACGTTACTTGCAGGACAGCCTAGACTTTGTTTAGAGAGGTCTGCAAGTTCCAAAATCAGAAATAAATAAATGACATGAATATATATTTTTTGTTCATTTAATTGGATGTTAATTTATTCACTAAAAAGCATGCTAACCAGCCATCCCCGGCCCAAAGCTCCTGAGCTAGAGGTACCAGTACTCCCCGAGCTCCTGTCCCCGTCAGTCATCCCTAGAGATGTGTCAGTCGTCCATACATTCCCACACTGTCCTTTTCAAGTAATACTTAAGATCAAAACTGATCATATGCCCCAGAAAGTCAGTGGTGACGAAAGTTAACTCATTTATTTCAAATCAAAGTATTCCTGTATTATCAGCATCGTGTCCTCATGCAGACAGATGGTCCCGATCAGCAATGCATCATTTTATATGCTCATCATGCACAGAACTACCTGCCAACTAACTGTAAGAGTTTCTTTATTGCAAACATCGTCTAAAGTCTGTGTAGCGGAGGGAAGACACACTATGACGCGATACATCATTCAGAGAACAACCGAGGAGAACGTGTCTCGACGGATCAGCCTATACCTGCACGCTTGTTTCCTCATCACACGGCTGTGGTCAATGTCAAGACGTCCTGCGCTGAGCGAGCAGAGAGGACACGCAGACGAGAGCACCCAGTCTGTTAATAAACACCGACGGGGATCAGAGTACAGTCGTGAATGTTCTGGAACGTGAGAAAAATCAATGCAGGTATAACTGTTTTTACACTGCAAAAAAATAACTTCAATACGAATGTGATTTACGCAGCTTTATAACTCATCCGTATCAGAAGTACCGACATAAGATTTAGGGTTTAGTCAATAGACGTCCTTTGCGCGCTTGCGTCCTCACCTCAGGTGCCTCTGCTGGACGGTTGCGTGACCACCTCCCCTTCTCCTTTCCTTTGCTGTCACAACAGTATTTAATGTAGAGGAAGCAGTTGTTTTTTTTTTTTTTAACGTTACACCTCAATACTTTTAGGACTCATGCAAAATTCAGAGGACATGCTGGTCATGATTGCCTTGATGCTGACCTCATACTTGGACCGAACTCTGCAGATGTACTGTGTCTCCACCTTGTGGTGGAACATTTGTTCAATCCGGACAGAAAGTGCTGAGGAAGATGTGGGCGCATCTGATAGTGAGGGATGGGACGATCACTTCCCGTGTTTATCTGATTCCCAGACGTTCAAATCTCACTCTTCTGCTGAATCTCTTTCCTCTCTCCGTCCGTCAGAATAAGACCCTGCCCATCGAGGACACCACGGACTGCCTGAGCACCATGGCCTGTGTGTGCCGTGTCATGCTGGAGACTCCGTGAGTACTTTCCGCACTCTGCCTCCTCTCCATCATCCTTTCCTCGATCCATCTCCCTCTCCTTTTCTCAAAAGGTCAAAAGCTGAGATTTTAATTAACGAGCTCTTGCAAAGTGAATACAAAAGAGGCCTTCTCAAGTTCGAGCCACTAATTCAATCTACCGAATGACACAGTGAGTCATTCAGAGTCCTTCATGCTAAATTTAAAACGCTTAAGTCTTTTGTGTTGGGCGTCTTCATGTGAATAAAAAGTCATCAGCGACGTGCCGAGGGAACCACAAAGTGCTTTAAATAACAGCAGTGATATTCTCTGTCACCCTGACTCTGTCCTGTCCTGTCCTCCGCTCATTGTAGAACTGTTTAAAAGCTCTGGTTAAACTCTCTTCCCTTGTCTCTGTCGCAGGGAGTACCGCTGTCGGTTCACCAACACAGACACTATGCTGTTCTGCATGAGGGTGATGGTGGGAGTCATTATTCTCTACGACCACGTTCACCCTGTCGGGGCTTTCGCCAAGACCTCCAAAATCGATGTGAGTACAAGCGGATGCACGTGATTTCTGCCTCCCAAACACCATCAAACAATCCCCTCAAAATTCATATTCATCCATCAAAAACTGTATAACATTTTGAGTCCAAATATGCTATTTCTTCTTACTTTTGTACCTGATTATGTGCATTCCCTAATGAAATATAGTAGAAATTTTAAAGTGAATTTGGCTCTAAATCTGGTTTATACTTCTTGAATGAACTTGATATACACCAGTCATGTCATCCCCTTCTAATGCAAAGGAGGCTGGTCAGAGTAGAAGTAGTAGGGGGATCAATGCATTTGATTTATTATTGATAACACAGCATCATACTGGAGTGGTGTGGGCTGACTCTGCTAACCCACCACACTTATTGTGATCGGCTTGGCTGCTGTGGAGAGATTCAGTTTCTGTTTGAAGTCGTGTCTACCCCGACGAGAATATGTTTTGATTGGAAAAAAAAGTAAAGGCTTTAAATTCTTCTTATTCCTATTAATGCTATAGCTTATTTATCATCAGAATAAAAAACCAATTCACTACAGGTCTTGATATTTACACTTAATTTTATGGTCCTTTGAATAAGGGCTGGTTAGCAGGTAATAATAGAAAGCACTTCTATTATTTATATTTAGAACATTTATAAGCACTTGAAAGAAATGTAAAGGTGCAATATGTTAGAATAATAGTTTAAAATGTTGTCACATATGTCTATGTATTGTGTTGTAGTGATATCTACTGTAGTTAGCATGCTAACCAGCTAGCCCCAACCAAAGCTCCCACACAACACTCTCCTCTTGTCCCAAGCTCCCAGTTTGGACCACTAGCAGCACGGCTAACTGAGCTAACTAGCCAACGGCAGCTACAGTTAGCAGTTCCTCCTGTGTTATGCTGCACCACTATTTGTGTGGAGTATGAATTGCTCGATGGCCACAGTTAAAAACAGTTTATAGATGATTTAGGAATATCAGCAAAAACCTTACCTATCTCAAGTTTCTTTTTTTATAATTGTTAATAATAACAATACAAACACATTTATTGAGTTTGGCTTACATTATTTTATTTAACATAAGTTTTAACAATTAAAATTAATCGATTAAGTCAATTTTTTGTTGATGTGGTCAGTGATGATTGATGTCATGTTTTCATAGTGTCTTCGACGATGTAGGCAATAAGAAGTGGCTTTTTTGAATTTATTTACTCAATAATTCTTACTAATATAAAGCCTAATATAAACGTTAAGATGATTTTTCCCCCCCTAGTTTTTGTAATTGTAGCTTTTTCTTGTACAACACTTCATATTTTAACCTTCACAGGCTGATAAAACCATTTAAATCAAACAGCCCGAGGAGCAAAAATCCTTTAATTGACCCTCTCTCAGCTCATGTCAAGTACCTTATAAAAACGTGCCGTTTCTCATGAATCACAGCTGCTCAACATGAAACTGGGAGATGAGGTCACTTACTGTTACAAATGTGTGTTTTTGAGTCAGTGTGTGAGCAGCAGGAGATGCGTTGACCTGAGGCTGCTGACCTTTCTCTAACACCCTGTGTTGTCTTTGTGTCGGGCAGATGAAGGGCTGCATCAAGGTGCTGAAAGAGCAGCCGTCCAACAGTGTGGAGGGGCTTCTGAACGCACTGAGGTGTGTATCAGTGTGTGTGTGTGTGTTTTACTAGCAAAGACAGTTGTACAAGTATTTCAACATACCTCTCTCTGTCGCCTTGTTCTTCAGGTATACGACACGGCATCTAAATGATGACAGCACCTCCAAACAAATCAGGGCCCTCCTGCAATGAGAGAGAGGAGGAGAGGGAGGAGAGGAGGAGAAAGAAAGAAAGAAAGAAAGAAAGAAAGAAAGTGGGAGGAGGAAACCAACGCCAGTGGCTGATAAACCTGTTTGTTTACAACGAACAAAGAAAAATCATCTCCAGGTTAAGAGCAACCTGCTGATAATAAGAAGAGGAAAAATAATTATATATATTGTCAGCTGTCCATCATTCTGTCTCTCATTTTGTAAAGTAAGAAAAGAGAAAAAAAAAAAAAAGCCAGAAATGAAAATATAGATATATATTAAAACGAGTGAAACACAAGCAGCAGATGAAAAATAAGTAGGATGAAAGAGGAAGCTATATTGCAAAATTTAAGGTCAGAACTAAAAATGTACAAAAAAAAAAAAAAAACAACAAAAAAAAAACAAGGGTTCATGTTCCAGCAGTAGTCTGACAAGTATTTTTGCACACACTTTGACAACAACGCCATCTCCTTTCCCCTGAAATCTGATCCCAAACTGATCCCTGTGCTCCCCTCACACACTCAGATCACCCGGGTGGGTTTCTGAGCTCTCGAGGTGTGCAGATGAGGTCTCCTTCAGCTGCACCGACCTCCACCTGCAGGTGATTTATGGAGCAATGTGATGGATACTCTCCGGAGATTTGCTTCTGCCTGCTGTCTTTTCTGCGTCGGTGCGGCTGAAGGAAAGGAGGCGAAGGTGTAAAAGGAAGCCGCCTCCATAGTCTCCCCGATTTCTCCTCCGTTATCCATCACCCTCATGCCTTTATCCATCCACCCATCCAACCATCCACTCCACTGGACATGTGGTTTTTCCTTGGCACAACAAAAAAAAAAAAAAAAACTCCATCCAAGCCTTGTGCCCTTACGCTGTGTTTGTTTTCCAGCACAAAACATCCTGCGAGTGTCTGGCGTTACTTGAACAATATCGTTCACTCTCTCTCTCTTTCTTCATGGTGCTAATGTGGTTTAGATATCACAGTACTAGCTTGTTAGAAATGATTACAAAAAGGGTTCCTTCGTTGCTTTTTTGCACTAATAAGTCTCACACTCAGGGGGGGGGATTTCACATTAGTGCACAAACAGGAATGAACGACCTGCGAGATCCATAAAAACAAAAGGCATTCTAGGAAACCACAGCACACTTACTTCTTCACCCAGTGCCAAAGCTGATTGGTTTTTGCTTTTTATTAAATCAACGAGCCAGGCTCGGAAAAAGTACGCTTGTTGTCTTGTGAAACATCACTGATCATCGGTTACGTACATGTGAGGATCAGAAGCGACGCGCACGGCAGAAAGTGGTCATATTTTACTCGCAAGGATTTTAAGGGAGAGCTCCGAGTGTTCCAGTGTAAATACGTGAGGCTTTTCTCAGCGGGCACCTACACGGCCAGCTCGGGTCCTCGAGGGAAAAACACATCGATATCTGCATACAACTAGAGTTCTTTCTTTTAGTACGAGGTCGTGGAAGATCTAAGTCATTGTGGGAAATAAATATTTAAAACAAACAAAAAAAAAAAAGATTCAAAAAGGAGATTTAAAAAGAAGTGCTGTACTTTGGATGTCTATAGCCCTTAGTCTAATTTAATTTGATCTTATAATATATTTTCTATACAGGGGTATGTGCACAAGCATATTCTGTATAAATATATAGATGGCATGTTGTAAAAGTTCTGACAGAAATGTGTAAATAAGGTGTTTTTATTCATTTTTAATTGTTCAGTGACGCTGAAATTGGGTATGTGTTGTCTCTCAGAATTACCATGCGTTTGGCTTGGACCATCGGACTTGCCGTAGTCATAGGTTTCAGAAATTCAGCTTCATTATGGCGAATGAACCAGAGGGAGGGGAGGGCCGCTAAGGGGAGGGGTCGGGGCTGTCCATTTGCTTGTTATTTTGTACATTTTGTGCAACAATAAACTTGTCATTTATTACATTCAAACACTGATGTTGTGTGTCTGTGGAGCTCCGTCCGCGACGTTAGGTCTGATACACGTGAAGTTGACGATGACCTTTATGTTTTCAATGAAGTTAGCTGTGAACACACACAGGGACGCTGTTTCACTCAGTCACATGAAGTGAATCAATCTGTGCAGTTGCTGTAGTTTGAGTTAATGGGCATCGTCTCAATAAGATACAACTATAATCAAGCAAATTGGCGACAATGACTGCAGTATTTTAATGGATGGGTACACAAATGATCTAGGCTGCCTTTAAAGAAAATAAAAAGCTGTCGCAGCACATGATCACTGAACAATTGTTCATATTGTAGTTCATCCTCTTGTTCATAATGGTCATTGAGAGATTCCTTCCTAATGCTCTTCCAGTCTAAGAGATGAGACAAAGATCAGAAGATTGACTTTTCCGGAGTTACTGTCTTCTTACTGTGAAGTTATCTCTTCTTCTACTGTCCTTCCACTGAGACTCAACAAGGAAACACTGTCTGGAGAACACAACGAGGAAATTCTGCACTAAAACCCAGTTTTTTTTTTTAAATCAGTTTAGTGATTTGAATGACTCAGACTGCTGAAACCTCATAATAAGCTTAAAAGGACAATATGTAAGGACTGGCCTGCTGTCCAATCAATGAAACAAATAGGGGACAAAGCATCACTAGAGAAACTGCTAACTGTAGCTACTGCCGCTGAAACAGGAGCTCTAGATCAGGATGGGCCAGGCTGAGCCGGACAGCATCCTCCAGAACTGTTATTGTTTCACATTCTCTAGACACATTTAGTTGATTTTTTTTCTTCTCCCACTAAAATCACCATACTGCGCCTTCAAGATAATATTTGGAGTTTATTTTCTCTTTTCTATCGGAATATAGTTCAGATTTGGTTTCGAATCACTTCCTTTAGAAACGCATCAGAAAGCGATCTTTTAGCAGCCGGGATGAACAGGCTCTCAAGAGCAGTTCCTGAAGGGGACGCCAAAAAGTACTGTTGTATTAACCGAGGTAACGGACCGAGCACAATGCAGTCTTATCAGCAGTGTAAAATTGTTCTAGTCTACTGAGCGGTAGAAGTAAATAAATTTCCGACACATCTTTTGTCTTAGGTTAACTTTTGCCATGTAGCTACTTACTGGAGGTCAGCCGGCACCACCAACACACTCCCACAGACCGCTCCACAGACACACTCACCTGCACTTAAACAATTTTTAACAACATAAAAACACATTGTTTACAATCTACAATTAGCACAATAGGCTAATGAGGGGGACAACTCTCTTTTTCAACATTGTTCCCAACAGGTGGGGGTCCTGACCCACCTTGTCACAATAATGTCCCCATATGTGAACAAGGAATCATTAGGAGGCATGAATATGTGCTGGGGGTAACAATAAGGTGCACAAACAAAATGATAGAAGCACCTTTGTCTTATCCTCTTAGTTGACAGAGAGCACAGGGAACAAGACAGAAGTGTGTGGAAACTTTTATCATTCAGTGTGAACAGGAGGAATGATTACAGCAATCTTAATCTATTTCAATATTCAAACTATATATATAAAAATAGGATAGGCAACCGTGTTAAAGACTTACTGTGTTGTAAAGTGTTGAAATGTTATTTCCAATCCTCCCAAAATGACCGTACAGAAAGAGGTGATTGATGAGGCAGCAATCAATTAAACACACACACAAAATCTAATTCTGTCAAACAAAATCTTATATCCTCTATTTATTCTTTATACGTTTCATACTGTATGGTGTAATACTGTTTATGTTCATTAACGATGATTCAGATGAAACCATATAAAAGAGGGAAAAGCACTCTGTTGCTTGAACCACTGAAGTAGGAGAAAAATCACTAAATTGCAGAACATAAAAATATGTTCTTTGTGCTCAAGAGAGACGTTACGTTGGTCAACAACCACCTCAAAAAAGAAGCCAAAGAACACACAGAAGCAAACGAAGCCGTAATAATCACAACATCCAAAAAAAAAAGAGCATCAACAGGCAGATGCAGTGTTTTCAATTTCATTTGTACTTCTGGGTTCCATCAAGGATTGTGATGACATTTCTCAGTCTTATCACTGAATGCTCTGCCAACGCGTGTCCTGGTACAGTCTGTTCTCATGTATGTTCTTCAGACCCGTTCCCTCTCTGACCACAAGGGGGCAGCAAAAGACCAATTTATGAAAGAACTGACAACCAACCAATTAAGATCAATACATACAAATAACCTGCTTTAATGGGCTCAGAATGGAAGAGATACACGTCGCCCCAGCTGAGAGGACCTCCTGAATCTTGGCAGCCTAATGTTGAATAATTAATGATGTAACTGATCTGGTGTTCCGCATAATAATAATGTCTGATAATGGAAAATATCATTTAACACTCGATCATGAGTCGTGAAGGCTCTAATGAAGCAGGTTTTTAAATAATATCCGTCCAGTCAGCTGGACTGTACAGTGCGAGCGCTGGAGGGTGTAAAGTAGGGCAGGGGGACACAGGAGAGCCTGTCACAAGTTATATATGGAAAGGAGATCAGCAGGAGGATACTGGACCGTCTTATAGGGCAGAATGCAACCACAGAGGAAGAGGCAGCTGCGAGGAGAGACACACAGACACTGTCCTGAACCAACAGTGATTTGGATGTTAAATTTCAAAGATAGTAGGCAAATATGGTATCTCCGTTTAGAAACAGGAGTGAATTGTGTGTGCGTGTGTGTGTGCGTGTGTGTGTGGCACAGACCAGTATCCACAGCTTTGGCTTTGTGCCCTAACTGTCATGTAATAAATAAGGAACCAGTGTCTCTTAACTTCCCTACTGGAATGCATTCAAATTCAAAGCAGCGTTTCTCCTGACAAACAGCAGTTATTCACTGACTTTTAACAGACGATTTGACGCGCAGAATAACAGAAAGTCGCACCAGATAAGCAGGCGACTTAATGTGCCATGCAAAAAAACGAAAAAAAACAAAAAAAACAATTGAGTTGAGGCAGGCTTTTTAACCAAATGAACTGTAGATTTTCACTTTGGAGCCAGAAATACATTTTTCCAAGTGTTTTGTCTGGACCTTTACTCACGTCAAGGCGGCAAATCCTCCATCGTGGGACGTTAAAACTCATTAAAACCCAGACGAGTGGAATATATTTAAGGGTTCGCACCTTTCGCACACCTTTTTCAATAGCCCGGGACACACTGGTGCTTTTATGACGCAGAATTCATTTGCAAGAAATGTCACACTGAAACGAGAGAGTAAAACATGCAAATGCAAAAACAGCGGGGTAAGTTTGAGGTTATCATAATGTAGCTGGAGCCGCCACAACAGCAGCAGTGACGGGGGATGAGACAAGGAGTTATAAAAAATAAAATAAAATAAATAAAGGACTGTTGTTGTTTTTTGTGTGGCTCAGGGTCAGGAGTGTTTTCTCTTCAGATAAATTCCGACAGTTGAAGCAATCTCAGATAATCTCCCTAAAATCCCCTGAAGTGCCTTCTCAAATTCCCCCCCCTGCGTTGTCTCCTTCCCTCTTCAAGGCGCGCGGCAGCAGCAGGGCTCGGGCCAAACGGATCAGCTATTAACCGTTAACCGCCTCGAGGAAGGAACACCTTATCAGCCGAACAGAGTGGGTGATACATTCAACAGCGGTTTCACTCCGTTGGCTTCCCCTCCCGCCCAAAACGCAACTCTTGAGCCAGACACACGCACAACAAAAACACTGTCTTTTTTCCCTCTTTGTCTCCCTCTCACACACCTCACTGAAGAGAACGCCACCCATCACGTGACTCATATCACAAGAAAAGTTTTCTTCCACGCCAGGCCGCGGTGTAAATGAGCCGGGGTGTCGTTAGGGCCGGTTACCAACTGCCGGGCAACACTTCTGTGTAACACATCTGATCGCTTTAATCTTTCAGTGTTGGCTGTTTGGTGACTTTGGAGGGACACGACACAATAGAATGTGTTCATTCATTTCCTTTCGGTCACAAGACTGCTAATGTTTGTCAGCGGAGGAGGTCCAAACTCCAGCGACACAAACAATAACTGTACTGTGAAACGACAGATTTCTGCTCGTGCTCTTAATCAGGGTGATAGAAAATTAAGTTGTTCTTTACACAACATGCTACAAATTGTCTCTCAGCAGCCTGCCCACGTATGATACATGTCAAACACCTGGTAATATTTGGGCCCCTCTCTCGAATGCCCAGTCTGCTCTGATTGGTCAGCTCGCACACACCTGAGCCAGCATCGTGTCTCTGGTCAGTTTTCAACTTCACTTTTACCTTGAATTTAGGCATAAATGTTGCAAATTTGTGTCATGGTGATGTGGTCCTATGTCACAAAGTCATGGAATTAAAGGCCAGCGGGGCAAGAGACGAGGTGGTTCAGACACTTCAGGCATCAGTGTTTCCTGTGTTTCCAAATATAAACCGCCACCAAAAAGCCACAAATAATGCTCAGAACAGCACCAAACTTCAGCAACAGTACAAATAGGGTCTCAGCACATAGTCCGGGGCATCTAACCTCCGCTAGCTTAGCTGGATTTCTACTGAAAAGCTGACTAAATGTACCTCTCTTCTGCAGCAGCTTCCTGTTGACGGGAAGTCCCGACGAGTCGATTACCGAGTGCAGTAGAGTTCTGCGGTTCATGGATGAAAATGTATGATTATGACTCCATGGAAAAGCAATCAAAGTTCATATATGTCATACCTGCCAGTTTATAACAGTTATTATCGAGAGCGGACAGGGAAAATAACAGAATTGAACATTTCTAACCGCACTCGGTAATCGTCACGTCGGGACTTCCCCGACCTGGAAGCTGATGGAGGAGAGTTGAAATCTGTTTTTAGCTTCACAATAGAAATCCAGCTAAGCTAGCGGAGGTTAGATGCCCCGGACTATGTGCTGAGACCCTATTTGTACTGTTGCTGAAGTTTGGTGCTGTTCTGAGCATTATTTGTGGCTTCTTGGTGGCGGTTTATATTTGGATCCATTTACTGCAGTGTATTGTTGTCATACGGTCGTTTCTGAGGTTGATAAAACTCCGTAAAGTAGCGGTCTGCTAACTTGATCTCTCGAGAGGGAGTCTAACACAGTTTCACGGTGTGTTAGAACATGGATTAAACTTACACCGGAATATCCCTTTAATGGTGGACCACGGGCCAAAAGATGCAAAATCATACTATATACGGGAGCCCAGAGAGGCAAGTGAGAAAAAACTGTCCAACCTGTTGGTCTAAAATGTTTTCTCTGCTGTCTTTAAGACAGAATGTTTCTGAATAAGATCCCACATTATGTTTCTGACATCAGACACCATGGTGGGTCAAAATAAACATTCCAGCGATCCAACATTCGCCCTCGGGGGAGACTCTGGGCAGCCCTGCTTTACAGGCTGATACAGCTTTTGTATACATGATTAAGTGTCAAACACACGCTAGTCACAGATATGATCAATTTATATTCAAATACCTTATCTCAGAGTAACAACAGGTATTTCTATCTATAAAAGGATCCACTCATTACCCATTTCAGATGCTGTACCCTCATTCAGTCTAAAGTGTTGCACGAGTAGCGCTTAGAACACGGCATAGCAGAGGTGCTTAATTACCTCCTTCTCACGTTCAGAAACATAAAGTCAATTCCAAGACTGCTTTATCTGCAGCAGATATGAGACACGCTGCGTTACAATGACCTACTGTGGTTACCAATGCACAAACGGAGCGTGAATATCTGAAATATTCAGTGTGTGAGGTGTGTTTGTGTGTGTGTGTGTGTGTGAGGTGTGTGTGTGTGTTTGTGTGTGTGTGTGCGACCATTGTGGAGACCCCTCCTTTCTGCTGCTTAGCATGTTGAAGTGCACAGCTTCTTTATAACAGGGCCCTTTGTCTGAGGAGGATGTGTGTTCGAGCACATGTCTGCGTCCAGCAGCTGCTGTCGCTCTACATGCCATCTAATGTTACGTCTGGTTGCATAACACGCTTAGGACATGAGTGAGCCGTGAGCTGCCACACACACACACACACACACACACACACACACACAGGTCTGTTTTACAATATCTGTAAAAGTTAGCAGGGTTATGCAGCAGGTTTGAGAGGTGTAAGTGTAGAATCAGTAGCACGGTGCAACTGAAGTAGTTTAAATTTAGAACACGTTCAGGTGAGCAGCCACTTGTTTTGGTCTCTGTGCAAGAGCTTTTCAGTACACAGTGTTCAAAACAAAGCAAAGACTCCAAGTGTACTGTGCTTTTTAAACGGCAGATGGATCAGATTTGGAGGAGCGAGTTGTAGTTGAGTCTCATTCCCATGGTGATGAAAGATTGGGGTCTGAGCCAACTGTCTGTCTCCTGAATAGCTTTAATAGAAACATGGCGTTGCTTTAGGATGATCAGCACTTCAGGTCATATGCATCCTTTGACCTCAGTGTCTCTCATCACACTACAGGATATTAAAAACAAAGACAGCTTATGAAATATCTTCGAACCCCAAATTCGAAAGTGACAGCAGCTTTCCATTTATTATTATCAGTGGGTTAAAAATCGAATCAGCAAATGTTCTTCCTGAAAGACCCCGCTGTCAGCTGGTTTGGTGGTAATTTGATTCAACCAGTATTCATTTGATTTTCCGGCCATTTGGGAGCAGCACAACAATTTGAAGAGCAAAAAAATGCAACGGAGCAACAATGAAGCATCAACGTTTTCGGTCGTGCTTTGTGCGCGACGTGCAATATTTACTCTCTTTTTAGGTCTGTTTTTGGTCTCCACAGACTTGTGAGGGAAATATGGAGCTTTTCAGCAGCTAAATGCTACGCTGTGTTCGCCAGCTGCACGGCTGTTTTGTGCTGGAAACCAAAGCCTGACGCTGAAAGATCATTAAGCAGGGGAATGTGCAAAGTTGTCATTTTTTAAATGTATAAAAAAAAAAAAAACAGGAAAACAGAACAGAAAATGGCTCTTTACAGTTCATAACATAATCCAAGTCTCTGGAGGCCCCAGGATACCAAACTGATCTGAAAAGATGTTGTTTACGCCATTTTTATTTAAGGCTGAAATCTTCACTGTAGCTGCTGCAAGGTCAGATGTAAAAGCTTCTGAAGTGGGTACGCTAGCTTGAGGCTGTAAATAACATCTTTTCAAATTAATTCTTGATGTCTACGACTTCCAGAGACTTGCATTCCACCAGGCAAGGTCAATGGAGGCTTATTCTAAGACAAGCCTCCATTGACTTCAGTTGTTGAGGATGAGCTGTGAAGCTCCAGAAATGACTGTGGATTGCAAAACGTCAACCGACTCTCCAGTGGCACGTGGCTGAGCAGGTAATGGCAGAAAAATGTTCTAAAATCTTTGAGATAAACTGCTCTTTTAAAACATTAACGCCAATTAAAGCAGCTTCAAGTGTGGGTCTTTGTTTTCTAACCATTAGATGCCGTCTTGAGGAGGGTCTCCGTAATCTTAAGAAGTTCACTAGTTCAATTCATGTCTGTGAAAGTGTGAAGAACGAAGGGTTCCAGCTGCTCGTGTCATTAATCTGGCCGTGGATGAAGTACAAAAGGATCTCCACATATTCGGTTCTGAAACTGTGCGAAAATTGGCGCTTTATGAAATAAGATGGTGTTGTGTTCGATAGTCCTAAATCAAACTGGCCTCTCGACACTTTCCTCTTTGTTCTGAGGGCAGGGCAACAAAAAGAAACACACACACACACACACACAGCCTGCACTGTGCTGTGCTGCCCTTCGCTCTGGCAGTGAAATGGTTAAGCGCCGCAGTAGGGGAGGCTCCCTGACACGCCCACCACGGGCCCATCTGCATATCGGGCGGGAAGCTCCGGGTCTTTGTTGTTGCTGAGCCCGGCCAAAACCCCTCCCACAAAACACCGCACTGGCGGGAAAAAGCCGGCTCCAGCGCTTAAGCCTCTGACAATGGAGAAATCCAGACACACACACACACACATACACACACTCTTTGTCTCACTTACAGTACACTGCAGAGAGTACATTGCTCCCTGTTCACACATGCAATAAAATAAGCACGCGCACACACACACACACAAAACAGGCAGCCAGGCGGCATTGTTGGTCCTTGATGGGCTGGCACTCCCATTTCCTGCCTGAGAGCAAAGGTGAAAACAAGTAGACAGTGTGTGTGTGTGTGTGTGTGTGTGTGTGTGTGTGTGTGTGTGTGTGTGTGTGTGTGTGTGTGTGTGTGTCTCGCCATATGCAGGCAGATGAGAGAGTGAAACGCGCGCGCACAAAACCAAAAGTGTGTGAGGAGTGAGACAATGACATTTATGTAGCCCACCAGACACAATACATGGAGAGTAAACAGCTTTGTCTAAAAGAAGCACATTACTTACAATACGTGCCGACAGTACGTTCTCTCTATGTGTGTGTGTGTGTGTGTTGCCCTGGGAAAAGAGTTCACTGGGTTGCTGGAAAAACAGGAAGGCATGTCATGCACTGGATTGGGGAGGGTAGAAGAAGAAGAAGAAGAAGAAGGAGGGGAAAAAAAAGTACCGAGCGGCCCCCGCATTACATAACCAGGCAGGAAATATGCAGCAGAGAGAGAGAGGGAGAGAGACGGAGAGAGAGGCTATAGTAGGCCATGCATACACTGCACCTATGACACTTTCCTTAGAGGCTGTTCACATCTCATCACATCTCTGCCTCGCCCCGTCCTTCTGCCGCTTTTTTCGCACACGGCGGCCACCACAGGAGCCAGACAGCATGACACAAAGAGAGAGAGAGAGAGAGGGAGCTGCATAAACTCAGTGAACCTCGTTCGTCCCTATAGAGGCAGACACACACTCACACACGCGCATCAATAAATGATGGTCTGCACTTGGCGCTGGATGCATACATCAGATCGCACTGAAACATCGTCTCTGGGCCGGATTAGGCTGCAACACACTCATCTGATATGGTGCAACTCTGGCCATGTGTGTGTGTGTGTGTGTGTGTGTGTGTGTGTGTGTGTGTGTGTTTTATTCAAACTGCATACAGCTGTTACACTGGTGGACAGAGAGGTTGTGTGGTGTGTTTCTTAACATGTTGCTAATGTGAAACATGCAATAGAAGCAGACGTCCCGCACGCACACACACACACACACACACACACACACACACACACACACACACACACAAAGACAAAAACACAATGCTCTCCCCTCTGATTGAGTCACACCTGACAGTGTTGTGCTTCTCACTTGGTTACGCAACTGCCGAGTTTTGAATTGTCTTTGTCCTCTTCCTGACAGGCCGTGAAACACTGACCCTGAACAGAGGAAGCTCGCATGCAGTGCGACACGCGTGTGCGTGCGCGCGCGTCAAACTTCCACAAAATTAGAAAACATAAATGAGAGAACTCGTTCAACTCTGCAGTCAGGATCAAGCTCGCATTAATTCATGCACACGTCAGCTGATGGTTGACCTCTTTGCCGCGTCCTCAAGTGGGAAAAAAAAAAAAATACTTCACATTCTTCACCAAGTCCTTCACGTTCCAAAAACTTCTCCTGTGAGATTATCAGACTGTGTGGTGTCTAGTGTTCTGGCCTTGTGTCTTATCTTTAACCCTCCACATCAGCACTACTGATATTTCCCAGAAATAAAAAAGGTCCTTCTCTGTAGTCAAGTCAACAGCGTCCTCGACCACAGCTGTCGCTCTATCTGATTAGCTGCGTGCATGTCTGTCTGTCTGTCTGTCTGTCTGTCTGTCTGCATGCAGGTGCGTGTGAGTGTGTGGTTTTTTTTCGTCTCGGCGGGAGCCAGATGGCAGAGAATGTTTAGTCAAATGGGATTAGAGATTAGGATTAAGTGGACTTCAAATTACCTAGACGCACAGTCACTGGATGACACACTACTACAGCAGAGCTCTGAGGCGGGGAGGTGTTACGCAGTTCAACAACACGCCGGCTCTGTGAAGCTTCGGAGGCACGCAGTGGGAGAAATCAGATGAGGGAAATTGTTCGATTGGCTCAAAAAGTGTTCGTCAAGTGTTTTTACTCCCAGATAACCGGTGTGGTGTTGTTAATTCCGTAAAGTAATGGTTTGACACCTCGTAATTACACTTGTTTGCGTTCTTGGGAGTTAGATGACGAGATAGGTGCCACTCTCGCATCTGTACGCTAAATAGGAAGCTATCTAGCTTATCGTAAATGAAGGAAAGCGGAGGAAAACAGCTGTCTATTGTTGAATATATACAAAAATAAACAAGGCTAAGGATCTACAGCCATGCTAGCGGCTCTGTAAGCTAAAGATCACACTGTCACTAGAAACGCGTGGCCAGCACAGAAACAAGGTCGCACCGTTTTATCTTCTGAATGACATGCGATTGCCTGGTCACACACCACGCCGTGACACTTAAAGGCTGATGTTTAGAAAGTATGTTTTCCATCTAAGAAATGTCACTTTAGCACAATAGCATGCTAACACATAAATTACCTTGTGATTTGCCGGGTTTTTTTTGCGGTGTTTTGTTGTGTTGTATTACAGCTTGTGTTTCGTTTTGTTCTCTTGCCATGTATTTTTTTTGTATTTGCGGAGTTTTGTGTGTTTCAGAATAGCCCTTTAGGGATCATCATCGCAAATTAGCTTTGGCTGTAAATGCTGCAGTGTGTGGCAGTTTATGCTCCAAACTTTTCCCAATTTAAATAAACGTTACAAACATATCATATATATCACTAAACACAAGGTAAAGCTGAGGCTAACGCTAACGTCATTAGTTTATCAGTTCGTTAAAGGCGCACTATGTAGTTTTTGGGAAGAGATATTTATCAGAAGAGAAAGAGACTCTAAAACAGGGAAACAGAATGTTCACGTTGTTTGCTGACGCAGTTTTTCTCATAGCGGTTTTAAACAATTTATTGATTTTCGAAACCCACTAATTTCCTGTTGATCCGTCTTTACAGCACCAAGTCACACAAAGGCTATTCTCATATTGATCACGGTAACGGACAAGGTGATAACTGACGGGCCAATGTCACAGTGACGCAGAGAGAAGCTGATGTCTAGTCGAAGGTCTTGTTGTTCGCAGCATGCGGCGGCTGCAGCAGCGGCGGCGGCGGCGGCGGCACCAGAGGCCAAAACTCCACCGCAAACAAGCCAGACGCAGACAACAAGCATCTATAGGCTGTAGCATGTTACATAAGCCAGCCTGCAGTTACCCCACGGAGGGCCTCATGCATAGGACACTGTGTGCTCTGTGAACATACACAGCGAACTGAGCTGCCATAGAGCAGGACTGGACTGAGGGAGGGAGAGAGAGACAGAAAGGGAGCGCTCAAACTGGGTGAATTATTGCGTGGCTCGCTGAGTGATGCAGCTATACATATAAACACACACACACACACACACACACACACACACAGGAGAGCTCAAAGACTGCTCAAGTAGAGCGGTTATCTCATCGAATACTCAACAAAGCAGAAAACTCCACCATCAGATCATTTATTCATTTGTGTGTTGCAGGTTTCCCATTTCAAAGCTGGTTCAGTGTGTTGATTCTTTGCGCTCATTGTCTGCAGCTAATGAGTTCACTCAGTGCATATGTGCATGAGTGTGTGTGTGTGTGTGTCCGTAGATGATCCACTACTTCGCGGTGCGCAAATCACTAATTAGCCTTGTGACCATGGCTGCTGCCCTAGTTCTCTACTTCTAATAGTGTGTGTATGTGCGGTTCAAGGGGCTGAAGCCTTATGTCATTGAATTGCGCAAGCTTCCCTTTTTAAATGTGAGCGAGTGATTCAGCAGTGCCTGGAGGTGCCAGGCCGGGCTCGCTGAGGAGCTTGAGATAAGCACATAACACACATGCCAAAGTGAATCAGGTGACTGAAAACATTATTATTATTTTTTTTTTTCAAAGATCACTCGCACTGTGCTCGATTATGTCATTACAGAAAACAAACATCACCAGAGGGAAATGAAAACAGTGCAAACTAGGATTACCACCTCGCGGTTTTATGCCATCTGTGCAGCAAACATTTTTGAAAGTGCTATTTTCTGTTTCAACTAACCACAACTCTAGTAACCGCAATGTAAATATATACAGTCTGAAGGTAAGAGTTGTCGCATGAGAAAGAAACTTTTCAAATTCTGTGAAGAGGCTCCAGTAAAATCAAAATCATGGGCACGATCATGTAGATTTGGTGATTAAGAACACATTAAGAGGCTTCTTTACAACTCTTACAACAAAATACAGAAACAGAAACCAATAAATGACACTTCTCTGCCACCTGAGGAGAAATTCCCCAGACTCCCTTAAAAAAACACGAAATTTTGAGACTTACTGCGTTAGGAGAAACTTCATTAACTGTGTGAAACGCCAACTACAACACATTCTTAACTATTTCGGCCTTGTTGTCAATTCGGCATATAGAAGTGGTCACTCAAGATGCATGTCGACATGCAACTTAATGCAAGGTGTGAACCGATGGACCCAAAGCCGTCCACTTGTGATCAAATCACTCATTATGCATGTTGATACCAAATGTTAACAGCCACAGTGACTTCTGACCGCCACATTCTAAAATCACCCCGAGTCTGAGTGAACAATGTGACGACTGTGAAGCAGTTCCCTCTAGGCGTTCCTGAGATGTCTCCTTCACCAGAACGGGGCTGATGACGACGGACGGACGTACAACCAGAAAACATAATGCCTACGGAACACATCTGTCTCCACGGAGACCCGAAGAAATGTTGAACAGGAGGACAGAAAGACAAACCAGCCAAACACAGAAAGAGTTATAAAAACCAGACACCAGTTGCACAGTGACCTTTGCTATCAGTGTGACTCTCGTACTGTATGGTAAACCCCTAGTGAGCTTGAGGCCTGACCCAGTTTGGAAAGAGGGAATGTGGGACACACAAACTCTCTCTCTCTTGCACACACACACACACACATTTCCAGCTATTATATGGCTGGAAATATTTTTAGTCATGTGGATGAGGTCAAACACTGGGAGCCTGTGAACTAAACTAGTCCTGAAAGAATACTTCTTAGACTCGGGGTTGAAGGCTTAGAGAAAGAGATGATGGAGTGTTGGCAGGGAGTGCGGAACAATTGTGTGACTCTTAGAAACGGGGGAGGGGGTGTTGTCCTGGTGAGAGGAAAAAAGTGGCAGGTGAGGAGAGGGAAAGGGAGCGCCAATCGAGGCCTTTGGAGCGATGCCAGGTATTGTGTAAGTGGTTTTACAGCAGGCGGGCACACCTTGGTTTGAAAGCGGTGTGACACGCTGCTGGATAAACAGAGACCTGCAATCACTGCTGTGAAAACACTCTCTCTCTCTCTCCTCCTCCTCGCAGCCTGAGCCGGTGGTTTGGACCACAGTCAGAGCAGAAATGAGCTCAGCTAAGCCTCACTGAAAGACAACAGCAAATCAGGTGACTAGTCATTATCAAACAAAGAGCTGGAGAACGTTTTTAATGACAGTAAAACAGGCTGGCAGCAGGCAAACAGAGAACAATACTGCGGGCTGTCTAAGGTTGCCAATAAGATCTCAACGAGATAAAGTTAAAAGTACAGCTGAGGTCATGTGAAAACCTCTCGAACACAATATTGTGGGTTTTCCCTTTTCACTGCGGTGACACAAAACACATCATCAACATTTAAGATGAAGTTAGAAATCGTGTTCATTGCTCCATATCTCCCCTCTACACCAGCATCAGGCCCAACAGGGGCAACAAAGCTGTTTGTAGTAATGTTTTATGGTATTTTAGAGTTTTTCTCTTCTTGGAAAATCGTTAAAAATGCTGATTACTCATCCTGCACTCGCAGGCGTATATTAATTATTTGTCCAACAAATGCTTTCTTTATTTTGTGTCGCCGGCATGGACGTAAAAAAGATGAATGCTGCCGAGCAGCGTGCTGCTTGTGACCAGACCTCACTCATTACTGCACAAAAATACAACTCTATAAGTTTATTCAGTGATTTGGGTCAAACTGGGTCATGTTTTATGAAGAAGATATTTGCTGGTTGTCCCTCTGGACGGAGAACTTCACTTCACAACAAACGTGCTGATAACCAGCAGCTTTACAAAGAACACCTCCGGACCAGGACCGAACGTGGCCTCCAAGAACCATGAAGACCAGGTGTGGAGTTTCTCACAGACAGATACCTGTAGCTTTGTTGCTAAAGTAAGAGCTAACCGCTGCTAAATGTAGCTAGCTGTCGTTAGCTCTGTAAGTGGTCCTTCCTGACTCAGCCTCAGAAGGCCAGGAGCCAAACCTGACAAAACCCCCACCTCAGTACTGTATTCCCTTTGTCTTCTCGGAGGCTGTGCTGCTCTGACCTGGTCCGGCTGGGTTCTCTGGGAGCTTCCTGTCCAAGGTTAGCGGGCTTTACAGGAAACACGCAACTAAGCTGAAGCGAGTAGCATTCTTCTGGCCGTTTTCATGTGGACTTTAAATCTGGAAGTGCAAACATTATGTAACAGTGTGAAATTTAAGGCACACATTTCAAGAACAGAAAGATAAACATCTCTAAAATGTTCATTTGGTTTCCAGGCAATGGCAAAAAAAAAAAAAAATACACATAAACAGAGGTCCTTAAATATGATATTTCTTTGGCTGTACAGAAAATAAAACAGCCCATTTATCCTTTTGGGTCCACAATAGCCAGGGTTCAATTCCAGTGTATTGCACATTTTGACCGAATTTTCAGGGAAAATTGGTAAAAAGAAAATGTTTGTTTCCCTCCACAAACGTTATACAATTATTTAAAGTCGGCTCGAAGCAGTGGGCGGCACCACTTCTCCAGTCGGAAAACCATTATCACAGGGTAAAAGTTGACATGAGTGTTAATGACATAATTAAAAGATCGCCAGTCGAACCTCAAACAGTGAAAAACAATGTAGAAAACACTCTGGAAATGTTGGCGTTTCTGTTTGTATTGGTGTGAGGAAGCTAAAACATTTTCAGCAGAGTGGAGGATTAAGTCGGGACGGAAACGGCTGATCAGTCATGTGAGTTAAATGTTTCACTATTTAAGAATTTATACAGAAAAAGTGTTTCCAACTTCAATCAAGTGTACTGAATTTTTTTTATGGAAAAGGAAAAAAACAACATCTAATCGAGCATTTTTCTATTTAAAAACCGAGGCATTATTTTTGAAATGTTGCCGTTTCTATCAACCTTTTCTGATGCAAAATACTTCAAATAGTAATAGAAATACGTTTGGAGAACAGGGATAATGTGAATCTAACCATCCGCATATCTGATACAAAACAGAACCACTTAAAGGATTCATGCTCGGAGCCCAGGAACAAACTGTTCCCTTCCACGAGGGGAACGATGGTCTGTAATCCCAATCAAAGCAACTACTTTGACAAACTAGAAGACTGTGCAGCACGATCAAAGAGAAAAAAGTTCAGTTCAACTCTTATGAGATGTAAAAAAAAAGTAGCCCTACAAGGACTGGAAGGAAACATCCAGCTGTTAGTGCAGAACCGTGTTGGAAACCTGAATGAGCGCGTGTGTGTGCAGTCCGGAGCCAGCGCCACTCTCATAATGTCACAGCTTCCTTGTGTGTTGTCCTGGTGTCTTGGGAAGACTCCAGAGAGGTTTCACCGCAGCCCGAGGCAACGGTGGCACAAGAGTCCTCTGAGAGGCTCTCTGCAGTCTCTGCAGCAGAGGCGGGGGGGGCAGCGGGAACCTGGGGCTGGTCACAGGCTGGATCGGACTTCATCCTCTTCCTCACATGATAGTGATGCTTTTTGGACTTCAGGTGAGCTGCAGGTAAAGGAAGTAAAATTGGATGCTGCAGGAGACACTTTCTCATCTGAGTCAAAGTTGAGGATTGTGACTGAAAATTAGTTATGAGTCAGAAAAAACTGAAACTTGTTCCCAGTTGGTTCCCACTTTCTAAGGCACTATGGCGTTTTTTTAGCCCTTGGAAAGCCCTTATAATTACCATATTAGCTGTCCCTGAATCCAGGAAACTGACACGGCCTCCGTTAAGAAAATGGGTATTAATATTTGATATTATACTCAAAGCTGGACATCGAAATCTTCCTGATTGCGTGGACTGGCTTCAGAAACCCTGACACACAAACATCGCAAGGAGATTTCGGCTGATACATTCTGACGGTGAAATTAAAAGAGGAAATGAATGACGCGTGTCTTTGTGCGACGCGGTTCCGACAGCCTCACCTGTCCACTCCAGGTCACCGATGATCACTTTGTCGCACAGATCGCACGAGTGGTGGCTCCGTTTGTTTCTCAGCTCCGCCCCCTGCACTCTGACTGGTGCAATAGCCGGCTCCTTGCCCTGATTGATCGAGCAGAACCGTTTCATTCTTACATTCAGTGTTAATCCCTGAAAGACACTGTGTGTACTCGAGCTATCACGGCATCAGACTTTTCAATCCGTAAAGAATTCACGCTCAACACAATAAAAATATTTCATTTTAAAATAACACAGCTGTCGTCAATATCAGTGCACTGCGACAAACCGAAGTGTGTAGCCGGTCTGATAAACATTTGTTTGTGACTAATCTGAGGGATCATGGCTAAAAATATGTGTACCACCTTATTTATCGGCACAGGCCTCAAAAATCAAGTATCAGACGGGCTTTACTGCTGAAATCCCTGTTTGCCAGCTAGCAGTCTTCTTCTTCACTTCCTTTGTCGGTGGATTTCTACATTGGCCCTCTTTTTTTTTTTTTTTCTGCCACAAACTGTCAATTACTAAAATTGTGTCAAAGCGGCGGCAGGATGTGAATAACACAGGTACACGTAACGCTTTCTCTTCAGAATACAAACACAACAGAAACCCATTTGTAAAAAGCTTGTTAATTCTAGTGTGGCAAAACTCCACAGGGTTCCTTTTATAGCATATTTATGAAACGGTGGTTTAGCGATACCTACGGAGCAGCAAAAATGAGGCAAAGCTTGGGGTCAGTTATGAAAGGAAGTTGTTAGAATAACAGAATGAGAGAGAAAACGGGAGCGAGCAGAAGTGAAATTTAGGAACGAATGAACAAAACGTTGAAAGAGTTCGATTAAATCTAAATATAAATACATATAAAATAAATACAAAATCAAAGGAAGGGATGCAAAGTACAGAGGTACACGAGAAAAAGTTACTGACGGACTTACAAGGAGGGAGCGGAGGAAGGAAAAGTGCGAGGTGAGGCAGAGCAGAACACGTGAAGTTCAAGAGGAAAGCAAAGGGGATGGAGAAAACAACAAAGTGAGCAATGAAAGTTTGTAGTGTCGGGGGAAGAAAAGGGAGTAAAGAAGGAAGTATCATTTCATTCCCGCCGGCAGATGAAAGCTGCCGACGGGCGGAGGCTAGTTGGGACTACGGAGGCCGCACCTTGCTGAGACTGTCCAGGATCTGCAGTGCAGGGTTCAGCACCGTCTCCTCCCACCTCGACACGTCTGTCGCATCCAGGCCGTACACCGCCGGCACGTTGTCCCCTGGTCCTACACGCACACACACACACACACACACACACACACACACACACACACACACACACACACACGTGTCAAACACACACAGTCAGGCCAGCGTTTCCATCATTTATTCATCTTCAGCGGACTTGGGGAAAAAAGCTCCCGACGACAACATTTTGACAAACGTGACAAAAAATCTCTCAACAATGTATTTGAGTTCAGGTTTCTTACAGACAGCCAGCGTGCTGATGAGGACAAACAACACAGCTACATGCTACATGCTAATTATGCAGCTGAATATTGGACATTCTGTATGAAACAGGAAGGCTCTGGAGTGGGCGACGTTACATCAGAGGGGGGCGAGCTGGACGTCCGGCTGAATCCTGTACAATCTGGTCAAAATTTACAGTAGCAGCGATGTGTCGTAGCCCCACCCTGACGCTCCGTCAACCTGCTGACTCACACTGGCTCGATAATGTCTCTCCCTCTCTCCCTCCTTCCTCCCACCCTTCTCTCTTGCGCACCATCTCTCTTCCTCTCTGTCTTGCCATCAGTCTCGCTTCGGCTTCGGCTTTCACTCACTCCCTCACTCCCTCACTCTCTCTCCCTCCCTCCCTCCCTCCAAATGTTCCACCCCCGCGTTTCTATTTTGCATCAGTCAGCAGTCTCCAGGCCAGGCCTCAGCACTAAACAGCAGCACCAGACCCTGCCCTGCTCGTCTGTCTGTCTGTCTGTCTGTCTGTCTGTCTTCATCACAAGCCCCTGCCCTGCACTGACCGAAGACACCCAGATGCACAGACAACGGCGCTGTGTCCGACTTGCAGAGAAAGTGACTTCGAAAAAGAGCAACTGTACGCGAGCGAGGTCAGATTGCACGCACACAATAAATATATAGAGCTAGAAATCATTAGAATTAGGAACTTATGTGCGCAGAAAACACAGGAAAAATAAAGTAGAAAGAAAAATAAATAAATAAATACACAAAATAAGAAGGAGAAAACAACCGTGGTGTGCTTCAACACGACCGAAGACGCTAAACCTGGACGTGATTTATGCTTTTGGCCCTGATGCTTCACCACATGATACACCGTTAGTGTTACCGTGGCGATATCAATGGCTGAAATACAATGCTGAATGATGTATCAAAACCTAAGCCATAGTTACTGCATCTGCATCACGCTGCATGAGTCAGGCATACATTTTGTTTAAAGCTGCAGTAGGCAAAATGTTCTTATTAAAATAAGTGTTAAGTAGCTCTTTATTCCAACTGTTAGCACTGTTACAGAGGGTTTGGTTAGCCACCCACATCTCTCCTCCCCGGCTCATGCAGCAAGAAATGTTCTGGTGTCCCTGCACACTTCATCCAATCGGGGACGCCATGGAGAGGCGGTCCTGTGTGCTCGTGGACAGTCAGAGCAGGATCCTCCCATTCTGGTGCCAACGTCAGCAATGGTGGGACAGAGAAAGATACCAATTTATTGCTACCTGTGGCGGTTTGTACTACCAAACACACCAAGTGATGAAAAATGCTTGACGGGAAAAAGATAAAAGTTAGCCAAAACACTTACAAGCCATGCTAGCAGCTCTGTAAGTCTGTATTAGCTGCATGCTAATGTTCATGCCAATGCTTAGTAAGTATAATGTTTACCATGTTCATCAGCTTAGCATGTAAGCATGCTAACGTTTGCCATTTATAGCCAAGTGGACAGGATTTTTCAAAATGTATTTAGAAAAACATCAGCGTGTCGCAAAACATACATTTGCGTTATCATTCTGATAATATGTTCAGTTGTGGGTTGACAGCGAGATAGTAATGATTCATGTGAATGTATTTCTCAGAAATCATATGACTCTGGTCGGTGAAATGTGGTAGACAGGAAGACGAATTTCAACATATTCAAATATGAAACCACAGCCTGTCTGCTGCCAGCAAGAAGCTTCCAGGACATCGCAATGTCAACAGTTCTACATGTATACATTAATATTAGTGATAAAGTAATGTGCACAAGCTGAGGAAATAAAAATGAGGCTTCAAATCCTTTAAGTACATTGAGCGGTTGTGGCTCAGGAGGTAGAACCGCTGTCCATCGGCAGATTGGTGGTTTAATTCCTGACCTCCACAGTGACTCAGTGACATTTTCACCTTCTACCATGTGCAAATAAAAGTCATTTTGAAGCTTGGTGAAGAATCCACAGGGAAATTTCTTGGTTGAAAGCTGATATTTGCATAGCCACGCGGTTTAAATGTGAGCGTTTGATGAACGTCGTCAATGAGTTGGTGAGAAAGCCTTCACTTAAAACAGTTGTGAACATCTTTTCACTGGTGGTGACCATATCGGTTTTTAAAAACGTCTCTACATGAAAATGCTCAGTGGCTTAACACAATGTAAAGAAGGTCATAAACCAAATCAACCAACCAAAAGTACTGAATAAATACAAATTGTGGCCTGATCAAAAAAATGTCATCGCAATCCGTTAAACAGCTCATGAGTCATCTCCATCTGGACCTCAGTGGCGGAGCGACGCTGCCAGAGCAGCTACAAATTCAAACAAAAGCTGGATCTACTCAGGTGCACCTTTTCATACAATACCGATGTGTGAAGCACACGCAGTTGCGTAAATGAATCCCATTAACCTGTAAGACACAGTTTGCCAACTCAATTATGGCTTAATCCTTTCCACACATGGACTAAAACGGTGAGTTGATGGCAGCAGACGCCCTATAGACTGAGGTTACTAACTCTGCAGGGAACTGTCTGAGACTCCATTATTGCAGCGCGTGAGTGCAGAGTGCGGACTGTAGAACTGGTCAACTGTACAACAAACTGTACCGACTGTGTGTGTGGGAACAATGAGAGTCTTCATACAGCCACGCCTGAGAGCCATAAACGCGGCCTTAGTTCTTGGCACAGGCCACATTTCATCCCTCTGGTCTGAATTTGCATACTGTTGGGGTTTAATGTCCCGTCGGCCACTTAAACGTGTGATGTATTTCATTCATTTCCTGCCGAGGCCGACTTTGCTTAATTGAATAGCCGACAAGGTCTGTGAAGGCGAAGCAAAGGCAAAGAACCTCAAAAGCCTGAATGTAAGCGCTCCTGCACCTGCTTCATTTGGCTTCCTGGTGGTTGTTTCATCTGTGCGCACGACTAATCGCAAAACTCTGTGCGGCATGTGTGTGCTCATACAGTCAGACAGTGGCAAGTGTGTGTGTGTGTGTGTGTGTGTGTGTGTCGTTTTAAAACAGCAGTGACTGTTAATCAAAGCATCAGGTTTCACTAGCTCGGTTACTGTGTGTGTGTGTGTGTGTGTGAGCCCTTTGTGTTTGCAGCACAATAGCAGGCAGGTGGTGGTGGCGAGCATCACCTGGCATACCCATACCAGATGCAGCACCGGAGCGCCCTGACTCCACCTCGCCAGCCGTCCTCCTGCGCTCTCCTGTTGCTGCTATCGCTCTCCTTACTGTGTTCCTTTTATCTCCCTCAACGCCAACAATTCCCCTTCGCAAACCACCAAACTCCCACTGGGCAGATTGGAGTGGGGAGGGCAAATAAAAGGGGAGATAGTGCCTTGTGGGTTGCCAGATGCTGGATAGGGGAACCCCCCCCCCGCCACCCCCGCAACATTCTTGTTTAGGATCTGGTGAAATTTAACTCTGCTAATCCACTCTGTAGTGAATGAGGGTTGATAAGAAACGCAGAGGGGACAAAGAGCAGGGTGGTCAACACACACACACACACACACACACACACACACACACACACACACACACAATACACTGCGAGCACTCCCTTTCAAGCACACAGGGGCGCCTTGCCAACAAGAAAGAGCATCTCCTGTCGCCGTGCAGCTGCTTGCCAGTGTCGAGTGTGTGTGCTGAAACAGAAGTCCACCTGTTGCAACAAACGGGCCAGGAGTCATTTGCCGCGCTATCCTCGTGTTTGCTGAGTGAGGGTGTGCGCCCGTGTGTGCTTTGCTATAAAAACTGCACCAGCGGTCCCGGAGCAGGGCGCCCCGGCCCAGCTGTGCTCCTTTGGCTGTCGTCCACACTGGAACATGACAGCTGCCTCCATTCACTCAGCAGCCTCCTTCCTCTTTGCTGCAGTTCCTCTTCCACTTTTTGTCTCCCTTTACCTCCTTCTGTTTTTCTTGTTTGACATTTCTGCTGCAGGTTAAGTAGAGGACAAGGATATATGTGTAGACAGAGCCAAAGCAATTCTTCACGCTTGATGTACTGGAACTGCTATACTTAGTACTTACACAGTCGCGATTTAAAAAAAGTCATGATGCTGTGTAAAACAACAATGTGAAGAATGTGATAAATTGTTTTACAAACTAAAAAAAAAACACAATGAAACAGAAATGACTTGTTCTGAGTTAGATGCCAGCAACATGCTTCATACAAGTTGACCAGGGGCAACAGAAGACTGGGAAAGACTTGTGGTAGGTGACAGAATCATGATTGGGTTTGAAAGGAGCCTCCGCAAAAGGCTCAGCTGCTCACAAGCAAGGATGGGACGAGGTGCGCCGCTTTTTTGAAACACATGGACTCAGGAACACTTTGTAAAACTGTAAGTGGTAAGCACAATTTATTTGAAAATGACTGCACTCTGTTTTTATTTATATTTCTAAAAGACGCTCAACTTTAGGATGCTACACTTGGGGCTGTAGCATCTTTGAGCTTACTGGTTTGGTTTCTCAGCCTGCAGCCTCACCGCTGCCACAGCACTGTTTTGGGATACAGCATGCAGCTGATTTTAGAACCTAAAAACTCGGTATGCTACACACCTAGCTCCACGAGGCAGACAGACAAAGTTAGCTGCTAGCTCACACAGTGCAGCGTTTAGCAAATAACGGGCCAGATATTTGTCTTGTGAACTGGTGGAGACCAAAAACAGAGCAACAAGGAGAGTGGATACTGGACTTGCATCCATCAGGTGTGTACAACACTGATTCCTGTAATGCTGTTGTTGTTCCGTAACTGCTTGATGGGAAAAACATTTTATCTATAGAATAGTACTTTTCGCCATTACATTTCCACTTGATGCATTGAGGAAACGTACCTTCCGCTGTCTCTACCTTTATCCCTCGTGTGTCACTCTCATCCCCTCCAGCCCTGCCTCGCCTCCCTCCACCTGGCAGAGGTGACGGAGAGGTCTCCGATGGCAGCAACAACCCTGGCTCCTCTAGACGAACTCCACGAGAGGGAGGTCGCATTTAATGTGAGTGTGTGCGTGCGTGCAATCGAAAGCGTCGCACTTGCTGGAAGACAAGGGTACAAACTCGCCCCACACCTGTTGCGCCAGATGGATCACGTTACCATCACTCTCCATCCACCCAGCCACCCATGTGTCGCTGCTGTTGCTCTCTCTGTCCCCCTCCATCACTCCTCCACTCACTCACTCCCTCCCTGACTCCCTCCCTTCCTGCTCTCTCTCTCGCGGGACTGAAAAGATACCTACACCCCTGTTACTTAACACTCACGGGGCCTCAGTCAGACTACACCTGCCTATCCTGGTTACAGGTAGTGTGTGCTTGGGTGCGCATCTTTGGGGAATTAATGGTAAACAACCCTCTGCATATAATGTGGCACCTATTCAAATTAATACAACCTCAAATTACCATTTTCTTTATGGGTAATTACATCCACTAATTAAACATACCCCTATAACTACACACACACACACACACACACACCCTATACAGCGTACACCCACATACAGACGCACTTAAAGGCAAGACAAATTAAGCTTGATTTAATTTGAGCCAGCTGACCTGGTGTTTAAATCCCCACAGCCACCAAAGTGGAGTGCATCGTGCAGCGCGTTTCCTGCTGAAAAGTATTTAAGACACCGAACGCCCACCTGCTCCCTCGCTGACAGTCGCTGCTGAATATCTGAACTGTAAAACTGGGTTAAACTTCAGCCTTCGAGGCATTAGATTCTGCCTATATTCCTGTGTATTTACATTCAGGTCATTTTCTATTGTCTGACTGAGGCTCTCTGTCGTTTCCAATTTGTCTTTCCCTTTGACCCACTGGACTCTGTGTGCTTGGGTTTGGTGAGCGTAGCCCCCGGTGACCCCGTTGCCCGAGTTTGTGTGGTCGGGGCAAATTCCCGGCAGCTCTGTAATGCTTCAAGAGATTAGCCAGCTCAGCTGAGGCCTGCCGGCATCTGTGTGTGTGTGTGTGTGTGTGTGTGTGTGTGAGTGTGAGTGTGTGTGTGTGTGAGTGTGTGGGGGCTCAGACGAAACAGAAAAGAGGTCAGCAGTCACAGCAAGGGAGCGAGTAGAACAGAGACGATGCAGACTGAAAGGTGGGACGAGCAAAACATTGGGTTAGGGACAATCCCAGTCGGGCCCAGACAAGCGGACAATGTACATATTGACATGTGGGGCCGTGATTCTTGGCTTTTGTGGGAAAATAAACAAGATCTTTCCCAAATAACACTTTACTCTCTAACTCAAATGCAGTGATTTGGGAAAACATGAACCCTGCAAGACTAATGTCTGTCAGGCCAAAGGAGTCAAGCCTCCCACTGCTTTCTAAAACACTCACTACAGCAGCTACACAGACATCCAGGGGAATACTTTCTAAGTGTCTGAGATTTGTCTTTGAAAGTGCTCATGCTTCTTACGCTGGCTAATGTCACCGATGCATCTGCATTCCCCAAACAACTCTAAATCTCACTGAGTTGGCATGTGGAATATGAGCAAGTGCACATTCCTGGTAGATTACCTTGTAAGAGGAAAGCCATATTCATTATATATATAATCTTAAACCATTGCGCAATGTCTTTGACTTCACAGATCTATTACTCAGACTGGACTTCTTGGATTGTGTTTATCATCTCGCCCCCAATACCTTGCACTGAGTGGCAACTAAAGTTTCAGACTTTTAACAATTCAGAGAGTTGATCTCATCTGCTGCCACACTTACTGTCAGGGATGATTTTGCAGAAAGTAAACATTGCAATAGTTTCCTTGAAGCACAGTTTGGCACAGCCAGCTCTGGAAAATATCAACAGCCACAAAAAGAAATAATTAATTAACACATATGACATTTGCTG